>NC_079192.1:14061999-14376882 GCF_029499605.1 Hyla sarda | reverse complement strand
AATCTGGATGGGATACAACTGTAACAGACCCTCAGCGGTGCTCTGGTTTACCCAAGCGTTTCCGTTTAATTACAGCAAGCAGAGAATGTGCCCATTTTAACCCTCTGTACACGTGGACTATAAATCTACATCTTACTGCAGTTAAAAAAAAATATAATAATTTTACAGACACTGTCCTGAAAGGGTTAACATTGATGTGGAAAGTCATGTGGCCCCGGCCTTAGAGAATATAAAGGGCCCCATGTAGCTACGCTGGTTGCTATGGGCAACAAGAGAATGGGGATAAGTGTCCAATACACTTGGCTAGTTATTTGTCGCCATCTAGTGGTCATTACTGTTATTACAACAGTGTCTCTAAATAAGTGTTTTTGAACCAGTGTGCCTCCAGCTGTTGCAAAACTACAACTTCCAGCATGCCCGGACAGCCGCTGGCTGTCCGGGCTTGCTGGAAGTTGTAGTTTTGCAACAGCTGGAGGCACACTGGTTCAAAAACACTTATTTACAGTGATGTTTAGGTAAAGCATGCATCTGGTCAAGCGGCCACTGTATTGAAGCCCCCCTCCGCCCCAGCCCCCCCCCCCCCCCCCGGGCCACCTTCTCTCACTTGTCAGAGGCTTTGTTGTAGGAGCAGGCCTTGTTCATGGGATCTGGTTTCTGGGTGTCAACAGCCGCCCTCAGGGAACAGGTGATGTAGATCTATAACAGAGTGAAGAGTTAAAGGGGTACTCCGGTGGAAGTTTATTTTTTTTTTTAAATCAACTTGTGACAGAAAGTTAACAGATTTGTAAATTACTTCTATAAAAAAAAAAAAATCTTAATCCTTCCAGTACTTATTAAACTGCTGTATACTACAGAGGAAAGATCTTTTTTTCTTTTTGAATTTATTTTCTGTCTGACCACAGTGCTCTCTGCTGACACCTCAGTCCATGTCAGGAACTGTCCAGATTAGGAGCGAATCCCCCATAGCAAACCTCTCCTGCCTGGACAGTTTCTGACATGGACAGGTGTCAGCCAGAAAAGAAATGTAAAACAGAAAAGAACTTCCAGTACTTAGCCACTGTATACAACAGAGGGAAGTTCTTTTCTTTTTGAATTTCTTTTCTGGCTGACCACAGTGCTCTCTGCTGACACCTCTGTCCAGAGTAGGAGAGGTTTGCTATGGGGATTTGCTCGTACTCTGGGCAGTTCCTGACACGGACAGAGGTGTCAGCAGAGAGCACTGTGGTCAGACAGAAAAGAACTTCCTCTGTAGGCATACAGCTGCTGATAAGTACTGGAAGGATTAAGATTTTTAAATAGGAGTAATTTACAAATCTGGCACCAGTTGATTAAACGGAAAAAAAAAATATATATATATATATATATATATATATATATATATATTAAAATAAAATAAAAATGTTTTTACCGAAGTACCCAAGTGCTGAGGGATTAAATGGCTTCTTGCTCCCCTATCATTCCCATACCTGTCCCTGCTTGATTGACAGCTGGAAGCAGAGCACTGTATACAAATCTCAAATCTGCACACATTGAGCCAGGAACGCTATTCAGGAACAGGGCTCGGCTTCCAATCAAGCAGGGATGGCAGGCAAGTCAGGAGGCCTGAGGTTTGGAAAAGGCTTGTGCAGCTATATGAAGCTTACCAATAGTTAGTGCTTCCAAAAAAATTATTCTTTTGTTTTAAGTGTCAAAGAGGCATTCCCAAGAACCTGAAGGGCTGAGCAGTGGAATGCCTCCTGGCTCCCCCCTCCCATCCCCAATTGATAGTCAGCTGGAAGCCAGGCCCAGTTTCCAAATCGCCTTCCAACACATTGTATACGATTTTGTGCATAGAAACAACATTGGGAAACCGGGCTCAGCTTCCAGCTGACTGCCTATAACTTGTATGCAGGAATTACACAGTCAGCTGGAAGCTGAGCCCGGTTTTCCCAATGTTGCTTCTATGCACAAAATCGTATACAATGTGTTGGAAGGCGATTTGGAAAACTGGGCCTGGCTTTCAGCTGACTGTCAATCAGGGATGAAAGGAGAAGGCACTTCAGGAGCTTAAAAATGCATTTTACATTTTTTTCTTTTCTTTATTCTCAGGTGAAAAAATCAGGCATTCCCAAGTTTCGGAAGTGTTGAGGACTTTATTAACTTCTTGGTCCCACTCCCATCCCTGATTGACAATCAGCTGGAAGCTGAGCCCTGTTAAACCACTTTTCTGATCGGAGTATAAAAATTGTGTGCAGGGATGACATTATGAAACAGGGCTTGGCTTCCAGCTGTGAATAAAGCAGGGAAGGGAGTAAGGATGCATTCTATCCTGCAGCACTTCAGGGACTGCCTCTGACAGTTTTTCTGTTATGGAAACAGACAGTGATGTTCCCATGCAAGAAAAGGTTGCGGAGGACTAAAATGCCTCCTCGCTCCCCCTACCATCCCTGATTGATACAGTGCTCGGCTTTCAGCGGAATAACTTTCCTGCACTCTGCCTATAACTTGTATGCAGGAATTACACAGAGTGCAGGAAAGAGTTATTCAGCTGAAAGCCGAGCACTGTATCAATCAGGGATGGGAGGGGAAATAAGGAGGTGTCCAGCCAGCAGCACTCCAAGGGCTCGGCAACACCTCTGACATTGACTAAATCAGTGTCAACATTATGGATACCTACAAATATGAAAGGTCCCATGTAGCTTCTTGTCCTAAAAGCTTCAGTGTCCGTAGTTTGGAATGTGAATTGCAGCTAACAGATTCCCTTTAATCCCCAGTAAGATGTGTGACAAGACACTACTAGAGCGCCCCCTGCAGGACACTTACAGTCGAGGTCTTTGAGTCAACAAACTGAAAAGCATCCACTGTGAACTGCAGCTTGTCTTGTTGGGGTCTCGGAGATCGGAAAGCAGAGGAAGAGTCTTCATGGCTTCCATCCGTCAGGCACCTATGGGATCAGACAATTAAAGCAGAGACCCCCCCCATAACCTCACAGCTACAGGAGTGGAGGGGGGCTACATACCCATGATAAGCAATAATCTCATAACTAGGGCTGGAGCTTGGATCAGGAGAGGTGGTGGCCACACAGCTGTCAATGAAGAGAGTCATAGGGATGTGGTTCTGGACCTCCAAGGAAGCCTCAATGTAGAAGACGTCTTGAAGGGTGAAGGCCAGGGATGACCTGGGGGCGCTCCAGTCCTCTGAGAACAGATCATTTATAACAGGATCAGGTCGTAGTTGTGGCAATCTGTACTGTTGGGCAAGAATTCTTGAAGAGAACCTGTCATCACTTTAAAAGGGAGTACTACGGTGGGAAAATTTTTATTTTTATTATTTTTATTATTTTTATTATTATTAATTTTTTTTTTTTTAAATAAATCAACTGGTGCCAGAAAGTTACACAGGTTTGTAAATTACTTCTATTTAAAAATCTTAATTCCTCAAGTACTTATCAGCTGAGGAAGTTTTGTCGTTCTTTTCGGTCTGAGCAGTGCTCTCTGCTGACACCTCTGTCCATGTCAGGAACTGTCCTGAGCAGGAGAGGTTTGCTATGGGGATTTGCTCCTACTCTGGACAGTTCCTGACATGGACAGAGGTGTCAGCAGAGAGCACTGGTTAGACTGGAAACAAATTAAAAAAGAAAAGAACTTCCTGTTCAGTAAACAGCAGCTGATAAGTCCTTTTTTTTTAATAGAAGTAATTTACAAATCTGTATAACTATCTTGCACCAGTTGACGATATATATATATTGGAACCAATCCAATGACTTGTGGTTCAGGCAGCATTAAAGTGATGACAGGGTCCGTAGTATAGAATTGTGTATAGTAGATAAGATTCTCTGTACACGGACAACCACCTATATACGTGACCACAGACCTACCCGTCATCAGGCGTAAGGAGAAGACCAACCGCTCCTCCGAGGACACAGTGCTGGCAAAAGGGACCCAGGTTGGCTTGACGGCATTACTGCTCACATTACGATATCTGCAGAAATAATACCGTCAAGTTATACAGCAAAAATGAGTCACATACATAGTTACATAGGGGGCAGTATTATAGTAGTTATATTCTTGTATATAGGAGCAGTATTATAGTAGTTATATTCTTGTATATAGGAGCAGTATTATAGTAGTTATATTCTTGTATATAGGAGCAGTATTATAGTAGTTATATTCTTGTATATAGGAGCAGTATTATAGTAGTTATATTCTTGTATATAGGAGCAGTATTATAGTAGGTATATTCTTGTATATAGGAGCAGTATTATAGTAGTTATATTCTTGTATATAGGAGCAGTATTATAATAGTTATATTCTGTATATAGGAGGCAGTATTATAGTAGTTATATTCTTGTATATAGGGGGCAGTATTATAGTAGTTATATTCTTGTATATAGGAGCAGTATTATAGTAGTTATATTCTTGTATATATAGGGGTCAGTATTATAGTAGTTATATTCTTGTATATAGGAGCAGTATTATAGTAGATATATTCTTGTATATAGGGGCAGTATTATAGTAGTTATATTCTTGTATATAGGAGCAGTATTATAGTAGTTATATTCTTGTATATAGGAGCAGTATTATAGTAGTTATATACTTGTATATAGGAGGCAGTATTATAGTAGTTATATTCTCGTAAAATAGACCATTCCCCATGATAGATCCCAAAACACTTCTAGGACAGACAGCAGGGGATAGGATGCTTGTTGCACTCACCGGGGGTAAGCGCACTGGATGGGGATCACAGCTTGGCCAACGCGGGCGACATTTTCGTTACCAGATATTGGGTTCACAGTCAGGTTGATTCTGTATATGAGCCAGTCGGGGGTCATCTGAAGACCAGACCAAGAGACAGCACCAGGTCACATGTTACCATGAAGCACAGCTCACCTCAAGGGTAATATAGGGGGTTAAAGGGGTACTCCGGTGGAAAACTTCTCTTCAAATCAACTGGTGCCAGAAAGTTAAACAGATTTATAAATAACTCCTATTCAAACATTTTTATCCTTCCAGTACTTATCAACTTCTGTATGCTCCACAGGAAGTTGTGTAGTTCTTTCCAGTCTGACCACAGTGCTCTCTACTGACACCTCTGTCCATGTCAGGAACTATCCAGAGCAGGAATAAATCCCCAAAGCAAACCTATCCTGCTCTGGACAGTTCCTGACATGGACAGAGGTGTCAGCAGAGAGCAGTGTGGTCAGACAGAAAAGCAATTTAAAAAGAATAAAACTTCCTGTGGATCATACAGCAGCTGATAAGTTCTGGAAGGATTAAGATTTTTTTATAATAAGTAATTTACAGCTCTATTTAGCTTTTGGCACCAATAAAAAAAAAAAAAAAAAAAAAAAAATGTTTTTCCACCGGAGTACCCCTTTAAATGTTATTTTACTCAGCTCAACAGCTGCTGGTCTTGTTACAATGTATCAGCATCCACAAGCATTAGTCTGGATAGATTCTTGCTACACTGTAAGGGTACGTTCAGATGAGCGGATTTGCAGCATATTTTATGCTGCGGATCCGCCGCTGAAGGACCTCTGTATGGTGTCCTTACATGTGCCTGCTCGGAGCAGCAATACTCCGCTACGTGCAAACACACTGAAGCGATGCACGGTGGACTCGCACACATGGCGGCCTCTCCCCCTGCTCAATGAGCTAGGCCGAGAGCAGCCGCAATGTGCGAGTATACTGCGCATGCGTGCGGCAACGCTCACATCGCTGTGTGTCTGCTCGTAGCGGCGTACTGCCGCTCCAAGCAGGCACATGTAAAAGCAGCCTATAGAGGTCCTTCAGCGGCGGATCTGCAGCGACATACGCGCGGAAAATCCACTCGTCTGACCGTACCCAAGACACGTTTTCAGTTACTTAACCCACTAGTGCAGGGTTTCCCCAACCAGGGTGCCCCCAGCTGTTGCAAATTACAACTCCCAGCCTGCCCAGACAGCCGAAGGCTGTCTGGGCAGGCTGGGAGTTGTAGTTTTGCAACAGCTGGAGGCACCCTGGTTGGAAAAACCCATCTAAAAAGGGCCAGTCTCCAATCAAATACCCTACTTCTACACCACCACCAAGTGGCCAATTATTAGTACTACACATCAAACGTACATAGCTTAGAACCCATACCTGTAGACTGTTCCCGCACTCTTGCAACCCAATGTCGAAGACCACCATGGTGTCTGTACTCTGAGGACCAGCGCTGCAGGATTGGGACCCCAGGGTGAGATCGGAGGCCTTCACCAACCTCCCATCCCCATAGAGATCTGTGGTCACAGTCACCAGCATCCTGCCCTCCTGACATTGTACACTGATGGGGGGCTTCAGCTGGCTGGTTTGCAGCCCACGCGAGTAATACCCAACTAGCCCCCTACCGTATAAATGGTTATAGCCCAGAGCTCGTGAACCAGGGTCCACCTCACCAGCAGGGAGATATGCCCCATCCGGATACCTCCTGGAGCTACTACTCCACCCAATCTCCTCGTTTTGCACACGTAGTAAATCTACTTGGTGTTTAACTCTGGTCAGGCTCTTAGAGGCGGCAAAGTCCTGGCCTAAACCTAAAACTAAGAGTCCGAGACAAACCACCCCAGGTCCACCCTGCCCCATAGTGATCAGAGGAAGAACTACATCAGTGCGGAAGTGGTAGACACCCTCAACTTATAGGTTGTCCATCCTCTCCTGAGGACTCCACCCGTAATATTAATCACCTGGGGCCTCTCCACAACTCTGGGGACTATGGGAAATTTAGGGTTGGTTCCCACTAGAGTGGAGCGAACTTACAGTAAATTGGTTCGTAGTGACCCTCACAGCTCGACTGTTGATTACTTTAGTCTGCGTAAATTAGTTCAGCTTTCCAAGGGCTCTGGTTGCCTGGAAAAGTCTGGGATGACAGTCTTAGGTCTCCTAGGTCCGTGTCCACCTTTTCCAGGCAACTGGAGCCCTTGGAAAGCTGAACTAATTTACTCAGACTAAAGTAATCAACAGCCGAGTCGTGAGGTTCGCTACGAGTTAATTTACTGTAAGTTCGCTCAACTCTAGTTCACACCATGTTTTTGTCTCTGTGAGGGTATGAACGCACTACATTTCTGGCCCCATTCATTGGGGGAGATTTAGGATATGAACACACTACATTTCTGCCCCCATTCATTGGGGGAGATTTAGGATATGAACGCACTACATTTCTGGCCCCGTTCATTGGGGGAGATTTAGGATATGAACGCACTACATTTCTGGCCCCATTCATTGGGGGGAGATTTAGGATATGAACGCACTACATTTCTGGCCCCATTCATTGGGGGGAGATTTAGGATATGAACACACTACATTTCTGCCCCCATTCATTGGGGGAGATTTAGGATATGAACGCACTACATTTCTGCCCCTGTTCATTGGGGGAGATTTAGGATATGAACACACTACATTTCTGGCCCCATTCATTGGGGGGAGATTTAGGATATGAACGCACTACATTTCTGGCCCCATTCATTGGGGGGAGATTTAGGATATGAACACACTACATTTCTGGCCCCGTTCATTGGGGGAGATTTAGGATATGAACACACTACATTTCTGCCCCTGTTCATTGGGGGAGATTTAGGATATGAACACACTACATTTCTGGCCCCGTTCATTGGGGGAGATTTAGGATATGAACACACTACATTTCTGGCCCCATTCATTAGGGGAGATTTAGGGTGGGAACGCACTACATTTTGGCCCCCTGTTAATCGCATCCGTCGGCATCCCGCTGAAAATGGGAAGCTGATGTATACAGTTATCAGGCGCAGCGGACCCCATTCAATTCTATGGCCAAAAGGAGTCCCCTAAGGGGAGATTTATCAAAACCTGTGTAGAGGAAAAGCTGTCCAGTTGCCCATAGCAACCAATCAGATCGCTTCTTTCATTTTTAAGAAGGCTGCTGCAAAATGGAAGAAGTGATCTGATTGGTTGCTATGGGCAACTGAGATTTAATAAATCTCCCCCCTAGTGACTCCTTTCGGGACATGTGCTCTATTTCAAAAGCAGCACTAGGGGCAGCAGAAGTGAATGGTGTGCGCTGCTTCCGTGAACAGTATACGTCGGCATCACGTTTTCGGGGGCCAGAACGTAGTGTGTTCCGACCCTAATCAAAACCTGAGGAAAAGTGGAGCAGTTGCTCATAGCAACCAATCAGATCGCTTCTTTAATTTTTAAATAGACCTCTGAAAAATTAAAGAAGCATTCTGATTGGTTGCCATGGGCAACTGCGCCACTTTCCCTCTGCACAGGTTTTGACAAAATCACCCAGTTTGTCGCTGTGAGGGTAGGAACACACTGGGGGAGATTTATTAAAACCTGAGTAGAGGAAGAGCGGTGCAGTTGCCCATAGCAACCAATCAGATCGCTTCTTTCATTTTCTATAAGCCTCTTTAAAAAAGAAAGAAGCAATCCGATTGGTTGCTATGGGCAACTGGACCAGTCTTTTGCTGCACAGGTTTCGATAAATCTCCCCCACTACATTTCTGCCCTCGTTCATTGACATCCCATCTAAAACATTGTTGCCCATAGCAACCAATCAGATGGCTTCTTTCATTTTTGAAGAGGCCTCAGAACTGGTCAACTTTTCCTTTGCACTGGTTTTGATGAATCTCCCCAAAAGTCACGCCCCCTCCCATAGACTTGCATGGCGTCACAGGGGGGAGGAGTCGTGACGTCACGATACTCCGGCCCCGTGGTCAGCACCCAGCAGTTTGTGAGTGGCAGTGCGGCGTGCAGCTCAAAGAGGTGGGTGCCGAATGCGAGATTGCGGGGGACCCCAGCGGCGGGACCCCCACGGTCAGACATCTTATCCCCTATCCTTTGGATAGGGGATAAGATGTCTTAGGGCCGGAGTACCCCTTTAAGCGCTAGGCTTGAATAGACCCCCCTACCCAAGGCCGTGTAACACATAGAGGTGCAGTTGCCCATAGCAACCTATCGGATTCCAGCTTTCATTTTTCAATAGGTCTCTGAGAAATGAAAGCTGGAATATGATCGGTTGCTACGGGCAACTGCTCCACTTTTCCTTTGCAGGCAGTGTTTTTCCCAACCAGTGCGCCTCCAGCTGTTGCAGAACCACAACTTCCAGCATGCAGGCTGTCCGGGCATGCTGGGAGTTGTAGTTGTGCAACAGCTGGAGGCGCACTGGTTTGGAAAACACTGGCAATTTTTGGAAAAATCTTTATTTCCTCCACTGAAAAATATTGAATTCAATAGGAAAGTTTTCTTTTCTGTACACAGTAACGTGGTTGACAAAATTTTTGCATACATCAAAATTAACCCCTTGGCGACCCATGATGGTTCTAATCCATCATGGTGCTGCTAAGGGTGTATGGAGTGTGCATCTGACTCGAGCACGCTCCAACCCTGGCGACCCCTCAGCTGATTTCACAGAGAAAATTAAAGGAGATATCCAGTGCTGAGGATAAGTTTCAGGGGATAAGTTTCAGATATCTGGGGCCCCCTGCAATCTTTTGTACGGGGCCCCGGCAGCCCGCGGGAACAGGGCGTGTTGACCACCGCACGAAGCGGCGGCTGACACCCCCCCTCAATACAACTCTATGGTGGAGCTGGAGCGCTGCCTTCAGCAATCTCCGGCTCTGCCATAGAGATGTATTGAGGGGGCGTGTCAGCCGCCGCTTCGTGCGGTGGTCAACACCCGCTATCTGGCCAGCGAGTCGGGGACCCGTACAGGAGATCACGGGGGGCCCCAGCGGTCGGACCTCCCACAATCTGAAACTTATCCCCTATCCTTAGGATAGGGGATATGTTTTTCAGCACTGGACTACCCCTTTAAATGCAGCTTAGGCTATGTGCACACTGGCATTGTGTTTATTTTTTTTTGTTTGTGTTTTTTTGTTTTGTTGTGACAAACAAACCCTGAATGGGTTGGAGCACAACAGACACCGCCGGGTCCCATCTTTAGTGGTACATTAAAGGGGCTACTCCGGTGGAAATTTTTTTTTTATTTTATTTTTTTTTAAATCAACTGGTGCAATCTTTACCCTTTCACTACTTTTAAGCAGCTGTATGCTACAGAGGAAATTCTTTTCTTTTTGACGTCACGGCCCGCCCCCTCAATACGAGTCTATGTGAGGGGGCGTGGCGGTCGTCATGCCCCTGCCATAGACTTATATTAAAGGGGCGGGCCATGATGTCACGAGGGGCAAAGCCATGACGTCACGCTGCTCCGTCCCCTGTATCGCCCGTCATTACGCACAGAGCGAACTCGCTCTGTGCAGTAATGACAGCGGGGTGCCGCAGCGGCGATCCTGGGGGTCCCCAGCAGCGGGGCTGCGGCGATCTGACATCTTATCCCCTATCCTTTGGATAGGGGATAAGATGTCTAGGGGCAGAGTACCCCTTTAAAGCTTTCATTTCTCCGAGACCTATTAAACTGGAGAGTTGGTCAGGTTTTTTTTTTTATTTTTTGGCGCAAATTCTGGTGCAGAAACAGTTTATGGCACAATGCACCAAATTCTGGCGCACAACCCAACAATACAGGTCGGGTTTACAATAGAAAATCAAGGCCATTTTGTTTAATGATCTTCCGTGGCAGAATCCCATTGAAGTCATTGGGGCTTCATATTTTGGTTCTGTGTTGTGAGCGCATAGAATTGATTCCGGAATTCTGTCCAGATTCCGCTCAAATTCAGCGAAACTGCAGAAAATCCAGTCAGGTGTGCGTACTTTTTGCAGAATTGCAGAGTTTCCACTGTGTGAACACGGCCGAAATTATTTGAAACACTTGGACAAAATGTAAGAAAAAGAAAAAACTGATTTGCGTAAAACACTTTAAAATGTTATAAAACATACACAAAAATACAAAAAGGGAAGCAAATAAAATAGCTTAAAACAAGAAACGCACATAAAGATGTTTTAAAAGAAAAAAAAAACTTAAAAATGTGAGGCTCCATTTCCAGTAGACGTCAGGATGGGACGCTGACATATACTGTAATGTACTGTACCTAGTGACTCCATTCAACTACTTCCCACTAGTATACACTAAGGGTATGTTCACATTCTCGCGGAGATTCCATCAGGCGGCTGCCGACGAAAATACTTCAGAGGTTGGACCGGGGGGGCACTGCGCCATCACCATTGACGGCTATGCAGTTTTAGCAGAATTCCGCGCAAAGAATGAACATGTTCTTTCTTCGCACAGAACAATTTCAGCGGCAGAATTGTCTGCAGCGTGAACGTACCCTAAGGGAGATTTATCAAAACCTGTGCAGAGGAAAAGTTGTCCAGTTGCCCATAGCAACCAATCAGATCGCTTCTTTCATTTTTTCAAAGGCCTTTCTAAAAATGAAAGCAGCGATCTGATTGGTTGCTATGGGCAACTGGTCAACTTTTCCTCTGCACAGGTTTTGATAAATCTCCCCCATAAGGCTATTAGGACTTGTATCAGACGGCATCACCGTTTTCTGGAACAGAGGGCAACGAATGCTTCCTAGTGACTCCATTGGGGCCCATTTGCGCTTTTTTTATTGGAGTGGACAACAATTGTAATTCCGGTGAAAATGGCACATATGGCCCAAACGAAGTCACTAGGTGACTCATATAGGGTCGGAACATACTATGTTCTGACCCCCGCTAATTGTATCTGTCGGTATCCCGAAAACGGGATTCCAGCGTATACTGTTAACGGGAGCAGCGCACCCCATCCACTTCTGCTGCTGAACGGAGTCACTACAATATTTTAGGCGGACTCATGACGGGGGCTGTTGCGCTTTTGAAATAGCGTACGCATCCCGAAAGGAGTCACTAGGTGACTCCTTTCAGCCATAGAATTGAACGGGGTTCGCTGCACCTTTGGGGGCCAAAGTATAGTGTGTTCCCACCCAGTCAACATCCAGTTTTCAGGAACAGAGGGCAATGGATGCTACCTAGTGACTCCATTTGGGCCCATATGCGCTATTTTCAGTGGAGTGGACAACAATTGTCTTATGGAAATAGCACATATGGCCCAAATGGAGATACTAGGGGACTCATTTAGGGCCACTGAAACAGATGCCATCTGCCTCAGTAGGACCCCAGTCTGACGTGGTGCAAAGCAGCATTATGGATTGGGCCATATGACGGAGCCCTTACTCTAGCAGAAGGTCCAGCTGAGTGTAATAAGGCATCAGGTGGGGCGGTGTTGGTGTGATGGGGGAGGGGTATAAAGCTCAGCTCCCTCCCCCCCTCTCCTCATGTGACTTGTCCTGTAGTCAGGATGGAGCTGTGGATCAGGTGGAGGTGTCTCTTAGTGGTTCTGCTCTATGGATCAGGCTTTAGCAGTGCCTTGGGTAGACACCGGCGCCAGTCCAACACTTGGAGAAGTAACCAGCCTGAATGGGGATCTCCTAGAAGACTTGGACAATCTGCCTCTGGATTAGGATCTTCTAGATCCAATCCCTGGGCTCAGTCAGTCTCTGGTTTTGGTTCTGCAAGAGCCCTTATGCCTGTGTACGGATGGGGCTCCAGGAGTCTTGGCGCAGACCATCAGTCCCGACAGCTTCCCCCACAATCCTCCTCCTCCCCTATCAGTGTGCAGTGTAATGAGGACAGCATGGTGGTGACTGTGAAGAGAGACTTCTATGGGAATGGTTTCCTAGTGAAGGCTTCAGACTTCCGCTTAGGATCTTGTAGTCCTGAGACTCAAAGTTCAGACACCGTGATGGTATTCGACAACGAAGTCCAGGCCTGCGGGAGCCGCTTACAGGTGAGAATGTGGTCAAAACTGTTCACAGAACCCTCCGGAGGTATCCTTAAAGGGGATAGCCAGGAAAAAACTTTTTATATCAACTGGCTCCAGAAAGTTAAACAGATTTGTAAATTACTTCTATGAAAAAATCTTAATCCTTTCAGTACTTATGAGCTTCTGAAGTTAAGGTTGTTCTTTTCTGTCTAATCTCTGACACCTGTCTCGGGGAAACGCCCAGTTTAGAAGCAAACCTCTTCTAAACTGGGCATTTCCCGAGACACGTGTCATCAGAGAGCACTTAGATAGAAAAGAACAACATTTACTTCAGAAGCTCATAAGTACTGAAAGGATTAAGATTTTTTTTAATAGAAGTAATTTACAAATCTGTTTAACTTTCTGGAGCCAGTTGATATAACATATTTTGCCTAGAATACCCCTTTAATCTTCAATGGGTGTTGGTTGCCTGAGGGTAGGAACACACTATGGGGAGTTGCCCATAGCAACCAATCAGATTGCTTCTTTTCTGAAAAGGCTTCTAAAAAAGAAGCAATCTGGTTGCTATGAGCAACTCAGCAACTTTTCCTCTAGACCGGTTCTGATAAATCTTCCCCTATGTTCTGGCCCCTGTTAATCGTATGTCTGCATCCTGACTACAATGGGATGCTGATGTATACTGTTAAAGGGGTGTTCCAGTGGAAAACTTTTTTTTATATATATATTTTTTTTTATATATATATATGTGTATAATTTTTTTTTTTTTTTTACTGGTACCAGAAAGTTAAACAGACTTGTAAATTACTTTTATTAAAAAAAATCTTAATTTTCCAGCTGCTGTATACTAGTTATTTTGTCTATGAATTTATTTTGTCTGACCACCGTGTTCTCTGCTGACACCTGTGGCCAGAGCAGGAGAAGTTCGCTGTGGTGATTTTCTCCTGCTATGGACAGAGGTGTAAGCAGAGAGCACTGTGGTCAGACAGAAGAGATTAAAGAAATTACCTTTTTCTGTATTATACAGCAGCTAAGTACTGGAAGGATTATGATTTTTAAAAAGTAATTTAAAAATCTGTAACTTTCTGGCACCCGTTGATTTAAAAATCTTTTTCCACCGGAGTTCCCCTTTAATGGGAGCAGCGCACCCCATTCACTTCTGCTGCCGAACAGTCACCAGCATACATGCCCTGAAACGAGTGACTAGGTGACTACTTTTTGGCCATAGAATTGAATAGGGTCTGCTACAGTATACGTCAGCATCCAGTGTTTTTTTTTTTTTTTTTGCAGGATCCTGAAGGATACAATTAAAGGGGTACTCTGGTGGAAAACGTGTGTGTGTGTGTGTGTGTGTGTGTGTGTGTGTGTGTGTGTGTGTGTGTGTGTGTGTGTGTGTGTGTGTGTGTGTGTGTGTGTGTGTGTGTGTGTGTGTGTGTGTAATTTTTTTTTAATCAACTGGTGCCAGAAAGTTAAAGATTTGTAAATTACTTTTTATTAAAAAAATCTTAATCCTTCCAGTACTTATTAGCTGCTGAATACTAAAGAGGGAATTCTATTTTTTTTTTTTTTTGGAACACAGTGCTCTTTGCTGACTGTCAGTTTTAGGAACTGTCCAGAGTAGAAGAAAATCCACATAGCAAACAAATACTGCTCTGGACAGTTCCTAAAATGGACAGATGTCAGCAGAGAGCACTGTGTTCCAAAAAAGAGAAGAATTTCCTCTGCAATTTTCAGCAGCCAATAAGTACTGGAAGGATTTAGATTTTTTTTTTTTTTTTTATAGTAGTACTTTACAAATCTAACTTTCTGGCACGAGTTGAATAAAAAAAAAAATAAAAATAAAAAAAAAGAATTCCACCGGAGTACCCCTTAACTGGGGCCAAAATGTAGTTTTCCCATCCTTATTGGTTCAGTAACTGGAACTGTCAGCTAAGCCGCTTCCGGTTGTTGCAAAACTACAACTCCCCCTGCATGCCCAAACAGCCGTTGGCTGTCTGGGCATGCGGGGAAGTTGCAGTTTTGCTGTAGGCACTCTGGTTGAGAAACACTGGACTAGTGTACAGGATCTGTGACTTACGTGGACCTGCACAGAATTACCTATAGCTACTGCTCTCCTATAGATGGTCTACTGGTTAGCATCTCTTCGGCACTCCTATTATAAATGTTGGCCAAAGACACTGTTACAGATCTTGCATTGGGGTCCAGGAATATCTTCCGACCTAGTTGGTGTCCACCTCGTTGACTTAATCTTTCCCTGACTCTTCATCCAGATGACCCCGGACTTCATGATCTACCAAACAATGTTGAACTACAATCCAGTTTTGAGCAACTCCGTCATCATAAGGTCCAGTCCAGCTATGGTTCCAGTCTTGTGCTATTACCCCCGGTGAGTCTAAGCTGGTCTGTCTTGAGTTGGGTCCTGTCTAGTTGACGCCCTACTCTACTTTACCATTGTTCTCCTTTTACTATATAACATCAGGTCTACAGTGATGACTGGCCCTTATCCCCATTGAGGTAAACTATCTTCACTCTATTAGGGTCTTATCATTTTTATTTTTTTTCCTCTCCATAGCCATGGTAACGTAAGCAGCAAAGCAATACGACCAACATGGGCTCCATTCAGTACCACGGTCTCTACAGAAGAGAGGCTGGCCTTCTCCATGTACCTGATGACTGGTAAGAGGGTTGAAGATTGGATGTGGTTGACACTTCTGTTTGAGTAACTTTGACACTATATTTAACTTAGATGACTGGAGTGCTCGCCGATCATCCTCCATCTTCCAACTTGGGGACGTCATGAACATAGAGGCCTCGGTTGTAGCAGAGAATCACGTTCCAATGATCTTGTTTGTTGACAGCTGTGTGGCCACCACCACGTCAAGACCCAACTCCAGCCCTAGATACGAGATCATAGCAGACAATGGGTATGTTTGTGTGGTGACCCACGGTGTATGGCGGGACCACAGGGTGTAGGTGGATGGGGCAAGATGGTATTAACCCCCCCCCCGGGCAAGGTGATATTATCCTGTAAGGTTCGTGACGCCAGAGTGGTTTTTGGGTACCAGAACCACACGAACGGTAGCTCTGCTATTCCAGTGGCTAGTAGTGAGAGAGTGCACAACCAGTTATGGTTTAACGGAGGCTTTACGGAGTTAAGACAGATGGAATTATCTTCACAACTCGGCCAGATTCCCAGAGAGGTGGCCAGGAACCCGGAATGACCTTGCAGCTTGCTGGGACCAATTAGACTTGTTATAGACCTCAGATAATTATCTTGAGGCTTGACTTTAGACTTGACGATGGGTAGTGACAGCAGACATAGACTTGACTTACTGGAATGACTGTAGCTTTGTGGCCTTCCAGATTCTGGTCACTAGCACTGAGATGTCTGGTGTTTGCTGGTCTCAGTAAAGACTGATGGTACAAGAGTGAGAATTGTAATGGCCGCCCTCTTATATAGTGGGGGCTGGACTAAAGCTCATTGGTCAAGCTGCGGATCATAGGTTAAGCTGATGGACCTGTGGCGTTTCACGTTACCCAGAGATCATCGGATATCTCACAGGTCCTTTTGGACTGACTATATAATCCTATGACAACAAATGACACTTACAATAACCGCAGGGGAGACACTGCAAGAGTCCCCAGGTCACTGAGGGACTCAACCTGACAGGGCCTAAGTGTAGTGCAGGACCATGTCCTGAACTGGGCCATTACATTTGCGACTTGGGTTTGGTACTCTACTAATATCTACTCCTGGTTTAGGTGTCTGGTGGATGGGACTCAAGAAGATTCCTCTTCAGCATTCAGGTCTCCAAGGATTCAACCAAATAAGATCCAGTTCATGGTTGATGCCTTCCGGTTTATTGCTACGGATGCATCTACGGTAAGGAACAACTTCCTTCTGAGGACTATAGCAAATAGTCATGGACAAGATAGTCTTGTGTGTTATGAACAATTAAAGGGGTACCCCGGTTTAAAACTTTTTTTTTTTTTTTTTTTTTTTTTTTAAATCAACTAGTGCCAGAAAGTTTTACAGGTTTGTAAATTCTATTTAAAAATCCTAATCCTTACAGTACTTATCAGCTGCTGTATACTAGAGGAAGTAATACTTTTGTCTGACCAGAGTGCTCTCTTCTGACACTTGTCCAGAGTAGGAGGAGGTTCCTCATAGCAAACCTCTACTGCTCTGGACAGTTCCTGACATGCAGAGAGCACTGGTCAGACTAGAAAATAAACTTCCTCTGTGTATACAGCAGCTAAGTACTGGAAGGATTAAGTTTTTTTTTTTTTTTTTTTTTTTTTTTTTTAAATAGAAGCAATTTAAAAATCTAACTTCCTGGCACCAGTTTATTTAAAGGGGGTACTACAGTGGAATTTTTTTTAAAACAGTAAATGATATATATACCTTAACCAGACAATATGACATTCTTCTAGATCTACATTACTTGTACTCTAAAAACCATGGAACTTCGCCAACCTCCTGACCAAATGAACAAGGCCTGTTCCTACGTAAAGACTTCTAGAAGGTAAGAACTATTAACTCCTCTGCTGCATTACATGCTGCTACTAAATTAGAAGCCAGTGATGGTCTTGAGGGTTTGTAGCCTATACAGTGACCCCCCCCCCCCCCCCCCCCGACCTACGATGGCCCCGACATACGCTAATTTCAACATGCGATGGCCTCTCAGAGGCAGCATCAACATACGATGCTTTTGTATGTTGGGGCCATCGCATAAACAGCTGCCACTGGATAGCCGTTTACGGTGCCCCGTGTGGTCCACTGACTATCACTTACCTGTCCTCGGGGCTCCGGCGCGTCCTCTTCGGGATCCCCTGCATGGTCGGCGCTCTCCATCGTCGTCATCACGTCGCTGCGCACGCCGTCCCGTTATCCAATAGGAGCGGCATGCGTAGCAACATGATGGAGAGCGCGGATGCCGGGGAATCAGAGGCCTTGCCGGAGCGTCGGGGACACCCCGGGGACGCGGCGACAGCGATGGACGGTGACATCTAGGGCAATGGTGACGAGCGGTGACGGTCCGGAGCGACGGGGACAGGTGAGTACAACTTTGTCTAACAGTGGTCTACAACCTGCGGACCTCCAGTTGTTGCAAAACTACAACACCCAGCATGCCCGGACAGCCAACGGCTGTCCGGGCATGCTGGGTGTTGTAGTTTTGCAACATCTGGAGGTCCGCAGGTTGTAGACCACTGTCCTATACTTTGTACGGATCCCTCAACATGCGATGGTCCGTTTGGAACGGATTACCATCGTATGTTGAGGGACTACTGTAGTAGGTACTGATAAGTAGATGAGCAAACTTACAGTAAATTTGATTCGTCACGAACTTCTCGGCTCGGCAGTTGATGACTTTTCCTGCATAAATTAGTTCAGCTTTTCGGTGGGCTGGAAAAGGTGGATATAGTCCTAGGAAAGAGTCTCCTAGGACTGTATCCACCTTTTCCAGCCCACCGGAGCACCTGAAAGCTGAACTAATTTATGCAGGAAAAGTCGTCAACTGCCGAGCCGAGAAGTTCGTGGCGAATCGAATTTACTGTCAGTTCGCTCATCTCTAAGTGTCTGAGTTACTTGATGGCTTGGGTTGTAGTATCCTACTTGCTGGACTTGGCATGTTTGCGACTCTAACGTGCTAGTTGAGCAACTTTCTTGGTGGTGCGACTTAATTTGGGGGTCCACTGTGCTTGGTGGAATCTGAAACACTTTAAAGGGTTACTCCGCTCTCCAGTGTCCAGAACATTGAGTTCCGAACACTGTGCGGGCTTTCGTGTTCACACCCACCCCCTCTTGATGTCACGGCCTGCCCCCCTCAATGAGTCTATAGGAAGGGGGCGCAACAGCCACCACACCCCCCTCCCATAGACTTGCATTGAGGGGGTGGGACATGTTACATGACAGGGGTGTGATGTCACAAGGGGGCGGGCGTGAACACCGAAGCCTGCACACAGCATATGGAACTCAACATTCCGGACGCTGGGTAGCGGAGTAACCCTTTAATGCTAGTAATGACTTTACACGGTGCTCTTTGGACAGACTCCAACTTAAGTGAAGGTGACAGTAACTCGAGGACACCTGACTGGATGGTAACTTGTGGCCCAAGACTTGAGGCTGTATAACAGGAAAAGGTGCAAACCCCTTAAAGGGGTACTCCACTGGAATATAATTTTTTTTTTTTAATCAACTGGTGCCAGAAAGTTAAACAGATTTGTAAATTACTCCTATTTAAAAATCTTAATCCTTCCAGTACTTATCAGCTGCTGTATGCTGAAGTGCTTTTCTTTTTGAATTTCCTTTTGTCTGACCACAATGCTCTGCTGACACCTGTCAATTTTAGGAACTGTCCAGAGCAGGATAGGTTTGCTATGGGGATTTGCTCCTACTCTGACACCTCTGTCCAGAGAGCACTGTGGTCACAGAAAGGAAATTCAAAACGAAAAGAACTTCCTCTGGAGCATACAGCAGCTAAGTACTGGAAGGATTAAGATGTTTAAATAGAAGTAATTTACAAATGTGTTAACTTTCTGACATGTTGATTTAAAAAAATAAAAAAATAACATAAAAAAATATAAAACATCCAGTGGCGTGCTCCTTTTTTAATAGCTAATAGTCATTTGATCTATATATTTATATTTTTATATTTATATTATTTCTTTATTTATTTTTTTTATATATTTTATCTGGTTTCTCTTAGCTGGTCTCCTGTTGAGGGCTCCAATGACATCTGCCGCTGCTGTGACTCCGCAAACTGTGCTGTACCTCTTGGTCAGACTAGAAGATGGGGTCCAGTCTATGGGGGAAGCAGACATATTGGAAAGAGAGAAGTAGGTAAGTACAAGAGTTGTTCAAACAGGCTTCATGCTCTAACCTAGGGGCATTCAAACTAGAGATGAGCGAACTTACAGTAAATTCGATTCGTCACGAACTTCTCGGCTCGGCAGTTGATGACTTTATCCTGCATAAATGAGTTCAGCTTTCCGGTGCTCCCGTGGGCTGGAAAAGGTGGATACAGTCCTAGGAAAGAGTCTCCAGCCCACGGGAGCACCTGAAAGTTGAACTAATTTACGCAGGAAAAGTCATCAACTGCCGAGCCGAGAAGTTCGTGACAAATCGAATTTACTGTAAGTTCGCTCATCTCTAATTCTAACTAGTCTGTCTACAGTGGTCCCTCCAACATACGATGGTAATTGATTCCAGGGAGACCATCGTTTGAAACCATCATATGTTGAGGGGTTTGGCACAATAATTCTCATGTTGGCGGCCTGTTGGTTTGCCACTCCTCTGCTGTCATTACGTCGCCCCCTATTGGACGACTGAGCAACAACATGATGACAGCAGCACAGGGCGGCAGAGTAGCGGTGAACTGATGGGCCGGAGCAGTGGGTACATGTAAGTATATGAGTGGGGCACATGGGACAGTCAGTGCTGCCGGATAGCCATTTTGGCGATGGCCCAGACACACAGTATGTTGATGCTGCCTTCAACATACAATGGCCACAGAGGCCATCATATCATGAAACAATTGTATGTTGGGACCACTGTAGTGCCGTGCCTTCTCATCCAGGGGTAACTGAGGACTCTACAGGAGTGATGACTGTAGACCTCATGACACTCTGTGGACACTTCAGAACTGCTCATACCAGGAGTTTATGATGTCCATTTCCCACCAGGACTACATGACTCATTTAAGAAATGAGGTTGGGTCCACTGTCCGGAGCTTGTGTACATCGGGGGTCCATGGCATTGAGCTTTTAACTGCCCTTCAATGGAACTCCTGTCCTCCATTGGCTTGCTTTCTGGGGACTGATGGCCACAACCCAACATGTCTATTCCCTGCTGTTAACACAATAATAACAATGCCTTAAGTCAAGTAGTGTAAGCAGGGCTCAAGTCCTGCAGGAACTCATGGGAATAGAGTTCCTGCACTTTTTTCCACAGCGGGAATGCAGTTCACATTAGCAGCCCTTAAAGGGTTACTCCGCCCCCTAGACATGTTATCCCCTATCCCCTGCTGGGGACCCCCTTGATCTCGGCTGCGGCACAACAGACATCCGGTGCATGGAGTAAACTTTGCTCCATGCCGGATGACTGGTGATGCAGGGCAGAGGCTTGTGACGTATGTCACAGTAATGCCCCCTCAATGCAAGTCTATGGGAGGGGGCGTGACGTCAGTCCTTCTGGATAGGGTATAAGATGTCTAGTACCCCCTTTAAGTGGAAACCTAGGGTGAGTTCCCACACTTTTTTTCCCAGGACTTGACCCCTGACTGTAAGTATGTAGAATCGTCTCCACTAAACCTTCTCTCCTAGGCCTTCATCCAGAGGAGCATGCCATGACGATACTTGGCCCTCTATTGGTCATCGGTGCAGAGAACCACCATGTGGAATCCATTGCAGAACGTGTCCAGGCTTCTAGGGTTCCTGAAGAGTCCCAACCCCTGGAGCTGTGGATGTGGGTGATGGTCAGTTCGGTCAGTGCGGTGGTCGTAGCTGTTGGCCTTGTTGTGATTGGTCGATATGTTATGAAGAGTCTGTCGCCCCCATGAAGCTCTGTGAAATAAAGAAACTTTACCAAACCACATCTGTCTACTTAATGCTATTTCACTAGGTCAGACAAGTTCTCACTATGTATAGGGGCAGCATTAATTGTTGTAGGGTGAAGGTTACTGTACCGGGAGCTGTTGTGGTCAGAACGAGAGCGATGGGATAAGTAACCTCTGGCTTTCTGTTCTCAAGTACAAGACCCAATGGGGAGATTACTTTCACTTTCTAGAGGCCTTGGTAAAAATGAATGAAGCGATCTGGTTGCTATGGACAGACTTTATTCTCCACAATGATTCTACAGCACTAGATCTTGTGCTGGAGAAACAGGAAGCTCTGTCTCTGTAGAGAACTGGTGCATGGTTAAAGGGATACTCAGGTGGAAACTTTAGTTCTATTTAATTTTTTTTTTTAACTGAGCTGGTGCCAGAAAGTTAGATTTGTAAATTACTAATATTTAAAAAACAAAAAAAATCTTAATCCTTCCAGTACTTATTAGCAGCTGTATGCTACAGAGGAAATTCATGACTTTTTGAATGGTCTTGTCCACAGTGCTCTCTGCTGACACCTCTGTCAGTGTCAGGAAGTGTCCAGATCAACATAGGTTTGCTATGAGGACTTTCTCCTGCTATGAACAGTTCATGATATGGGCACCAAGTGTCAGCAGAGAGCCCTGTGGATAAGACAAAAATTCGAAAATTTCCTCTGTAGCATAAAGTACTGGAAGGAAACATTTTATTAATTTTTATTTATTTTTAATGGAAGTCTACAAATCTTTAAATCAACTGGTGCCAGAAAGTTTTCCCACCTGAGTACCCCCTTTAAAGGGGTAGTCAGGGATTTTTTATTTTATTTGACTATGCTACAGGGGCTGTAAAGTTAGTGTAGTTCATAATAGTGTGTGTGTGTGTGTACACAATTCTGTGATTATCACCCCAATAGTTATTTTTACCAGCATACAAAATGGCTCTCAGATTTTTCCCAGCTTGCAATGTGGCTGAGTCTTGACATCACTAGTCAGCTGATGACAGGGAGACTGTGTGCTTCAATGGGTGGAGAGATCGCCTGGTGGGAGAGAGATCAATCTGCAACTAATGCAACAGCTGTAGGCACCCTGATTGAAAACCACAGGTCTTTTGAATGGATACAGCTCATTTATGTTTCAATAGGTGGGGTGGCTGATGTGTGGGAGGGAGGAAAATGGAATTGTGGGATTTGTAGTAAAAAAAAAAGTCAAACAGGAAATAAAAGTTCACAAAAAAGCTAGCCACAGTGTTTTAGTAATCTCATGACATAGCCATTTAGCCCCAAGACAAGCACAGATCCTTTCTGAGCATGTCCATTACAGTCTGCCCGGTACATACTAAAATCACCTTAAGGTGGACCTAACTTAAAGGGGTACTCCGCTGCTTAGCATTTGGAGCAAACAGTTCTGAAAGCTGTAGCTGGTGCTGGAAGCTTGTGATGTCATAGCCCATGACTCCATCCCACCCCCCTCAATGCAAGTCTATGGGAGGGGGCGTGACTCCGTCACACCCCCTCCCATAGACTTGCATTGAGGGGGGGGGGGGGGGCTATGGCGTTACGAGCCCCATTTCTCTCGAGTAAGCACATACCTCATATGTCTATATAAAGTGTTCGGCGGGCTCAGAAGCAAAGGAGCAACAAAGGGATATTGGAGAGAACATTTTTCTGAAAGGGTTTTTGGGGGGGCATGTCACCTTTAGGAAGCCCCTATGGTGCCAAAACAGCAAAAAAAAAAAAAAACACATGGCATACCATTTTGGAAACTAGACCACTTGAGGAACGTAACAAGGAATTAAGTGAGCCTTAATACTCCACAGGGGTTTCATGACTTTTGCAAATGTAAAAAAAAAAATGTTTTTTACCTAAAATGTTTGTTTTCCCAAAAATGTTACATTTTTAAAAAGGGTAATAGCAGAAAATATCCCCCAAAATTTGAAGCCCAATTTCTCCCGATTCAGAAAACACCCCATATGGGGGGGGGGGGGGGGTGAAAAGTGCTCTGCTGGCGCACTACAGGTCTCAGGAGAGGAGTCACATTTGGCTTTTTTTGAAGCAAATTTTGCTCTGGGGGCATGCCGCATTTAGGAAGCCCCTATGGTGCCAGGACAGCAAAAAAAAAAACCACATGGCATCACATTTTGGAATCTAGACCCCTCCGGGTTACAGTGAGTACTTACACCTCACAGGTTTTTTGAACAGTGGGCCGTAAAAGTGAAAAATTAGATATTTTTTATTTGCACTATATTGATAGTGTTACCCCCAAATGTTTCATCTTTACATTGGGTAATAGGGCAAAAGGCCCCCAAAATTTGTCGAGCAATTTTGTCTGAGAAAAAAAAATACCCCCATATGTGTATGTAAATTGCTCTGTGGACGCACTACAATGCTCAGAATAGGAGTGAACATTTTGTTAAAATTGAAGTCGGGGGTTATGTGCATTTATAAAGCCCCCAAAAGCAAAAATAAACCCACATGTGACACCATTTTAGAAACTACAACCCTCAATGAACATAAGGGGTACAATGGGAAATAACACCTCACAGTTTTTTTGAAAAATGGGCCATAAATTGGAAAATTTGATTTTTTTTTTTTACACAAATGCTGTGGTTACCCAATTTTTAACAATTTCACAAGGGGTAATATGAGGAATTGGGTTACAAATTTTGGAGGGCTTTTTCCCCTGACTATGAAAATACATCCACATATGGGGTAACATGCTGGGCGGGCGCACAACAAGGCTCAGAAGTCATAGAGGTCACTTTGTATTTGTGGCCTATGGCATATCAGTAGCTGACGGTTACATACATTCCAAGGAAAATACAAAAATGAAACACCCACATGTGACACCATTACAGAAAGTACCCACCCTGGGGAATGGGTATAGGGGTAAAGAGGACATTTTGAACGCACAGGTGTTTCCTAAATTTATTTTCCAGGAATGGATGAAGGGTAGCTTTTGAAAATTGCAATTTTCAACCTATGCTCTGCTTCATCTTTCTGGGAACAACTAACATGTGACTCCGAATTGTCGCCTGGAAATACGACAGAGCTCAGCGAGAACTCTTCGCATTTGAGGCGGATGTTTGTTACGGACCTAACAGTTACATACATTCAGAGGAAAATACAAGAAAGGAACACCCACATGTGTTACATAGTTACATAGTTAGTATGGTTGAAAAAAGACATACGTCCATTAAGTCCAACCAGGGAATTGAAGTGTAGGGTGTAAGGGGATAAGGGAAAGGGATGTAGTTTTATAATTCTGCATAAGCATTAATGTTCATTTGTTCCAGGAATGTATCTAACCCTGTTTTAAAGCTGTTAATTGTTCCTGCTGTGACCAGTTCCTGAGGTAGACCGTTCCATAAATTCACAGTACTCACGGTAAAGAAGGCGTGTCGCCCCTTTAGACTAAACCTTTTCTTCTCCAGACGGAGGGAGTGCCCCCTCGTCCTTTGGGGGGGGGGGGGATTAACCTGGAACAGTTTTTCTCCATATTTTTTGTATGGGCCATTTATATACTTATATACGTTTATCATATCCCCCCTTAAACGTCTCTTCTCAAGACTAAACAATTGTAACTCCTTTAATCGCTCCTCATAGCTAAGATGTTCCATGCCCCATATTAGTTTAGTCGCGCGTCTCTGCACCCTTTCCAGCTCCACAGTGTCCCTTTTATGAACAGGCGACCAAAACTGAACAGCATATTCCAGGTGAGGCCGTACCAATGCTTTATAAAGGGGGAGTATTATGTCCCTGTCCCTTGAGTCCATGCCTCTCTTTATATCCTGCTGGCTTTGGAAGCAGCAGCCTGACATTGTGCTATTCTGTAGTCTGTGATCTACAAGTACACCCAGATCCTTCTCTACCAGTGACTCTGCCAGTTTAATCCCCCCAAGACATACGATGCATGCAGCATACTAGTACAGTATAAAAGAGTTGTACATGGCAACCTGTACCATGTAGACCGTAACCTTTTTCTACCATACACGTGTTTTCCGCATGGCATTATATGGTTTGAGGACTTGATCAGAAAGATCAACTCCCCCCATATACCGATTGTAGTCCAGAATACAATCGGGCTTGAGGACCGGTCCCGCGGTACCTCGCACTCTTGTCCTTATACCGGAACCAACAACAGGTTCTCATGGGAAAAGGCACGGGACTCATCCCGGGGGATGGGGCGGAAGGCCTCTTTGATTCTTCCGGACTGTCCCACAAGCGACCGTGGATCTGGCGGCGAGGGATGTGAAGAGAGGAATACTAGTATAAAAGTTATCCATGTAAAGGTGGTAACCTTTATCTAGCAATGGGTGCAAAAGGCCCCAAACGATTTTCCCGCTAACATCCAGAGTGGGGGGGACATTCTGGGGGTTCAAAACGGGAATCTCGTCCCTCATATACTATAAACTTGCAAGTGTACCCAGAGGTACTCTCGCAAAGTTTATACATCTTCACGCCATACCGCGCTCGCTTGGTCGGGATGTATTGCCGGAAGCTGAGTCTCCCCTTGAAGCTCATGAACGACTCATCAATAGCGACCTCCCGCCCCGGGACGTAGGCCTCCCAAAATCTGGCCCCGAAGTGATTGATAACCGGCCTGATTTTATACAGGCGGTCATACGCGGGATCAGTTCGGGGGGGGGGGGACATGCCGCATTATCAGCATAATGCAAACATCTCCGAATGGCCTCGAACCGGGAACGTGTCATAGCCATACTGTAGAGGGGTGTCTGGTAAAAGATGTCCCCACTCCAATATTGCCTGACACTGGGTTTTTTAACTAGACCCATATGCAGCACGAGGCCCCAAAAGGTCCTCATTTCGGCTGCATCGACTGGAGTCCAGCCGCCGGGTCTAGCTAAAAGTGAGCCCGGGTTAGCGGGGACGAACTGTTGGGCGTACAGATTCGTCTGTGTAACCATCAAATTAACAAAGTCGTCACTGAAAAAATTACCGAAAAAGTCCTTTTCAGTGAACCCGACGATGTTAATTTTGATTTCGAGTCACCAACAAACTCAGGAATCACGGGCTCGTGGTCCGCTGGCTCAGCCCAGTCAAGTTCTCCGGTAAGAGGTACCAGTGACCTTGGCAGGGGGGCTTCACTAGTATGAGCGCCAGGGGGACTTATACTAGCATGGGGCACAGGGTCAAGGGCAGAGGAGGTTTGCGGCGCTGCACGGCGACGAGTTCGCCGCCTTGGTGGCTCATCATCAGAACTAGATGATGAGGAGGACGATGAAATAAGGAAGGTGGGGTCTTCATCGTCCTCTGAGCCGCTCTCAGTGTCGGAGGCAATTATGGCATATGCCTCCTCCGCCGAAAACGGGCCATTTCCCTACTCTAATGGGGATACGGGTGTGTGTGTGTGTGTGGGAGGGGGAAAACTTTATTGGTGTGTGTGGTGTGGTGCGAGACTACCTCCCTAACCCGCCCTAACCTAACCTAACTAAACTAACCCGCCCTAACAGAAAAAAAAATAAAATAAAACGGGGACTTTAAAAAAAAAAAAAAAAAAAAAAAAAAAAAAGGGGACTTCTAGCGCAAAAAAGCCCTGCGCCAAAAAAAAGCGTTTATCTAATCAGTGGTGTGCGCACTGATTAGCGCTTGTGGCGGCAGGGGGCGCAGAAGTCAGAGGGGGGTCGGGCCACTCAGCCCAGAACAGTGGCTGGTGGCTTGTTCACAGACCCCCACACAAAAAAAAATAACGAAAAATAAAATAAAAAAATGCACCCACCTGAACCCAAAAAAAAGGCTGTGTTCTACTTTGTGTTGTACCTCTTAAGACATCTTATCCCTCTATCCAAAGGATAGAGGATAAGATGTCTGACTGTGGGGGTCCTGCCGCTGGGGACCCCCGCAATCATGAATCCGGCACCCACCTCTTTGATCTGCATGCTGCGCTGCCACCTCATAAAATGCTGGGTAGCGACAATGGGGCCAGAGTATTGTGATATCACGACTCCGCCCCCGTGTGACATCACCCTCCGCCCCCGTTATGCAAGTCTATGGGAGGGGGCTTGATGGCCATCACGCCCCCTCCCATAGACTTGCATAGCGGGGCGTGATGGCAACACAGGGACATACCTGGAGTTTCAAGAGGTTGTTTTTATTTAACAAAAACACCAAAATATAATAAGCATATAAATAACATTCCATATAAATAACAATACAATAAATAACAGCATAAACAGTATATAACCCAACATTCAGGGTTAACATACCCTCCCGACCAATGTACCCAACTTTCCCCATTCTGGAAGGGGACCTGAGGGCAGCTTCTCTTCCATACCCGGTCTCCTACTTTGCCCTTGGTCAATCAGCACCTAACCCCAGGGCACCACCTTCAGAGACCACCGGTCCCTTCCCCCAGGGACCCCTATGATTAGCTGGCAACCGACCCAGCTCCCCCCCGGCCCCTCATGGCCAGGACCTCCACCATCCTTCCAGCATGCCTCCAAATCCCCTTCCAGCTCACGCCACAGCGGCCGGAGGTGACCCCTTTCACCCTGCCGCTCCACCATAACGCCACTGCTTTCTCCCCCTCCTCTCTAATGGCCAGATTCCACAAGTCCATCCCCATGTCATTGAGATGCACTCCATCCCCGCCAATGAAATCCAGCGTCGGCCCCTCCAAAGCAACGTGTCGTACCACAAAACCCCCGTTCCTGGCCACGAACTTCCCGACACCTTTGTTAACCCGGGCCTTGGCGCGCCCACCTCCACTTGGCCCGCGCCACCATGTCCGACCAGACAATTAACAGGCCCGGGAACGAAGACCACAGCCGCAGCAGGTCCAATTTAATGTCTCGCAGCAACACCCGGGAAGAGCGAAGTGCCATGTCATTCCCCCCAGCGTGGATCACCAAGACATCCGGAGGGCGATCCACTGCAACATAGGACTGAATAAAAGGGAGGAGTTCATACCTTAGAAGTCCCCCGCGCCCCAACCAACGCACTTGCGCAACCGCCCGATCAAAACCCAGCTGGCGCCCATCCGGCCGCACCAAGGCCCTCTCACCACCCCTACGCAAGTAAGAATGCCCCGCTATCCACACAAGGCAGGGGCCCGCATATGTAAGAAAAAATCAACCAAAAATCAACACATACACCCCACCGCGACATGAACACACCCCACCGCAAACACCCCCACCCATCCCCATGCAAACAACCTACAAAAGATGAGGATGAACATACAACAGGAAGTGCTGCGACTCCTCCCGATCCACCGGATAACATCCGGCGCCAACCCCCAGCGGGATGCCTCCGTAGCAGCCCCTATACGAAATTAATGCAAACAAAACTCCCCAGGTGCGAGGCCCAACACGGCCAAACACTTGCGGAAAACCTGCACAAACTGAAACTTAGACAAAAAGGACCCATCCTCATGTATTAACAACGGCCCAGCCCCGTCCTGCCGCCGTGCCATAAAGTCCCGAAAACAAGACACTGGACACACATCCGAGCCATGCAGCCCCGCCAAGCACACCGTCACTCCCCTCCCCAACTGATCCGTCTTGGATCTCCGCACCACACATTCCAACACGGACCCAACCAAAGACACATCCACCACCGACAACCACCACTCCCCCCCCCCGCCCGCGCGAGCCCTGCTAGGGGACACCAGCTCGGAAATGCGGAATGCTCTGAAAAAAGCCAACGCAAAAGCCAAACGAAAAAGAGCTAACTCATAAACCGACGAACAAACCCCTTCAAGAACCCCTCCCAAGCCAGACAACACAGGGAGAGATACGGGTCACCGTGAATCCCTCCCCGCCACCCCCCTTCTATAGCCCCGAGCAGCCTGCCGCACCAGGAAGGACTTCGTCCAATCCTGCAAACCGCTCAACTTGAACCAGAAGGCCAAAGCTGCTAAACGCCTACCCAGACCCGATGCGGACACCAGCGAACCAAACATCCTGCCCACAAAATAAAGCATGAGCACCTCCCATTCCGCAGGGTCGGCCGGCGCTCCCACCTCAGCCACCACAGACTCCCACTCCGTCCAGCATCTGCTATATCCTGCCCACGTAGCCTCCGTCACTGACCGGCGAAGTAACTCGAATGTCACAGTCAGACCCCGCTCCAAAGCCACTCCGGGCAAGCCAAGCCGTCCGCCTCCGCACCCAGTGCCAACTCCCGAAAACGGTCCCACTGAAACCGAGAAAGAGAGTCAGCGATGTCATTTTGTACACCCGGCACATGCTTAACTACAAAATGCGCATTGAGGTCCAAACCACGGAGCACCAATATGCGCAACAAGCGCACCACTGGTGGTGACCCCGCCGTCTACGAATTCACCGCCTGCACGACCCCCAAGTTGTCACATCTAAAACAAACCCTGCGATTCCGCAATTGATCTCCCTAAACGACGACTGCCACCACGATTGGGAACAGCTCCAGAAGGGCCAAGTTCCTAACCAACCCCGCCGCCCGCCAGGCGACTGGCCAGCTCCCCGCACACCATTGGTCCTGAAGATAGGCACCAAACCCCGCACTCCCCGCCGCGTCAGTAAAAAGTTCCAAGTCCCAGTTGGACACCACGGTCTCCAACATCATGGACCGCCCATTATAGCGTGCCAGGAAATCTCGCCAGATCTCCAAGTCCACCCGCACTTCCGCCGACAGGCGCACAAAATGGTGTGGCCGCCGAACCCCTGCCTTGCACTAGCCAAGTGCCTGCACAACACCCGCCCCATGGGCATGATGCGACAGGCAAAGTTCAAGCAGCCCAAGAGGGATTGGACCTCACGCAGCTGTACTTTGCGCGCCCACAAAGCTGCACCTACCGCCGCCCGCAGCTCCTCCAGCTTATCCTCAGGTAACCTACACTCCATTGCGACTGAGTCCACCACTATACCCAAAAACTTGAGCGCCGTGGTCGGGCCTTCTGTTTTATCCAGCGCCAAAGGCACCCCAAAACGCGCCGCCACAGACTCCATAGTCTGGAGCAGCACCCTGCATAATGCCGACCCAGGAACAGGAAATCGTCCAGGTAATGTAGTACCGACGACACCTGCGTCTCGCCCTTCACCACCCACTCCAAAAACGTACCAAAAGATTCGAAAAACGAACATGAAATCGAACACCCCATGGGCAAACACATATCAACAAAGAAACTGCCCTCCCAAACGCATCCCAACAAGTGAAAACTATCGGGGTGCACAGGCAACAGGCAAAAAGCTGACTCAATGTCAGTTTTCGCCATCAGCGTCCCCCGACCCAAGTGCTTAACCCAAGAAATCGCTGCATCGAAGGATGTATACGACACGGCGCACAGAGCCGGATCAATCCCGTCATTAACTGACGCCCCCTCCGGATGCGAGAGGTGGTGGATCAGCCTAAACTTATTAGGCTCCTTCTTAGGAACCAAGCCCAACGGGGAGAGGCGCAAACCCGGCAACGGCACGTCCCCAAAGGGGCCCGCCATTCGGTCCAAAGCCACCTCCTTGAGCAACTTGGATCGCACCACCTCAGGGTGCGCTAAAGCCGACCCCAAATTGCGCCCACCCCCACCCGACCCCCGCAGCACGCACGGGATCTGAAATCCATACTCAAAACCGACCGCCAGTAACTCCGCAGCCCTCCTATCTGGGTATTGCGCGAGGTACGGCAGCATCTCTGCCAACCTCACCGGCGTCGCCCCTCTTCTGCTCAGCCTCCCTACCCCCTACCCTTGCCTCGCTTGAAGCAGCGAGACAAACTTTGCCCTCCCCCACAACCGGAGCACTCGTGCATAAACTTGCACTCACTCCCGAATTTGCACTGGCCCTCGTTAAACTGCCAGCAGCAGCCCTTGCCGAAACCCGACTGTCGCCCCCCGCCCGAACTACTCTCCCATCCCGAAAGGACTGCTGGCCACCCCCACCCCGCGGGCCGGACATAAGTCTCATCCACAAGCTAATGTCTTTATGGTCCCACTGAATAGCCGGGCGGACCGCCTTCCGCTGACGAAACTGTTCGTCATACCTCAACCTCAACCAGGCGCTACCCCCGCACACCGTGTACGCCTCCCCAATCGAGTCCAAGTAGAAAAAAAAGAGCCGAGCAATTAGACGGCTCCTTCGTGCCCACCACGCTGGGCAAGATCGCGAAGGCCTGCAGCCAGTTCGAGAAAGTCCGCGGTATCAGCCGATACCGGCAACACTCTTTCTCCTCCTTCTTGGACTCATCCGGTTTCACCCGGTCCAAATTACAATTTTCCAGTGGAAGTAAGGAGAAAATCTCCACATACTCCCCTTTCCATATACGCTCCCGCACCTCCGCTCTCAGATGGGCCCCCAGAGGCCCCTCAAAGCAGACATAAACCTCCCCTTTCGCTGCATCTGCCAAACACACCCCATCCACCAACTTATCAGCCTCCACCTCAGCAGCGGCAGGTGCCACCGCCCCAGCAGCGGCCGGGGACAGCTGCCCAACAATCACCACCTCCGTTCCCCCAGCAGGGGCCGCTGCCCCCCTCCACCCCACTGCGCCCTAGCAGCAAGCTTTGCACGTCACACAATAAAGCATAAAATCCCCCTTTCCCAACCCCCCTGGACTCTGCTACACACCCACCTGACCTCACTGGGGCAGCGCTACCAGCGGTCGTCACTCCATGCGCTCCAAGATGTCCGCTCACCGCCAGCACTTCTTGTCGCACCTCCGCGGGGCCCCGGGGCCGACCTCCCCGGGCCGCAGCCTCACCGGAACCAGCAGATGTGGCCATCGAGGACCTGGCAGGGGACCCCCGGCGCGGGACTACCGGCACCAACCCAGCAGACGCCTCAGGGGCAGGGGACACGCCCCTGTCTTCTGAAAGTTCACCCTCTTCCCCTTCCGATGATGAAGGGGCCGGACTCCCATCTGTCCTCCCCTGTCTGGGCACTCTCGATGTACTGTGGCCCCCCGACCCCCTGGGGCCACGTCAACCACGGCGGCAGCAGCAGAGAGGTCCCGCTGTCTGCCTGGCGCAGCACTCCTCACACGGCCCTGCGACTTGGCATGGTCGCTCCCCTCTGTCTCCTCTGTAGTCCCCCACAGACAGGTCCAGGGCCCCCAGCTCGGCCCCTGACTCGCAGGCCCTGGGGCGACCCCCCGGCCGTTCATTAGCAGCCTCCCCAACAGCCCGGCGTGAAGGCCCCACCCCCCACCGGTCCGCGCCAGCGCCGGAGATCGCATCATGCGCATCACGGCGGGACCGGGCAGAGGACGAGGCGTCAACTCTCCCCTTCGCCGAAGCAGTGTGCCGGCTCTGTCGAGATGTCCCCCCGGCCACACCACTCCCCACCGACACAACCGCACTGGGAGCCGGAGGGGTCCCGGTCGGCGGAGTCCCGACGCCGCCGCGGACGTGGGACCTCATCCGTACTAAGTCTGGACGGTGCAAGAGAGCGGCGCGTGCTCGCCCGCTGCGGGCCAGGACCCGGCCCAGGAACAGCTGCCGAGGACGACCCCGGGCCAGAGCCCGAAGCGACCCCCAACAGCTGCTCCTCAAGCCAGCACGGGCCGAGCAGCAAGGGCGCAGCCCTCACCCTCCACAGTAAGTCGTCCAGCTCAGCCATCTAGGTACCTCTCCACATGCTGTCTTCACGGAACTGACCACTTCTTCCTACTTCCTGCTAACTTGCCTGCACTAACTAGGCTCCTCCCCTTAAGCTCCCCTTAACCCTGCCCACTCTCTATTCTGTCACCTTAACCCCTAACTCACCGCTGCCTACACCCCCTGTCATGCACCCCCTCCTCTCCCATGCTGTACCCTCCGGGGGCTCTCTTTCCAGCCATTCTGCAAGTGTACAGTGGAAAGTCAAGCACGGGCGGAGAAAGTAATTGGACCTTGTCAGAGTCCTAGCTGAACTGGAGAATCTTCCATCTCATATCAAGTTGTGGTGTCTGGGGTGTTGTAATAGTGAATGAAGGGTCTGATAGGATTTACCCTTAGTTGTCGTAAACCGCACCAAATTGGTGATTTGCACAGGGGTGGATGATTTTACAGCGGTTCTGACATAAACCCAAAAAAATAAATGCCCACAAGTGACCCCAATATAGAAACTAAACCCCTCACGGAACGTAACAAGGGGTATAGTGAGCCTTAACACCCCCCCAGGTGTTTGAAACATTTTCATTAAAGTTGTATGGGAAAATGAAAAAAATAAATATATATTTTCACTAAAAGGCTGGTGTTACCCTAAATTTTTTATTTTCACAAGGGAAAATAGGAAAAATTTGTGTAAAGTGCTCTGTGGGCGAACTGCAATGCTCAGAAGAGAAGGAGCGCCATTGGGCTTTTGAAGAGAAAATGTGTCCAGAATTGAAGGCCACGTGTGTTTACAATGCACCCATAGTGCCAGAACAATGGACCCCCCCACATGTGACCCCATTTTTGAAACTTCATTCCTCATGTAATGTAATAAGGGGTACAGGGAGCATTTACGCCCCACAGGTGTCTGGCAGATTTTTGGAACAGTGGTCAGTGAAAATGAAAAATTTTAATTTGCACAGCCCACTGTTCCAAAGGTCTGTCAGACACCTGTGGGGTGTAAATGCTCACTGCACCCCTTATTAAATTCTGTGAGGGGTGAAGTTTCCAAAATGGGGTCACATGTGGGGGGGGTCCACTGTTCTGGCACCACAGGGGGCTTTGTAAACGCACATGGCCCCTGACTACCATTCCAAACGAATTCTCTTTCCAAAAGCTCAATGGCGCTCCTCTTCTTCTGAGCATTGTAGTGCACCAGCAGAGCACTTGACGTCCACACATGGGGTATTTCCATACTCTCAGAAGAAATGGGGCTACAAATTTGGGGGGTAATTTTTTCCTATTACCCCTTGTAAAAATGTAAAATTTGGGGAAAAACCAGCATTTTAGTGCACATTTTATTTTTTTCATTTACACATCCAACTTTAACAAAAAAATTGTCAAACACCTGTGGGGTGTTAAGGCTCACTGGACCCCTTGTTACGCAGGGATGTGGAATTCCTATCGCCCGATGCCTGGGGCAAGCAGTTCCAGACGCCGGGCAGGTGATTTCTTCAGGCATTTAGTCCTGCTTCGGGCAAGCAGCGTTAAATGCCGGAAGAATTCACACAGGTCCGCTCACACTGTTACTGTACTTACATATCCCTGCAGCAGTCTATAACGAGACTTCCTTGCGGGGATGCGCGCGATTGTTGATGTCATCACATATGCAGCTCAGGACGTCGGGACGCTGACGTCCCGTGCGGTGCCTGTGATGACGTCACCTATCATATATTGTGTGATATATGATGAGGATGTGATGAGGATCTCTGGAAGAGGACTGAGGGGCTGGAGAGGGAGGGAAGAGAGGGGTCTGGAGGAGGATGGTGATGACGTGGGAGGACTGAAGAGTCTGGGGGTGACTGAGGGGTCTTAAGGAGGACTGGGGGTGACAGAGGGATTGGGGAAGGAGGGGGTATAGGGGTCTGGAGGAGGACTAAGGCATTTGAGGTGACTGAAGGTTCTGGGGGTGACTGAGGGGTCGGGGAGGAGAAGACAGGGGTCTGGAGGAGGGGACACAGAGGTCTGGGGGTCAAAGGGGTCTGGAGGAAGACAATAGAGGGGTGGGATTCAGCCAAACCGAAAAGAAACAGTGTGTGGCAGTATTTTCAGGGGTTTAGTGTTTGGCAGGGTTATATTCAGTGGGCACAGTGTCTAACAGGCTCATATTGTTTATTTTTTCATATAAAGTGAGGAACCAATGATGTCTGGGCATCACACTCTGCAGAGGAAGATGTAGCTGGAAGCCAACACCCCATCTGGACCGGTTGAAGGAGAAAAGGGAAGACAACAGAGAAGACGTCACCTATATATAGAATCATTGGATCATTGTGTTTTCTGTCTGACTAGGTGATTATGGGTGAAACTGTGTGGTAGCCCTTGGGGGGTGTATGGTAGTGGTGGTATGGTACCGGTATATGAGGGGTTAATGTTAACCCTATAGTTCGTGATGCCAGGCTGAGGGCTGGTATGCTGAGGTAATACTCCGGCCTATCGCCGCCCTTCCCAGTAACGATAGGTGCATGAAATGACTGAAGGTCCACAAGGAGATTGAACTTGAACAACTGTTAGGATTCGGCAGGCTGGAGGTGGATCCTCTGTGTCAGCGAGGGATTGGAGTGGACCGTACCGGTGGACCGGTTCTAAGTTGCTACTGGTATTCACCAGAGCCCGCCGCAAAGCGGGATGGTCTTGCTGCGGCGGTAGCAACCAGGTCGTATCCACCGGTAACGGCTCAACCTGACTGCTGACTGCTGAGAGTGGCGTGGGACAGGAGGACTAGACAGAGGCGAGGTCAGACGTAGCAGAAGGTCAGGGCAGGCGGCAAGGTTCGTAGTCAAGGGTAACGGCAGAAGGTCTGGTAACACTGGTAAGGCAATCACAGGAACGCTTTCACTAGGCACAAGTCAACAAGATCCGGCAATGCAGGGAAGGGGAAGTGAGGTAATATAGGCCTGGAGCAGGTGAGCTAATACACTGATTGGGCCAGGCACCAATTAGCGGTGCACTGGCCCTTTAAATCTTAGAGAGCTGGCGCGCGCGCGCCCTAGAGAGCGAAGCCACACGCGCCAGGACGTGACAGCCGGGGACCGGGACAGGTAAGTAGATTGGGATGCGATGCGCGAGCGGGAGCGTCCCGCTATGCGGATCGCGTCCCCGCTGGCAGTGTAAGTGCAGCGCTCCCGGTCAGCGGGTCTGACCGGGGCGCTGCAGAGAGGAGAATGCCGCGAGCGCTCCAGGGAGGAGCAGGGACCCGGAGCGCTCAGTGTTAAAGTACCCCCCCTTAGGTCTCCCACTCTTTTTGTCTGCTTGTCCCTTCATACGAGACAAGGCCATTGGGAGCGACTCTTGAGTTACCTTCCAGATGATAGAGAAGTCCTGGGTAACTTCATCAACGGCAGGCAATCCAGAAGAAGTGGGAATGGGGAGGGGGGGCAGAGGGTGAAGCTTGCCACGGGGCAGAGTGTTACCAGGAAGGGGGCTATGAGGAGGCAAGATCTCAGCTTGCTTTTTGCCGAAAATATCAGAAAAATCCTGGTAAGCCTTGGGAGGGACCGGTATGGGTGGAACCTCAGGAGTTAGACAAGTGGGAGCAGATGTGAGGCATCGTTTGTGACAAGAAGGACCCCAATTTTTGATCTCCCCGGTGGTCCAGTCAAGGGTAGGAGAATGACATTGGAGCCATGGCAGACCGAGGAGGACTTCAGAGATGCAGTTGGGCAGAACAAAAAATTTAATTTTTTCGGGATGCAGTCCAATGCTCATAAGCAGAGATTCTGTGCGGTAACGCACAGTGCAGTCCAATTTTACTCCGTTGACAGAAGAAATGTAGAGCGGCTTGACGAGACGCGTTACTGGGACACTGAACCTATTAACAAAAGAGGCCAAAATAAAATTTCCCGCAGAACCGGAGTCCAAGAAGGCCACTGCTGAGAAGGAGGAGTTGGCAGAAGGAGAAATCCGCACGGGCACAGTGAGACGTGGAGAAGCAGAATTCACACCAAGAGACGCCACTCCCACGTGAGCTGGGTGCGTGTGTGCGTTTCCCAGACGCGGAGGACGAATAGGGCAGTCCACTAGGAAATGTTCGGTACTAGCACAGTACAGACATAAATTTTTATCTCTGCGACGAGACCTCTCTTCATGGGTCAGGCAAGACCGATCCACTTGCATAGCCTCCTCGGCGGGAGGCACAGGGGTAGATTGCAAAGGATTCCGGGGGAGAGGTGCCTAGAGATCAAGGTACTTTTCCTGACGGAGCTCCTGGTGTCTTTCAGAAAAACGCATGTCGATGCGGGTGGCCAAATGGATAAGTTCAGACAGGTTAGCAGGAATTTCTCGTGCGGCCAGTACATCTTTGATGTTGCTGGATAAGCCTTTCTTGAAGGTCGCGCAGAGGGCCTCGTTGTTCCAGGCTAGCTCAGAGGCGAGGGTACGAAACTGGATGGCGTATTCGCCTACAGAAGAACTTCCTTGGACTAGGTTCAGCAAAGCAGACTCGGCAGAGGAGGCCCGGGCTGGCTCCTCGAAGACACTACGGATTTCAGTGAAGAAGGACTGGACAGTGGCTGTGGCAGGATCATTGCGGTCCCAGAGCGGTGTGGCCCATGACAAGGCCTTTCCAGACAGAAGACTAACTACGAAAGCCACCTTAGACCATTCTGTGGGAAATTGGTCTGACAACATCTCCAAGTGTAGGGAACATTGAGACAGGAAACCACGGCAGAGTTTAGAGTCCCCATCAAATTTGTCCGGCAGAGACAAGCGGAGGCTAGGAGCGGCCACTCGCTGCGGAGGAGGTGCAGGAGCTGGCGGAGGAGATGGTTGCTGCTGTAGAGGCAGAAGCTGCTGTAGCATGGCGGACAACTGTGACAGCTGTTGTCCTTGTTGGGTGACCACGGTGGCGAGGTCAGCGAGACTTGGCAGTGGCACCTCAGTGGGATCAATGGCGGGATCTACTGTTAGGATTCGGCAGGCTGGAGGTGGATCCTCTGTGTCAGCGAGGGATTGGCGTGGACCGTACCGGTGGACCGGTTCTAAGTTGCTACTGGTATTCACCAGAGCCCGCCGCAGAGGGGGATGGTCTTGCTGTGGCGGTAGCAATCAGGTCGTATCCACCGGTAACGGCTCAACCTCGCTGACTGCTGAGAGTGGCGTGGGACAGGAGGACTAGACAGAGGCGAGATCAGACGTAGCAGAAGGTCAAGGCAGGCGGCAAGGTTCGTAGTCAAGGGTAACGGCAGAAGGTCTGGTAACACTGGTAAGGCAATCACAGGAACGCTTTCACTAGGCACAAGGGCAACAAGATCCGGCAATGCAGGGAAGGGGAAGTGAGGTAATATAGGCCTGTAGCAGGTGAGCTAATACACTGATTAATACTAATACCCTTTAAATCTTAGAGAGCTGGCGCGCGCACGCCCTAGAGAGCGGAGCCGCGCGCGCCAGGACGTGACAGCCAGGGACCGGGACAGGTAAGTAGATTGGGATGCGATCCACAAGCGGGCACGTCCCGCTATGCGAATCGCATCCCCGCCGGCAGTGTCAGTGCAGCGCTCCCGGTCAGCGGGTCTGACCGGGGCGCTGCAGAGAGGAGAACGCCGCGAGCGCTTCGGGGAGGAGCAGGGACCCGGAGCGCTCGGCGTAACAACAACTTTACTTAAGTGCTTGCGATACATCCAAGGCACAGTAACAGTCTCATACAAACAGTCCTTATATCGCTCAGTGACTGACAGTTGTTGCGGACCTTGAGCTATTTAGAAAGTCTCTGAATTTAGGGTAGATATTTGCAGATCCGTCCGGATTTAGGGGTTATATTAGGTCCGGTGATGCTGCAGAGTGTCTGGGAATTGATACACTCTGTATTCTGAATTACTCAGCCGTTGCCCCAAGGCTCAGGCCTAACTCACTGCGATAGTTGCTGCGCAGATCCTTCTCGTTTGACAGCCCAGGAACAAGAGAGAGAAAAGATGGCCGCCGCTCCCTTATATGGGCAGGGGGCGGGGTGAATCCGATTGGTCCGAACATCTGTCACTCACCATTACACATCTGTCACTCACCATTACACATACTTCATAGGGCCTCCAAAGGTCCTTAATCAAAATACCATACAGTTTACCTAGTCACGTGACCCGCAGGTCCTGCAACGCTATGGAACCGGTAATTAACCATTTATTTACATATATTACTATATTTACATTACCCTTACATAAATTACCAGGCTATTAGTTGGAATAGAGGCGACAAGGGGTAGGCTACACAACAGGGATCCCTACGTCCTAGGGACTCTGGCTATGGGGACCCACACATACATAGGTACCGTATAAGATGCGGTAACGGGACACCACAACTGTACCCCAATCTGTGGCTCCCCAACTGTTTCAAAACTACACATCTATAATTCCTGAGCCTCTCAAGACATTATGGGAGTTGTAGATTTGCAGCAGCTGGAGAGCCACTTGAACTGAAGTAATTGATGGGGGTCCCAGCAGATGGACCCCCACCAAAAATGGGCTGCATAGTCTGAAATGCCCATGCCTATGTGAAGGCTTGTTATTTATTATCATTGAAAACATACACAGGGGGTGAGGTTTAGGGATGCACCTGTGTCAGCATTGGTTTATTTTTGGGGAATGGGGGGTCCCGTCATACTAAAATGCTCCGTCCTCCAAGCAGCCTTAATCTGGCCCTGTCTATGTGAGGCCGCTGCACCAGACAGATCTGCTGAGAGACTTGGCCTAGGCAGGGACATTGATGGTGGGAAGGCAGGGACAGGCACCCATTAATTTCAATAGGCAAATGTAGTGACCTTGTGGGCGCTTTGCACTGGAATACACTAATGTAACGGGACACAATAGCGCAGTCTGCTACACGTTTGTGTCCTTGTTTACACAATGGAGGAGATTTATTAAAAGCTGTGTACAGGAAAGGTTGACCAGTTGCCCAGAGCAACAAGTCAGATCGCTTCTTTGGTTGCTATGGGCAACTGCACCAGTCTCCCTCTGCACGGGTTTTGATAAACTCATTAGGGGAGAGTCAAAATCAGTGTAGCAGATGGCTGGTGCAGTTGCCCATGGAAACCAATCAGATTGCTTCTTTCATTTTTCAAGAGACCTGTAAAAAATTTAAGAAGCTTTGTCCTGTTCTAGCTGGTGGGGCCCTTAAACCCCTGGAGTCGTTCAGGAGTCCTGGCCTGCCTCTCGTAGGGCTCTGTTCGAGTACCTCCAACTGAAACCCTTTTTATTCCTCATTGCCGAGCACCCTGAACCTGCATCGATCCCTTACCCACTTTGAGCAGTTTTGTATGGCCTCGTCTTGCCCTCGGCACTCCATCTCTCATCTGTATGCCTGTCTACTGTCGCCTAGATCAGTGTTTCCCAACCCAGTCCTCAAGGCACACCAACATTCTGGGTTTTTTCAGTTACTCCATTGGAATAGAACAGGGAAAAATTAAAATCCTGGACTGTTGGTGTGCCTTGAGGACTGGGTTGGGAAACACTGGCCTAGATCACAAGCCATTCCTCCCTTCTGTGCGGCGTGGGAGGCCGAGCTGGGTCGGCAATATTCTCCTGAACAGTGGACCCGCTGTTTCTGCTTGACTCATAAGGTTGAAAAAAGACCAGAGTCCATCAAGTTCAACCTATAACCCTAATGAGTCCCTACTGAGTTGATCCAGAGGAAGGAAAAAACCCTCATACTAGAGGTAAAAATTCCTTCCCGACTTCAAATATGGCATCAGAATAAATCCCTGGATCAACGTTCTGTCCCTATAAATCTAGATTCCATAACCAGCGATGTTATTATTCTCCAAAAATGCATCCAGACCCCTTTTAAATTCTTTTACAGAGTTCACCATGACCACCTCCTCCGGGAGAGAATTCCACAGTCTCACTGCTCTTACAGTAAAGAACCCTAATCTGTGTTGGTGTAGAAACCTTCTTTCCTCTAGACGTAGAGGATGTCCCCTTGTTATAGATACAGACCTGGGTATAAATAGATCATGGAGAGATCTCTGTACTGCCCCCTGATATATTTATACATAGTTATTTGGTCTCCCCTAAGCCTTCTTTTTTCCAAACTAAATAACCCTAATTCTGATAATCTTTCTGGGTACTGTAGTCCTCCCATTCCCCGTATTACCCTTTTGGGATTCTGTCCTTTCCATTGTGCAGACTGTGACAGGAGTGAGTGTCCCTCATGAACCTTGTGCCGTGCTGTTGTTTATGCTCCCTATGGCCGTTTCTAAATACAAATGTTCCCTATTGCAACAACTTCTTTAGGCAGCTAGAACAGTCATTCCTCGGCATTGGCGCTCCCCGGTGGCTCCCACTGTAGGTGAATGGGTTGCTGAGGCAGCTTCGACTCAGCGTATGGAGGAGCTCGTTGTTGTTGCCCTGTCTGATCTGGCACGTTTCACCTCCACCTGGTTGCCCTGGTGTGACTTCTGCTCCTCAGACGCATATCGTTCCGTGTCTTGATCTAGTATGGCCATCTGCACGTGGTTCCCTTGCCTCTTCCTGCCTCCCTGGTCTCTTTCTCCCCTTCTTTTTTCTCCCCTACCGTGCCCTTAATTCCCTTACCTCCAATTTACCCCACCTCCCCTTCCACCTCCCCACCTGTATGTTCTTGTTTGTTGTTTTTTTTTTGTCTTGTGCTGTTTGTTTGTAGTCTTGTTTAGCTCACGTCTTTTGCTTCCTCATTTACTCTTCGGGTGCGTTCACACGGAGTAATTCAAGAAGAATTTACTCGAGTAATTCCTCTTGAATTCTCCGCTCCCAATTAATTCACATCTCCTCTGCCCATTGACTTTAAGGCTAAGTTTCCACTTGTTTTTTTTCTGGCAGTTTTTGGAATACTGCCACTGCAGTTTTTGTGCCGAAGTCAGAAGTGGATCCATAAGGGAGCAGAAGTGTAAGTCCTTCCTTTATATGTCCTATTCCTTTTGAATACACTTCTGGCTTTGGCTCAGAAACTTCTGTGGCAGTTTTCCAAAAACTGCCAGAAAAAAAACCAAGTGGAAACTTAGCCTAATGTTTTTCCCACTGTCCTGTTCACACTGCGGAAATTCTGTTAGCAGAATTCCGACGCTGAATTCCGTTCCGCTTGCAGAAATCAATAGAAGGCAATGGTAAAAAAAACAATTTGGCCCGACATCGTATTCGCGTGGAAATGGCTGAAAAACCCTTAACTTCTTTCTCCCCCATTTCCGCGCGGAAATACAATTCTTTTTTCCGCCCGTAAATTTTTTGTCGTGAATTCCTCTTGATTTACTCTGTGTGAACGCACCCTAACATGGGGGTCTCTCGCCTTCCCTATTAGCTTCCCATTGCACCTCGCTTATGCCCTTATCATACCATATCATTCTCTTGTTTCCCTCCCTTCCTCTTGTATTTTTATTTCTTTTTTTGCTTGTTTCAATAGTTTGAGCATTGTGACCTATCATTGGACTTGGTGACTTTGGTTATTTCATTGATACTGCATTGAATGCTCCGTGTATTCCTTCTGTGTTACTTATTCAATAAAAACCTTTTTGAATTCGAAAAATGAAAGAAGAGATCTGATTGGTTGCCATGGGCAACAGCCCCCCTCTTCCTCTGCACATATTTTGATAAATCTGCCCCTTTGATTATCTAAAAAAAACGGTGTGTGAATACGGCCAATGGGTGGGTTCATTTGGGGTTTTTTGTTTCTTTTTAGCGTCAACATTTGGAAAGGAAAAAACGTATGTGGTGAAGCTGTACCATCTGGCAGAATCTGTCTCCCTTTTGACTTACATTATAAATTGATCACAATTTATACATTTTTTTTTACAATGTATATAATAGTGTGGCATGCTGGGAATTCATTTCCATGGCCCAAACAGACTCACCTTATGCCTACATTTGGGCCATATATGTTATTTTAACCAGACTGAACAACACAGCAGACCGTTAGAATATAATGGCACCTGTTACTCTACGCCACAGTACAGGTTGGCATCCCATTCTCGGCAAGATACTGACCGATACCTGTGACGGAAGCCCTAAACACTGTATGAAGGGTCGGAACATACTACGTTTTGGCCCCCATTAATTGTATCCGTCAGCATCCGGCTGAACACGGGATGTTGACGCATACTGTTAACAGGAGCAGCGAACCCCATTCCCTTCTGCTGTAAAATGGAGTCACCCCTAGTGACTCCGTTCTGGACATATGCGCTATTTTAAATGCACTCATGACAGGGACTGTTGCGCTTTTGAAATAGCGTACATGTCCCAAAAGGAATAACGAGGAGACTACTTTTACCATACAATTAAATGGGCTTTTACCATAGAATTAATGGGGGGCCAAAAAGTAGTGTGTCTGTAAGAGGTAAACATCAACATCCTGCCGAAAACGGGATGCTGACGTATACTTTTTATGAGACCCAATTTTTGAGTCCACCAAAAAGAGAAGCCCATCCCGCTGTCACTAGTGGTAACAGCCATAGCAATGAATGGAGTCTCCTCCTCATTACTAGATGAGAAGTAATGGTGAAGGTCCAGCTGAGTGTAATAAGGCATCAGGTGGGGCGGTGTTGGTGTGATGGGGGAGGGGTATAAAGCTCAGCTCCCTCCACCCTCTCCTCATGTGACTTGTCCTGTAGTCAGGATGGAGCTGTGGGTCAGGTGGAGTTGTCTCTTAGTGGTTCTGCTCTATGGATCAGGCTTTAGCAGTGCCTTGGGTAGACACCGGCGCCAGTCCAACACTTGGAGAAGTAACCAGCCTGAATGGGGATCTCCTAGAAGACTTGGACAATCTGCCTCTGGATTAGGTTCTTCTAGATCAAACCCTTGGTCTCAGTCAGTCTCTGGGTTTGGGTCTCCAAGAGGTGTTCAGTCTGTGTACGGATGGGGCTCCAGGAGTCTTGGCGCAGACCATCATTCCCGACAGCTTCCCCCACAATCCTCCTCCTCCCCTATCAGTGTGCAGTGTAATGAGGACCGCATGGTGGTGACTGTGAAGAGAGACTTCTATGGGAATGGGAAGCTGGTGAAGCCCTCAGACCTGTCCTTGGGTTCCTGCCCCCCTGGAGCTCAGACTACAGATCCTGTTGTGGTTTTCCAAAATGACCTTCAAGACTGTGGGAACATCTTAGAGGTGAGTGATCGCTGGAGAACATGAGATTTCTTCTGATACTAACGTAGTTAGGTGCATATATTTATAAGGTATTTGCTAATGACTTGAAGAGTTTTGTTTTAGTGGTAGAACTTACTGGAACCTAAGGAGAAATGTGTCCCTACTACACCTGCCCTTATGTGCATGAGATGAAGGTTTAGTCTGTTACCATCCGCTTAGGGGCACTCTTGTGAAAGTTTTCCAACCAACTGGTACCGGAAAGTTATACAGATTTGCTAATTACTTATAATCTTAATTCTTCCAGTACTTATCAGCTGCTGTATGCTTTAGAGGAAGTTGTGTATTCTTTCCAGTTTGACCAGTGCTCTGACACCTCTGTCCAGAGCAGGAGAGGCTTACTGTGGGGATTTTATCTGACATGGACAGAGGTGTTAGCAGAGAGCACTGTGGTCAGACAGAAAAGAACTAAACATCCTCTGGATTATACAGCAGCTAAGTACTGGAAGGGTTAAAGGGGTCCTCTGGTGGAAAACGTATGTGTATAATCGACTGGTGCCAGAAAGTTAAACAAATTTGTAAATTACTTCCATTAAAAAAATCTTAATCCTTCCAGTACTTATTAGCTGCTGAATACTACAGAAAAATTATTTTTTTGGGAACAGAGCTCTCTGCTGACATCTCTGTCCATTTTAAGAACTGTCCAGAGTAGGAGAAAATCCCCATAGCAAACATGTTGTTTTGGACAGATGTCAGCAGAGCTCTGTGTTCCAAAAAGAAAATAATTTCCTCTGTAGTATTCAGCAGCTAATAAGTCCTGGAAGGATTTTTTTTTTTTTAAGAGAAGTAATTTACAAATCTGTTTAACTTTCTGGCACCAGTTGACTTGAAAACATTTGTTTTGCACTGGAGTTCTACTTTAAGATTGTATTACAGGGTACAGGCTTTTGTACCTGTAGGCTCTTTGCCTAAAACATCTAAATATGGTATGAAGAGCCTACAGGTATACAGAGTATAAGATACCTGATCTTGTCTTCTTCTCCCCAAGATGACTCCAGACTTGCTGATCTACAATTCTGCCCTACGCTACACCCCCACCACCTCCAGCAATGTGCCCATCATCAGGTCCAACTCTGCTGTGGTTCCCATTCAGTGTTTGTACCCAAGGTGAGTCTATACTGGGGCAGGTGGTTTGGCAGTGGAGGGACCATAAATGTTGTTTTTTTTTTTTTTTTTTTTTTTTAAATATAAGATATAACATGCATATTTCTCAGGAAGTAACCTTTCTGATACTGCCTAAACACTGGGCAGCATGAAATGGATGTATGGTCCTGGTAAACTCTGAAAAGATTTGAGTAAATCTGTGCCAGGTCCTCTTTCTAATCCCTGATCTCGATTTAAAAAAGAAGCTTTTGAGAACACTACACACAGACGAGTGGCACTATTACAACTTGACTTTATTTACTTTAGTAGAACCGAGCTGCACTACCCCACACAATATGAGGACAGGTGTGGCGCTGTAATTTTCCAATCCTGATAACATAGCAGACATCCAACCCTGACATGCCAATCTAGTGTATAGCAGCGCTACAATCACTGGCTGGAAGCAAATTCCATAACATCTATTACTTGTGACAAGTCTCATTATTGCACTGAATGAACTCTCATTGCACGTCCATCCTTAAGAGTGTTTCTTGTCTAGACACGGTAATGTGAGCAGTAACGCCATCAAGCCAACATGGATTCCATTCAGCACCACGGTGACCTCAGAAGAGCGGCTGGCCTTCTCCTTGCGTCTCATGACTGGTATGAAGTTTTCCTCATCTAGAGTGGTTCAAAGTCTCTTGGCTTATACTAATACTCCAGTATCTTCTCTTCAGCGGACTGGAGCGCTCCCAGTCCATCCCTGGTCTTCCAGCTTGGTGACATGTTCTACATAGAAGCCTCTCTGGAGACCCAGAACCATGCCCCAATGATCCTGTTTGTGGACAGTTGTGTGGCCACCATTGGCCCAGATGTGGCCTCCACTCCTCGCTATGAGATCATCTCTAACTATGGGTGAGTTACTACCATCAATACTGTACAGGTCTTCAGTCTATTGTCTACAACTAATCTGTTCTACAGGTGCTTGGTGGATGGGACGGAAGAAGATTCCTCTTCAGTCTTTGTTTCTCCAAGACCCCAAGCAGACAAGCTTCGCTTCATGGTGGATGCCTTCAGGTTCACCAACAATGCTGCCTCTTTGGTAAGGTCCATCTTATATGTGGTGACCCAGTACAGAATATTGTGTACTGCCCATCCCATGTGGCAGATGTTACCTTCAGGGTCCGTCTTGGTGCCCACACTACTCAGGACTCTTTTTATACCATTCTGTATACTGTAACTGATTTTATCTATCCTGCTTCAGCAGTTTTCCGTAACCTTGTGTCTGAGTACTTATTGCCCAGTGCCTGGCCCACGAGAAGTTGGCTCAACCTCAGGTGGTATAGGTTAACCATGCCCTGGCATCATGGCAGGTTAAGTGCACATTACCCTCAACACCACATATGTACTTCAGTGCTATCTACAGAGCTCTTAGTCTTCAGGGCTGACACCTAACCCCTACTGTCAACATCTAACCAAACATGCCTGTGCTTGGTCTGGAAAACATGAAAAATCTATTTTACCAGACCTGTAGTACAACTTTTGCACAACAAGAGCTTATAGTAAGATAGTTTGGGTTCTAGATCATGACTAGTCTTGGTTGTTCTAGATCTATATCACCTGTTCCCTGAGAGCTGCTTCCATCAACCAGACCCCTGACCCAGTGCACAAGGCCTGCTCCTACAACAAGGCATCCAATAGGTAAGAACCAAAAGAATTTACAAAAAGTGATGTTTCTAAGTTTTCTTTTTTTTTTCTCTGCCTTAACTGCCAATCCACCACAAATTATCAAATGCTGTGAAAAACTTTGACAACTATGGTGCAGTGGCACCAATCCACCGCTCCAAATAAGTGGCAATAAATTACATAAGACTCCCCCCCCTTCTTTTTTTGGATGTGAGACATTACTTTTAGTGTGGTTTGTCTTGGCGTGGATTTTCACCATGGCAGATCTTGTACAAAAAAATATTTACTAAAAGAGACTAATGTAGTAAATCCCTGCCCACTGCAGATGGCAAAACCAAAAACTGTTCTAAATTAGAGCACTTTCTGTCTTGCTCTAAATCAACTGTTGTAATGTGATAGTGAAAAAAAGTGTGCCTGCGCCAAACACGTGTGACAACTGCGTTAGTATCCAGAGTCAAATGATTAGTTGTGTTGGATGATGCCATGGTGATCTCAATGTCTTCTAGTTGGTCACCTGTGGAAGGACCAAGTGGGATCTGTCAGTGCTGCACCACCGGGACCTGTGCTTCTGCTGGGGGCCAGAGATCAGCATGGGGCTCATCCCTTGGGAGGCAAAGAAGACCTTGGAAGAGAGATGTTGGTGAGTGAACATTTCTTACACTATTGTCTTGGTTAAGACAATACTGTCTTGTATTGGGTTATACATAAGATAAAGCTAGTTTTCTTGTCTTTAAGAACTATGTTCTCCAACTGGCTCTCCAAGTGATAAACTACAACTCTCAGCATGTCTTGATGGGCAGAAGTCCTAATTTTGTATGTTGCTGTAAATCTAACACTTCTTCTGACAGGTTCTCAACTGGAGGAACATGGCCTGGCCACACTGGGTCCTCTTCTTCTAGTGACCGGAGCTGAGCCTAACCAGATGTCCAGAGCAGGAACCGCCCAAGCTTCCAGGATGAGTGCAGGACATGGACCTCTACAGCTGTGGGTGCTGGTGGCCTTGGGATCTGTCACTTCAGTGGTTGTTGCCGTGGCTCTTACTGTGGCTGTGAAATGTCTTCTGAGAAGATTTTCTGCTAAAGAATCTGTGTAGAAATAAAACACTTTGATAAATCACTGTCTTTAATGGCTGAGACTCGTATTATGACTTTGACCCAACCAATCTAGTCAAATTGACTGTAGTACGGTTTACCTGTTACTGAGGCAGTGGAGACCTGGGCACCATGCAGGTTCTTGGTAGAAATAGAACTGTATAGACAGCTGTAGACTGGACCTCCTGAGCCCTATAAAGTGTGAAATCCAGTCCTTACAGGTTTACAGTAAGCTGAAACTTCAGTTTCCCTGTTTACTTGTCTTGCTTTATAGACCAGTGTAGCCAAAGCACAGTCCTCAAGTACCCCAACATGTCATCATTTGAGATGCCCCATACAGAAGACACTGGTGGCTTTTGCACTGACCATGATACAAAGACTAAAATCCTGAAAACATGAACTGGTTGGGGGTAGTTGAGGACAGGGCTTGGCAGAACACTGTTAGGGTTTTTGGTAGGGAAGGTATTTTATGACAACCTATGCTTGGCCTAGACTATCTTCAGACAATCAATTTCCCCTGTAAGTTGTACCTAAAAACTAGGTTAGCAGTCCTTTCAAATTTATTCCTGGCGTATCTCATATCTTAGTTTAAAAAAAAAAAAAAAAAAAGCCCATCATAAAGGGTTAGCAGTGGTGTGGAACAGACCCTATAGAAGCTTGGGTCAGACCTGGGAAACGCTTGCTTCAGTCTGAAGTCAAATATTGCTTGGTTTTGACCAAAGCCGGTAATACGGGCCACCTCGAGAAGCAATACATGATGTTGGAAAACTTTAGCGTAGGAACACAGACATACGGGTAGGCCAGAAAACTCCTAACTCTGGGTCATGGGATCGTGCCAGTTAAACAATCATGGCTTACATACAGCTACCAGCCAATTAGAAGGCAGTATTGGGGATTGGGCAGAGACACCAGATAAGACTCTGTATATAGCTGGAGTGGCCATTTTAGAGGAGTTGATAGGAAAAGAACTGTCAGGGACAGTGTAATCAGAGGCTAGAAAATAGTGCTGCACTCCTTTTTAACACTACCCGAGCACAAAGGCAGCTGCATTGTGGTGCTGTTTGGGCTATTTGTCAGGTCAGACTTGGTGAGAAGATCCGTCAATTCAGTTGGGTTTCAGAGACCAGTCACAGAACCATTACACAACAGCAGCTTCAGGGTTACCATGACAGGTCAGGGTGAGATGATCTGTAAGGGACGGTCAGACTCTAGTGTGTGTACAGAGCCCACAGAACCGCTGCTGTATCTTTGTAAAGTGACACTTTCTGTATGGCACACTGAAGGGAAAAGGTGAACAAAAATCTAAACCAATGATAAATGTTCAAATGGCTGAAGGTGGTAGGGGTAGCTGTAGTACGGTTTACCTGTTGCTGAAGCAGTGGAGACCTGGGTGCCATTCAGGTTCTTGGTAGAAATAGAACTTCTTATGAAGGGGCCCTGAAGCGCGACAATACCTGGCTGAATAAATATTGTTACATTGCATATGGTACCTTGCCTTTGGTGAATTACCTCTGAATGGTGGATTGCGCTGAAACCCAGTTCCTGTATTTTCCTCGTCTTCTACCACAAGCATATCGGTAGGTGCATACCTTGACCGATCCTGGGAAAGCAGCACTCCTATACTCATATGTTGATACTGTGGTTGTGTCCGGCACACAACCCACCAAGGTGAGCACATTGGAATTATTCGGCTTTTCAGCCTACCTATATTGTTCACCAGACAGTACTGTCCTATTAGGATCTCTGCCTTTTTGTCTCTATAGATTGCAACCATGCTACCCTTAGCATACATCTAATATCCACGGTTGCTAAAATGGACAGATGTACACATGCCTGAAAAATTTGGTATTGTTGCAGCGGCCATAAAAATTGCAGCACCATAACAAGTGCAGCAGCAGAGGCCAGAAAAATTAGGCATGTACACCTGGCTGGAAAATTTGGTATTGTTGCAGCCGCTGCAGCGGCCAGAAATTTTTTTTGTTTTGCCAGGCAGAAAGTGCCCTAAAACATTGCGGCTTGAACCCTAGTTGGTGGCAGATAAGTCACGCAAGTCATCCAGCATTCAGAGTTCAAATACAGCAGCATGTGGACCATTTTTAGCCCAAGGCAGCTCATCTGATCAGGCCTTGTTCAGTCAAATGTATCGCCCAGTGTCAGTCCCTTCGGGATCCATCTTTCATCCAGACTTTTTTGACCAAGGCGACTCCTCTTCTCAGTGACAATACCTCCTGCTGCACTGAAGGTCCTTTCTGACAGGACACTTGAAGCGGGACAGGCCAGAAGTTTGAGCGCAAATTGGGATAGCTCAGGCCACAGGTCAAGCCGGCACACCCAGTAGTCAAGGGGTTCATCGCTCCTCAGAGTGTCGTTATCTGCGGTTAAGGCCAGGTAGTCTGCTACCTGTCGGTCAAGTCGTTCTCTGATGGTGGACCCCGAAGGGCTGTGGCGATGCGTAGGACTTAAAAAGCTCTGCATGTCCTCCCTCAACAGCATGTCTGTAAAGCACCCTGTCCTTGCCGGCGTGTTCGTGGGAGGAGGAGGAGGATTACTTTCACCTCTTCCCCTGTTAGATGCCTGTTGTGCTGTGACATGACCCTTATACGCTGTGTACAGCATACTTCTTAATTTATTTTGGACCTGCTGAATCCTTTCCACCTTGCTGTAATGCGGTAACATGTCAGGCACTTTATGTTTATACCGGGGGTCTAGTAGCGTGGACACCCAGTACAGGTCGTTCTCCTTCATCCTTTTTATACGAGGGTCCCTCAACAGGCACGACAGCATGAAAGACCCCATTTGCACAAGGACGGATGCCGAGCTACTCATGTCCCATTCCTCCTCCTCAGTGATTTGAGGGAAGGTATCATCTTCTTCCCCCCAGCCACATACAACACCACAGGAACCGTGACTCCTCTTCCTCACAACCCTCTTCCAGCGTTGCCGCAGGTCCAGCAAGCAAAGCTGATAAGGCTGTTTCTGGTGGTGATGGTGTCCACAACTCTTCCTCTTCACGCTCATCTACTGCCTGATCCAGCACTCTTTGCAGGGCACGCTCCAGGAAGAAAACAAACAGTATGATGTCGCTGATGGTGCCTTCGGTGCGACTGACCAGGTTTGTCACCTCCTCAAAAGGACGCATGAGCCTACAGGCATTGCGCATGATCCTCCAGTAACATGGCAAAAAAATTCCCAGCTCCACAGATGATGTCCTAGCACCCCGGTCATACAAATATTCATTGATGGCTTTTTCTTGTTGGAGCAGGCGGTCGAACATTAGGAGTGTTGAATTCCAACATGTCGGGCTGTTGCAAATCAAGCGCCTCACTGGCATGTTGTTTCGCCGCTGGATATCTGACAAGTGCGCCATGGCCGTGTAGGAACGTCTGAAATGGCCACACACCTTCCTGGACTGCTTCAGGATATCCTGTAAGCCTGGGTACTTGAGCACAAAGCGTTGTACAATCAGATTACACACATGTGCCATGCACGGCACGTGTGTCAGCTTGCCCAACCTCAATGCCGCCAACAAATTTGTTCCGTTGTCACAAACCAACTTGCCGATCTCCAATTGGTGCGGAGTCAGCCACTGGTCCACCTGTGCGTTCAGGGCCGACAGGAGTGCCGGTACAGTGTGACTCTCCGCTTTGAGGCAAGTCAACCCCAAGATGGCGTGACACTGCCGTATCCGGGATGTGGAATAGCACCTGGGGAGCTTGGGGGGGGGGGGGGGGGGGTGCCAGTGATGTAGAGCAAGACGCAGCAGTGGAAGAGGACTCGGCCGAGGATGTTATGGAAGAGGATGGAGTAGGAGGAGTAGAGGAGGTGGCAGGCCTGCCTGCATGTCGTGGTGGTGTCACCAACTCCTCTGCAGAGCCACGCATTCCATGCTTGGCAGCTGTCACCAGGTTTACCAAATGCGCAGTGTAGGTGATATACCTGCCCTGACCATGCTTTGCAGACCAGGTATCAGTGGTCAGATGGACCCTTGCCCCTACACTGTGTGCCAGACATGCCATAATTTCCTTTTGCACAATGGAGTAAAGGTTGGGGATTGCCTTTTGTGCAAAAAAATTTCGTCCGGGTACCTTCCACTGCGGTGTCCCAATGGCTACAAATTTTTTAAAGGCCTCAGACTCCACCAGCTTGTATGGTAAAAGCTGCCGGGCTAGCAGTTCCGACAAGCCAGCTGTCAGACGCCGGGCTAGGTGGTGACTTTGAGACATTGGCTTCTTGTGCTCAAACATCTCCTTGACAGACACCTGACTGTGGGCAGATGAGCAGGAACTGCTCAAGGCGAGAGACGGAGAGGCAGATAGTTGAGAGGGGGCAAGGAGGGCAGCAGTGGTTGACCTGGCTGAAGATGCTGAACCAGGAGGAGGATGGCGGCTTTGACTTTGTGTGCTGCTTGTACTGACGTGTTGATCCCATAGGCGTTTGTGATGTGACATCATGTGCCTTCGCAAAGCAGTTGTGCCTAGGTGGGTGTTGGACTTCCCACGACTCAGTTTCTTCTGGCACAGGTTGCAAATGGCATCGCTGTTGTCAGAGGCAGACACACAAAAAAAATGCCTCACTGCTGAGCTATGCAATGACTGCATTCTGGTGGTGGCAACAGCATGCGTTGATTGGCGTCCCGTCTGGCTGACCCCAGGTGCCGATGCCTGCTGTCTGACTGTGCCAATAGCTCCTTGCGACGACCTCCCCTGCTTCCAACTCGTCTCCTCCTCCTCTCTGTCTCCCCATCTGAACTTCCCCCTCTTCTTCTCTTCTAGCGGGCACCCACGTGGCATCCACGGACACATCGTCATCATCAACACCTTCACCGCTATCTGACACCTCAAGAAAGGAAGCAGCAGCGGGTACAACATCATCATCACACTGTACGTCCATGTGTGTAATGCTGCCTGACTGAGACATATCCCTGTTAACTACATCCTCTGGCAATAATGGTTGCGCATCACTCATGTCTTCAAACTGATGTGTAAATAACTCCTCTGACGGATCAAGTAAAGCTGCTGTGGTGCTAGTATTGGTGGTGGCGGCAGGCGGGCAAGTGGTGGCATGAGAGGTGCCCGAAGCTAAGCTAGAGGAGGAGAAGGACGGACCGTCAAGGTTCCAAGCGGAAGCTGTAGTAGATTGGGTGTCTTGTGATAGCCAGTCAACTAAGTCCTCAGAACTTTGGGGGTTCAGGGTATGTGGCCTCTGAACACTGGCCATTCTAGGGCCAAAGGGAATCCCAGCACCACGACGGCCCCTACGGGGTGGCCTTCCTCTGCCTGTCATTTTTTTGGTTAAATTTGCACAACTTTCACACCTAATGTGATTTGCACTAGGGTGACACAATTTCCCTGCAGGCAAAAAAAAAAAAGGCAACTGTGACGTGAACTGACAGTGACGACTTTAATTTGCACAACTGTCCCACCTAATGTGATTTGCACTAGTGAGACAATGAGCAAAATAGCTTGCCAGCAGAGTTCCCCTTTTAAGCAGTCCCCAATCAGGGTGCCTCCAGCTGTTGCAAAACACACGGACTGATATATTTCAGCCCTTTGAATACTGTAATAGTTAGTGGCTTTAAAGAAAAAAAGCTTGTAAAGCGGAGTTCGCCTTTTATGCAGTGGTCCCCAACCAGGGTGCCTCCAGCTGTAGTAGTTAGTTGCTTGAAGGAACTTAAGTTTGATTCTGGAGTACCCATTTTAACCAGCAGTTCCCTCCCAACCAGGGTGCCTCCAGCTGTTGCAAGACACACGGACTGATATTTGAGCCCTAAAAAGGGCTTTTTTGGGTGCTGTCCTTAAAGCAGATGTTAGACTAGTGCTTTAGAAGTAAACTGGACCCTGAATACACCACCTAGCAGCAACCTAGCTATCGCTTTCCCTATTACAGCAGGAGCAGATTCTCTGACCCTCTACTTCCTAAGCCTGCAGCATGCCGAATGAGGGTAAAATGGCGTCCATGCAAGAGGTAGGAGGGTCTGGAAGGGAGGGACTGCTGCTGATTGGCTGTAAGGTGTCTGCTGACTCTGACTCACAGGGTCAAAGTTTACCGCAATGTTAAAGTATAGGGGGCGGATCGAACTTCACATATGTTCACCCGGCGATGCGAACGCGAACATGCTAAATTTGCCGGGAACTGTTCACCGGCGAACAATTCGCAACATCTCTAATGGGGTGTTGGGCTCCTGTGGAACTGGTTAGGACCAGTGGAAATTTGACAACCTCAAATTGTGTTAGACTCTTTCACCATAAAAGGAGGGGAGAAACCCAACCCCCTTGTGTTTTTTTATTCATTTTTTTTTTCTTTGTCCTCTGGACAGTGTTAGAGTCGGTGGTGGTCCTTTTGGACCCTGTCACGATTTGGCTGGCTGGAGGTGGATCCTCTGTGCCAGAGAGGGATTGGCGTGGACCGTGTCGGTGGACCGGTTCTAAGTTGCTACTGGTATTCACCAGAGCCCGCCGCAAAGCGGGATGGTCTTGCAGCGGCGGTAGCAACCAGTTCGTATCCACCGGCAACGGCTCAACCTCTCTGACTGCTGAGATAAGCGCGGTACAAGGGAGTAAACAAAAGCAAGGTCGGACGTAGCAGAAGGTCAGGGCAGGCAGCAAGGATCGTAGTCAGGGGCAACGGCAAGAGGTCTGGAACACAGGCTAGGAACACACAAGGAAACGCTTTCACTGGCACAATGGCAACAAGATCCGGCGAGGGAGTGCAGGGGAAGTGAGGTATAAGTAGGGAAGTGCACAGGTGAAGGTACTGATTAAAACCTCATGCGCCAATCAGTGGCGCACCGGCCCTTTAAATCGCAAAGACCCGGCGCGCGCGCGCCCTAAGGAGCGGGGCCGCGCGCACCGGGACAGCACAGACGGGGAACGGGTCTGGTAAGCTAATCGGGATGCGCATCGTGAGCGGGCGCGTCCCGCATCGCGAATCGCATCCCGGCTGGGAACATTATCGCAGCGCACCTGGTCGGCAGGTCTGACCGGGGTGCTGCGAATAGGAGAACGCTGTGAGCGCTCCGGGGAGGAGCGGGGACCTGGAGCGCTCGGCATAACAGACCCCCCCCCTTTTTTTTTTTTTTTACTTTGTATTCCATTTTTTGACATACCTCTGGGCTTTATGCCCTTCTCTCTATTATTGCCATTTCCAGTTTCAGACAAGATTTTTTACCTTTTTAGAGGTTTCAATATTTACATATCTCTGCATATATGATATCTTTTTTTGCTCCTGGCTGCTTCCAGGACATCTATTCAGCCATTTTTCTTTTTAATCAATGTATTAAAAATTTTCACTTACTGTATCCGCCCTTTTGGGGGCAGGGCTTAAGTTTTGGTGCCCAGGAGACACTTTAAATTGATGCGGTCTCCTGGAGCGGTGGTACAAGTTTCTTGTAGCTACTTTCAAGTGTCTTGCTATATAGCTTCTGGCCAATATTGACTTTTCAGCGTTTGCTGCATTATAATTCCTTGCTCTGTTTGGTGAAAAATTTCCTTGGGAAATACATTTTTTTTCCTTTTCCCCCTCCCATTTTTAATACTTTATTTATTTATTTGTTTATTTTTTTTTAGAGCATGTCTTCTGCGGACAAGTCTAGGGATGCTCCCTCTAAGAGGAAACATCTCCAGTGCCATGAATGTCTGGAATTGCTAGAGGATGACTATCAGTATTCCCACTGCCCATCCTATTGTGCTAGAGGTCAAGTCATGTGAGATATGGTCGTCTGGGTGAAGGACTTCGTTTCATCCAACATGAATACTATGGGGGCCTCCATTGAAGAATTGAAGCAACTGGTGACCTCCAAGCGTGCCAAAACGTCTTCTCCACCTAGTTCTATGGAGGTGTCGGGGGAAGATTCCCAATCTTCATCATCTGATTAAGAAGATAAACTCCAATACATGTGTTTTCCCGAAAAAACCCAGTGGCTACTTAGATCCATCAGGTCAGGGGACCATGATGCTCATGAGGGTGAAGCCTCTACATCTGACTCTAAAGGGCCCAGGGCTTTTAAAGAAGATGATTCCCTCTTGTCTTTGATGAAGAGTGAGTTGAAAAGAACAGAGAAAGGCCCTGTTTTAACCAAATGCATGTTTCCTATTCAGGAGGACCAGGTGTCTTCCTGGGGACCTGTTTCAAAAGTGGATTTGGCCATTTCAAAAATGTCCAAATGGACCGTGGTTCCATCTAATAATGGTTCTAGTCTCCAGGATCTGATGGACCATAAGGCCAACTGCGCCTTTAGGTGTACTTACTCTACTGCCTCAGCTGCTGCTTCGGTGGCTATTTCATCCGCTGGGGTAGTTAAATTTCTGAGAACCAGATTTTCTCAGATTCAGTCTAAGCAGGGGGTCTCTAGTGACGACATCTTAGTCTCTTGTAAGACCGCTACTTTAGTGATCCACTTCCTGTGCGATGCTGCCCCCCCCCCACCCCCAGCAATTAAAACTTGCTGCTAAATTTATGTCTCTCTCCTCTGTGGGCCGCCGCCTTCTGTGGCTAAAACCTTGGAGGTCTGATGCTTCCTTCAAACATACCCTTTATGAGCCTGGCATTTCGTTTGGGACCGAACTCGACCGCATAATGGAGGGGCTGTCTGATAGGAAGGGGAAATCTCTTCCTCAGCAGCCCTTTCGCGGTCGAGACATGCGTTTTTGGAATAGATCTGGTTCCCAGGTCAAAACTTAGAAAGATTGGGGGTCCCAAAAGAGGGGTGCTAGATGCTCCAGGGGTTCCAAGGGCAGAAAGTCCTCTGTGCCCTGACTACAGGCCTCTCCGAGGCTTTTGGATTTCTGAAAGTGCTCCCCTCCTGTCTCAACTCCCTTCTCCTTCCATTCCTGTGGGTGGTCGCCTTCAACATTTCCTGTCTTCCTGGAAAGCTCATATTCAGGACCCTTGGGTCCTTTGGGTAATCTCGGAAGGTTACAAAGTGGAAATGGATAGCATTCCTACAGACAAGTTTGTCAGGACAAAGCTTCTACCTTCCAGCAAACAAACAGTCTTGGAAGCTTACATTTTAGAACATCTCCAAAAAGGAGCCTTGGAAGAGGTTCCTCTTCAGGAGCGGGGGACAGGCATCTATTCTCCTGTGTTACTGGTCCCCAAAGTTACTGGGGACTGGAGAATGATAATAGACCTAAGGTTTTTCTATCAAACACAAACATTTCCGCATGGAAACAATAGTCTGTCACCAATCTTCTCATGCCAGGAGATTTCCTGGCAACCTTGGACCTCAAGGATGACTACCTTCATATTTCCATCCATCCTGGGTCCAGAAGATTCTTAAAGGGGTTCTCCGGTGCTTACACATCTTATCCCCTATCCAAAGGATAGGGGATGAGATGCCTGATCTCGGGAGTCCCGCTGCTGGGGACCCCTGGGATCATGCATGCGGCACCCCGTTTGTAATCAGTCCCCGGAGCGTGTTCGCTCCGGGTCTGATTACCGACGACCACAAGGCCGGCGGCGTGTGACGTCACGCCTCCGCCCCCGTGTGACGTCACGCTCCGCCCCTCAATGCAAGCCTATGGGAGGGGCGTGATGGCTTGCATTGAGGGGCGGAGCGTGAGGTCACACGGGGGCGGAGGCGTGACGTCACACGCTGCCGACCTTGTGGTCGTCGGTAATCAGACCCGGAGCGAACACGCCGCCGGGGACTGATTACAAACGGAGTGCCGCGTGCATGATCCCGGGGGTCCCCAGCGGCAGGACTCCCGCGATCAGGCATCTCATCCCCTATCCTTTGGATAGGGGATAAGATGTGTAAGCACCGGAGAACCCCTTTAAGGATTGCTGTCCAAATTCAGCGAGTTCTAAAGCATCAGTTTGTTGCCCTCCTGTTTGGAATTTCTTCGGCCCCACACACATTTACCAAGGTGGTAGTTTCAATGATGGCAGCTTTAAGACATCAGGGACTATATATATATAGTCCCTTACCTAGCCTCCTCTCAAGCGATCCTCTCCCAACATATTCAAATGGCTGTATCCTTCCTCCATCAACTAGGCTGGATAATCAATTGGAACAAGTCCAATCTCCCACCAGTAACCTCAGTGAGAGTCCTGGGGTTCCTATTAGACTCAGTAGCCATGACTGGCTGGGATGCCGTACTGCACTATATAGGCAAAAAAAAAAAAGAGTGCTACATCCCACACAAAGAGAAAAAGAAGCGGAGCGCTCACCATTCCAATTGCGGGCAGACCAGCTTCAGGAATCCGCAGACCACATCGGTCCAAGCAGGGAGGCCGCAGATGCATCCAGGGGGAGTTCAGACGTCAGGCCAAGGACCGTATCACGCCCCCAGGTGCTTCATCAGGCTGTAAGTGCTTCTTTAAAGACACAAAGGGGAAAGGATCAAAGTATGCATCTGGTGCACCGATGGGAAAAAACGCACATTTTTTGCCCAACCTCCCATTTTGCAATAACATTTTGTGTAAAACACTGACCCAGTCTCTGTTGTGGTTGTGAATGCTAACAATGAAACAGTCATAATGCAGTGTACTGGTATTTGTCTTCCAGGTAAAAATATTTTTAAAAAAATCATTGTGTAGCTATGGAAATTATTTTCTAAGTGTCTGTCTAAATCTGTGTATGGGGTATTGTTTCTTCATATTGTGCCGCCATTATAGTATTTACTGAGGTATTAGACATGCAAGCGTTAAGATAAGTAAACCATTGGTCACATGACATGCTCCCCAGTCAGCTTCTATAGAGAAGTTTCTAGAAAGGCAGAGGGAGGAGTCCTTGATCCAACCCCTTTCCCCAGAGGGCCGTACACTGATTGAGACAGAGCCCAAGGAGAGGTGGGTAACCCTATAGCTCTGCACCACCTTATTGCTCTGTCCCACCTAATAGCTTTTTTGGCATCCTGACAACAATATGATGCCGATGTATTCTGTGGCAAACCGTGGACCCCATCCATTTCAATGGGCAGAATCCAGTGACGTATTGAATACATTCGGGCTGCTTTGCACTGGTTACACTTTTGAGTCCTGCTAAAAGGCCATGGGGGAGATTGATCAAAACCTGTCCAGAGGAAAAGTTGCTGAGCTGCCCGTGGCAACCAATCAGATCTGTGGTGTCGGACGGGGTAATGTGTAATTAACCTTTTCATGACGCCATGGTGTGGTTGACCTAAATACCACCTGAGACCAGCTTCACCTGTGCCAGACACATGGAAAATAATCACTCCGATGCAAGGTTACGGTTAACTGGCTTTACTGGGGTTGCAAAGATGGTACAATCCATTACAGCTCAGATTAGCGTGAAGGAGATGCAGGGTGAATTTAGGGAAGCTTATTGGCTTGCTGGAACCTATAGTTGATTGTGCTGTGTATGACTGACTTGTATGCAACACATGCTATACTGGAGTTACTTGGACTTGACTAACATTGATAGGGATGACCCTTATGTTTCTAATGACTGATTAATATATTAATACTAATATGCCATTGCTGCTTGAAAAATATATCTGTTACCTACCCCTTAACCCATATACATCAGCTTGCTATATGCTTGTGACTCCGAATGGAGGCCTTGGGATGACTCCATGCAGGAGTAAAAGACAAAATATCTGACGTACAGAGAACTATGGAATTTCCAAGTAAAGAAACTGCTGCCAAGAAATTAATGGACACTAGATATGCTAATATATACAGACACAATAAGCAAACAACCAATCAAAATGTAAAATGCTAATTTTGATGTCATAACTAAACCTCCTTCTTTGTACAATGTAAAAACTAAATGTACTTCCTGGATTAAACAGAACTCTTTGGGGCAGCTACAAGTATGCTAAGAAAGAGTGTATACCAACATCCTGTCTGGTGTGTATTTTCTTATGTCGACACTTAGCAATATATGGCAGCACAGTCAATCACATTTGAAAGCCTCCCCTTGGACCATCCCTGACAGCTTGACTGAAGTAATCCACAAGGCAGTAGTCTTACCACAAGGCTTTGAATTTCACCTGGGTAGTGGGGTTAACTGGTAGTTGATGCAATGTTGCTAGATTAGGCCTCAAGGCTCCTTTCAGATCCACCTGACAGACTTCACTGCTCACCAAACTGTATGTGGTGTCCCGGTACAGGACCTTGTCCTGTCCCTGTCTTAAGTCCCCTCAGTTAGAGTCCCTCCATTCCACAGGGCTCTCCTGCAGGGCTTGCCTCTCGTTCACCTCATATAAATGTGTTCCTGTATATTGCTCAGTCTGTAAATATATGTAGTACAAATGTATAGGACCTTCCTGGGTCATGTGATAATGTCATGTGATGTACCCAGAGTTCTCTGGGGTCAGGACCTACAGGCTTTTCAACCAATGGGATTAGTCCAGCCCCCTAGTATATAAGGGGCTGCAGTAACTAAATTCGCTCTCTTGTTCCTGACACTCAAGCAAGCACAATCATAAAATCTCAATTCATCTTACCTAGGCCAAAGCCTAAGGAACCAGCAGCCACTAAAACCGTGAGTTATAAAGCTCTATCTACAAATTCCTTGTGACTGCTATTCAACTCAAATCCTATAATTAGTAGCACAGTGGCCTGCTTAAAGCTCAAGACCAGTAGTCCCAGCAAAGCCTGTGAGGAACCTGCATCCCGGTTACCTCAGGAGAAACTGTATATTTGTAGAGACTGTTTGCACAAGAATTTAAGTAAAAGTTCCAGTTATCTCATAAATCCTGCTGTGGACATTCCGTTTATTATCCTGCCGTTTTTGGTCCTGTTGTCATCAGGGCCTTCCATACAAAACAACCGCATCCTGGCGTCATGACAAACCAAGGCTTAATACCACCAGACCCTGCAACACCACTGCCTCACCTGGCACCACATGTACCTCAGCAAAGACTTAGACTGAACTCTGAACTCTAGCTAAAGAATAGAAGGGTACAATTTTGAGCCTTCCCATTGACCAGATAAGTCACATGTTCACCTCTACATACTCACAACGAACAACAAGTTTCATAGCAACAGGCTTCTTAACCCCTTAAGGACTCAGCCCATTTTGGCCTTAAGGACTCAGACAATTTAATTTTTACGTTTTCATTTTTTCCTCCTCGCCTTCTAAAAATCAAAACTCTTTTATATGTTCATCCACAGACTAGTATGGGGGCTTGTTTTTTGCGCGACCAGTTGTCCTTTGTAATGACATCACTCATTATATCATAAAATGTATGGCGCAACCAAAAAACACTATTTTTGTGGGGAAATTAAAACGAAAAACGCAATTTTGCTAATTTTGGAAGGTTTCGTTTTCATGCCGTACAAAAATGACGTGTTCTTTATTCTGAGGGTCAATACGATTAAAATGATACCCATGATTACATACTTTTCTATTATTGTTGCGCTTAAAAAATATCACAAACTTTTTAACCAAATTAGTACGTTTATAATCCCTTTATTTTGATGACCTCTAACTTTTTTATTTTTCCGTATAAGCGGCGGTATGGGGGCTCATTTTTTGCGCCATGATCTGTACTTTTTTTTGATACCACATTTGCATATAAAAAAACTTTTAATACATTTTTTATAATTTTTATTTTTATTAAAATGTATTAAAAAAGTAGGAATTTTGGACTTTTTTTTTTTCTGTTCACGCCGTTCACTGTACGGGATCATTAAAATTTTATTTTAATAGTTCGGACATTTACGCACGCGGCGATACCAAATATGTCTATAAAAAAAAATTTTTACGCTTTTTGGGGGTAAAATAGGAAAAAACGGACGTTTAACTTTTTTATTGGGGGAGGGGATTTTTCACTTTTTTTTTACTTTTACATTTTAAAAAATTTTTTTTTTACACTTGAATAGTCCCCATAGGGGACTATTCATAGCAATACCATGATTGCTAATACTGATCTGTTCTATCTATAGGACATAGAACAGATCAGTGTTATCGGCGATCTTCTGTTCTGGTCTGCTCGATCACAGACCAGAGCAGGAGACGCCGGGAGCCGGACGGAGGAAGGAGAGGGGACCTCCGTGCGGCGTTATGAATGATCGGATCCCCACAGCAGCGCTGCGGGCCATCAGATCATTCATTCAAATCGCGCACTGCCGCAGATGCCGGGATCTGTATTGATCCCGGCACCTGAGGGGTTAATGGCGGACGCCCGCGAGATCGCGGGCGTCGGCCATTGCCGGCGGGTCCCTGGCTGCGATCAGCAGCCGGGATCAGCCGCGCATGACACGGGCATCGCTCCGATGCTCGCGGTTATGCACAGGACGTAAATGTACGTCCTGGTGCGTTAAGTACCCCCTCACCAGGACGTACATTTACGTCCTGCGTCCTTAAGGGGCTAAGGTAACAATAAATACAATACATTAAAGGGGTACTCATCTGCTCAGCGTTTGGCACAAACTGTTCTGAACACTGGAGCCGGCACCGGGAGCTTGTGACATCATAGCCCTGCCCCCTTACGATGTCACGCCCCGCCCCCTCGATGCAAGTTTATGGGAGGGGGCGGGCGCCGGCCAGCGTTCGGAACAGTTTGTTCCAAACGCTGAGCAGCGGAGTACCCCTTTAACCATTATATAAAATTGCATTATATAGTGCATTATAGAGAGTTCTGTGGAGAGTGGGCCCAAGAAGGACATTGAAGCAGCATCTTCCACACAGGATAGGCAGGAGTACAGAAGAACACATTATTCTGTACTGGGTCACCACAAACTCCTCCTCTAGAGTAAAGTTGTCCTCGGCGTAATGTCCTGATGTAAATGAAATGGCCTAATGGGCCTTGGTTAAAACAAAAAAAAAAATTGTTCCTGGGGCATTAATGAAAACGTCCATCACAGGTCTATGTAAACTTTTTCTGCGGCATTAATCCAAATGTCCTTCACAGGGTTGTAAACAGTGGTAAGTGTTCATGTGGCATTTATACGAATGTCCTTACATATTCCAGTTGGATATAACAAAGTCAACAGGAAAGTAATGGTTGTTGCAACGGTTTGTTGTAAAGGGGTCATTTATACCTTTGTACCAACACTTAACACTGATAGTACTGTTACTGACATTTTTTAACTTATAAACATGTTACCCAATCATCGGTCTCTTAAACTTCTCTTTCCCCCGGGATATAACAGCGAGCGGAGCTCTGCGCAAGTCTAAAGACAAATCTAGGCCTGAAGCCTATTTCTTCAGCCGAATACAAAACCGTGAGTCTACTAAACTCAATCCAGCTAAATCTACGTGACTACTGAACCTAAAACCAAACCCTAAATTCAGTGGAACAGCGTAAATCAAGCCTCAGAGCTTATTCCCTACAAGGTCCCAACAAACTGTGAGGAACCTAAAGTCCGGTCCTCTGTAAAAACTGTTACAACCTGTTAATCTGCATAAAAGTTGCAGTAAAGTTATTTCCAGTTTACTAAACCCCCGGTTGTGGACAATCCTTTATTCCTCCCTATCGTTGCTGGGACGGGTGGCGGTAGGATATATATAAAGGAAGAACCCGCACCCTGGCGTCACGACAGTTAAGGGTTAATCCAACACCCTTTCATCACTGCACAGCTACACCCTTCCTACCCTACATCCCCAAAAGGTCACCATATACTCATTTATTCTTGATACCTAGCAGGTAGTTGCTCCTGAGTAGACCGCTGAGATCTGTGCAGCACCACCTCTTGAGGAGTGGGATCCGGAGGTAGATCTGGAAGTGCAGAAGGTGTTTCTTCTGCTTGAACAGGAGCTGTTTGAGCAGGAACCTCCTCTGGACCTCTTGGAGCAGGTACATAGACGGGAACCAAAGGAGACAAAACAGGAGCCGGAGGTAGACAGATGTATGTCGGCTGTGTTGGCGAGAACACGGGGAAGTCCGTAGAAGGATGTATCCCATCACCGGGAACGTATTTACGAAAAGGCACTACAGGTGGAGGGAGCGGTGGCTGCACAAGCACTGGCAGGTCTTCCTTCAGGCAGAGTTTGAGGTGGTTCCTGTGGGCAACCTGTAATTCTTGATCAGGCTTTCGCACTTCATAGACCTCAGACTCAGGGTAGGGAATAGCCATTATCGTGCAAGGTTCCGTCTTCCAAATTGAGTCCAACTTGTTTGTTCTAGAAAACTTCTTTAACCAGACTTTGTCGCCAACAAGTAAGCGTTTGGCCGCTGCATGGCGGTTGTAGTCATCCTGTTGCCTCTGTTGGCCTTCCTCCATTTTTTTTTAACCATCTCTTTGGCCTTTGATGATCCGATACACTCATTATGATGGCCCCCCCCCCACAGTTCCCCCACATTAGGTGCAGTATAGTTCCCCCGCATTAGGTTGGCAGTATAGTTCCCCTGCATTAGGTTGTAGTTCCCCCACATTAGGTTGGCAGTATAAGTCCCCACACATTAGGTTGGCAGTACAGTCCCCGCACATTAGGTTTGCTGTATAGTTCCCTGCACATTAGGTTGGCAGTACAGTTTCCCCACATTAGGTTGGCAGTACAGTTCCCCAACATTAGGTTGGCAGTACAGTTCCCCAACATTAGGTTGGCAGTACAGTTCCCCCACATTAGGTTGGCAGTACAGTTCCCCCACATTAGGTTGGCAGTACAGTTCCCCCACATTAGGTTGGCAGTACAGTTCCCCCACATTAGGAACAGTATAGTCCCCCACATTAGGTGCAGTATAGTTCCCCCACATTAGGTGCAGTATAGTTCCCCCACATTAGGTTGGCAGTACAGTTCCCCCACATTAGGAGCAGTATAGTCCCCCACATTAGGTGCAGTATAGTTCCCCACATTAGGTGCAGTATAGTTCCCCCACATTAGGTGCAGTACAGTTCCCCCACATTAGGTGCAGTACAGTTCCCCCACAGACATACAACCTTCAGCCATATACAGTGAATGGCTGGAAGCTGTATGCCTGTTTACTGCCCCACTTCAGTATTCCTATAAACAACAACCTTTAGGGGTCGCCCCCCAAGGGGTTAACCCTAAACTAGAAACCCCCCTTAAAACTGAATTTTATTAGATCATTTAAAATATATATGAGCTCCGGTGTTGTGATTAAAAGCACAGCTAGTAGTTGCTAAGATAGTATATGAGCATCCTATAACTTCGTTTGTAATGGTATTGTGCTTTACTAGCACTAATCTATGGATGCCGCTATATAGACAGAAAAGCACTGATAGCTGCTAGTTAGAATATGAATAGCCCTCCGCTTCCCGACGTTTCGTTGGATGGACCAACTTTATCAAGGTACAGAGGCTAATGGCTACTCGTTTGGTCCGCTCTCCCTTTTATATCCTCTGTTGGTGATGTCAAAAAGCACTGCATCATTATGCGCCGATTGTTGAGCCTATCTGGACTCAAGGTACGCGACTAACCAATCCGGTCATGCCACGTCACTATGTGTTGATATCCTCCCTACCAATCAGCACTCTTCATTCCCCGTTACTCACCCTACGTGTATACGGTGCGCGACGCATGTCTCCGCACTTGGTAATAGTCCATCACAGTTATGGGCAGTTGCGCATGTCCGCTCCACGGCATTCAGCCGTTCGCGCATGTCAATAGACTTAGATTCAATCTTAAATTTAGTCAGTATCTGCCCCTGCGTCCGACTTCAGATGTCCCGATATCGGATTCCGCGCATGTCTGTGGACTTAGTCGTTTTGCAGCAATGATGGTAGTTATGAAATACATTTAGTTATTCTAATGATGCTATTACTAACTTATGCACATTTAATATGTGCAAAATAGATCTTATTTAGCCACATAGGTAGGGAGTTCCTTAAATACAACGCATACTTATCAAGCACATTGTTCTAATGAGTATTAATCTATACATATAGATATAGGGGATCATGGTGATGGAGGGTATCTATCATTAATTCTGGATTCAGGTATATGAATATATACAGTGGGTGTTGATGTTATTGAGATTAACTATTTAAGTCTATTGGCAGTGGGTGTATATGCATATCTAAAGTGGGTGTTGATGTTATTGGAAATAAACTATATATGTCTATTGGCAGTGGGTGTTTGTGGACTAGAAGCCAGCTATGTACATCAAATGTGTGTTATATTTTCATATGGAGGCGTCTTTGTACATGGTAATAATGGATGTCATTCATCCATTGACTCTAAACGTTAAGTGTAGATGCCAATTATTGATATTTAGTGTAAACTGTTTTTCTTTCCTTTCCCCTAGGGGAACCATGTACAGGGCACTCCAAACAAGATCCAGACACAACCGAAAGAGCACCATCACATCCGATCCAACCCTTTCCCCTCCGGGGGTCCCAGGAAAGGGGCACAAGAGACTGGCCCATCCGGGCGAACCACCAGCACATGTCCCCACAACTGGTAAGTATGACTCTAAATAGTTTTAAATGTCGTCAATGTACCTTCCCCAAAAAGAAATGTGCTGAGTGTACAAAACCAAATCTTCACCAAAAACAAAAGTGCTTTCCCACCACCCCAAAAATAAATTTGCATACGTGGGTGCACAAGTGGTCCCCATGGCGGTGCCCTTCATCTGTTGATAGAGGGCACCGCCAAAGAGAAAATAATTGTGAGTTAAGATAAAGTGCAATAGTTCAATAATTAACTTATTGTGATTGTGAAATAAAGTGCTCTTAGTATCCAAAAAAGTGCTAATGGCTCTTAAGCCTAAATCGTGTTGGATATTACTATAAATTGATTCCACATTCAAACTCATAAGAAGTGTAGTGTCCGTGACTAAAAGTTCACAAATTAGTGAACTTTTAGTCACGGACACTACACTTCTTATGAGTTTGGATGTGGAATCACTTTATAGTAATATCCAACACGATTTAGGCTTAAGAGCCATTAGCACTTTTTTGGATACTAAGAGCACTTTATTTCACAATCACAATAAGTTCATTATTGAGCTATTGCACTTTATCTTAACTCACAATTATTTTCTCTTTGGCGGTGCCCTCTATCAACAGATGAAGGGCACCGCCATGGGGACTACTTGTGCACTCACGTATGCAAATTTATTTTTGGGGTGGTGGGAAAGCACTTTTGTTTTTGGTGAAGATTTGGTTTTGTACACTCAGCACATTTCTTTTTGGGGAAGGTACATTGACGACATTTCAATTTTTTGGGAAGGGGGTGTTACACTGTTCAGGGAATTTGTTTCGGTTCTTAATCAAAATGTGATTGGAATGAAATTTACACCAGAAGAAGGAGGGAGATCTATTAACTTTCTCGATCTCAACATCTATATAGACTCCGGAAACAAAATTCAAACAGACATCTTCAGGAAACCCACCTCGACAAACAGTCTCCTTCACTGGACTAGTTGGCATCCGGTCACTTTGCGGAGGAGCATCCCAACTGGCCAGTTCCTTAGGGCGCGCCGTAATTGCTCGGAAGAAGACCGATTTCTGAAAGAAAGTCAAAATTTAACATCTAGATTTTTGAATAGGGGATACCCAATTAAATATATGAGAAAGGCCTTCAATAGAGCACAACACAGTGACCGGAATAGGTTACTAGGACCAAACAACAGTAACTCATCATCCAAGGATTCAGTTACTAGAATGATAGGCACATATGATGCCTATACTCCACAGATTAATCAAATATTGCAAAGACACTGGCACATCTTATTATCTGATCCGGATTTGAAGGGGAAAATTGGACCTAGACCTAACATCACATATAGAAGGGGGGCCAATTTACGTGAAATGTTGGTACATAGCCACCTTGATGAGAAGACAGACACCCCACAGACATGGTTACCCAACCCACCAGCAGGCTCATATCCCTGCAGCCACTGCACAATTTACAGTTCCTTCCCCAAAACTAAGGAATTTATCAATCCACATGATAATAGATCCTATAAGATTTTTGACTTTATAAATTGCAGCAGCAGAAATGTACTATATGTAGCTTGCTGCACTTGTCCCAAATTATATGTGGGCAAAACAACCCAAGAAGTCAGACGTAGGATTGGCAAACACCTCAGCACCATTAGAACTAATGCTGATACACCACTGGCCAAACATATTAGGATCATGCATAATAACAGGATTGATCAGATTAAGTTTTGGGGACTACGACAAATCAAGATGGGTCCAAGGAAAGGGGATGTAAACAGGATATTACTTAGAGAAGAGGCTAAGTGGATATACAAGTTGAGGACAAGATGTCCAGACGGACTAAATGAAGGTTTCTCCTTCACAGCGTTCTTGGAGAATTGATATTTTGATTTATTACCTATTAAAACCAAACAGATGTGTAAAATTGAGCACCGGATAGATGATCCTCTCCCTTATCTTCTGTGCTGTTTAGCACAATGACCATATGATTATACAGTTCTAATTGAGATATACTTACCTGGAGCGGTGGGTTGTGGGTCGGTGACTCGCTGGCGTTGGGCCTGTGGATGTTGGATCCCAATGTGTAGACTAGCAGGGAAATAGATCAAGTGCATCAATCAGTGACAATATCTATGATCATCCATCACATATCCCAATTACCTGATATATTGTCCCTTCCTTTAAGGACATTATTACAAAGTATCGAGACACATTCAATTAACTATTCCAGTGTAGAAACTATTTAGATCCACTGAGAGTCATACTTACCAGTTGTGGGGACATGTGCTGGTGGTTCGCCCGGATGGGCCAGTCTCTTGTGCCCCTTTCCTGGGACCCCCAGAGGGGAAAGGGTTGGATCGGATGTGATGGTGCTCTTTCGGTTGTGTCTGGATCTTGTTTGGAGTGCCCTGTACATGGTTCCCCTAGGGGAAAGGAAAGAAAAACAGTTTACACTAAATATCAATAATTGGCATCTACACTTAACGTTTAGAGTCAATGGATGAATGACATCCATTATTAGCATGTACAAAGACGCCTCCATATGAAAATATAACACACATTTGATGTACATAGCTGGCTTCTAGTCCACAAACACCCACTGCCAATAGACATATATAGTTTATTTCCAATAACATCAACACCCACTGTAGATATGCATATACACCCACTGCCAATAGACTTAAATAGTTAATCTCAATAACATCAACACCCACTGTATATATTCATATACCTGAATCCAGAATTAATGATAGATACCCTCCATCACCATGATCCCCTATATCTATATTGTTACGCCGAGCGCTCCGGGTCCCCGCTCCTCCCCGGAGCGCTCGCTTCACTCTCCCCGCGGCAGCGCTCCGGTCACGTCCTCTGACCCGGGGCGCTGCGATTCCGCTGCCAGCCGGGATGCGATTCGCGATGCGGGTAGCGCCCGCTCGCGATGCGCACCCCGGCTCCCCTACCTGACTCGCTCTCCGTCTGTTCTGTCCCGGCGCGCGCGGCCCCGCTCCCTAGGGCGCGCGCGCGCCGGGTCTCTGCGATTTAAAGGGCCACTGCGCCGCTGATTGGCGCAGTGGTTCCAATCAGTGTGTTCACCTGTGCACTTCCCTATATCACCTCACTTCCCCTGCACTCCCTTGCCGGATCTTGTTGCCTTAGTGCCAGTGAAAGCGTTCCTTGTGTGTTCCTTGCCTGTGTTTCCAGACCTTCTGCCGTTGCCCCTGACTACGATCCTTACTACCTGCCAGCCGGCATCGTGACAGTAGATCCGGCCATGGATCCCGCTGAAGTTCCTCTGCCAGTTGTCGCTGACCTCACCACGGTGGTCGCCCAGCAGTCACAACAGATAGCGCAACAAGGCCAACAGCTGTCTCAACTGACCGTTATGCTACAACAGTTACTACCACAGCTTCAGCAGTCATCTCCTCCGCCAGCTCCTGCACCTCCTCCGCAGCGAGTGGCCGCTCCTGGGATACGCTTATCCTTGCCGGATAAATTTGATGGGGACTCTAAGTTTTGCCGTGGCTTTCTTTCCCAATGTTCCCTGCATCTGGAGATGATGTCGGACCTGTTTCCCACTGAAAGGTCTAAGGTGGCTTTCGTAGTCAGCCTTCTGTCCGGAAAAGCCCTGTCATGGGCCACACCGCTCTGGGACCGCAATGACCCCGTCACTGCCTCTGTACACTCCTTCTTCTCGGAAATCCGAAGTGTCTTTGAGGAACCTGCCCGAGCCTCTTCTGCTGAGACTGCCCTGTTGAACCTGGTCCAGGGTAATTCTTCCGTTGGCGAGTATGCCGTACAATTCCGTACTCTTGCTTCAGAATTGTCCTGGAATAATGAGGCCCTCTGCGCGACCTTCAAAAAAGGCCTATCCAGCAACATTAAAGATGTTCTGGCCGCACGAGAAATTCCTGCTAATCTACATGAACTTATTCACCTAGCCACTCGCATTGACATGCGTTTTTCCGAAAGGCGTCAGGAACTCCGCCAAGATATGGACTCTGTTCGCACGAGGCGTTTCTCCTCCTCGGCTCCTCTCTCCTCTGGTCCCCTGCAATCTGTTCCTGTGCCTCCCGCCGTGGAGGCTATGCAGGTCGACCGGTCTCGGCTGACACCTCAAGAGAGGACACGACGCCGTATGGAGAACCTCTGCCTGTACTGTGCTAGTACCGAACACTTCCTGAGAGATTGTCCTATCCGTCCTCCCCGCCTGGAAAGACGTACGCTGACTCCGCACAAAGATGAGACAGTCCTTGATGTCTACTCTGCTTCTCCACGTCTTACTGTGCCTGTGCGGATGTCTGCCTCTGCCTTCTCCTTCTCTACAGTGGCCTTCTTGGACTCTGGATCTGCAGGAAATTTTATTTTGGCCTCTCTCGTCAACAGGTTCAACATCCCGGTGACCAGTCTCGCCAGACCCCTCTACATCAATTGTGTAAATAATGAAAGATTGGACTGTACCATACGTTTCCGCACGGAGCCCCTTCTTATGAGCATCGGATCTCATCATGAGAGGATTGAACTTTTGGTCCTCCCCAATTGCACCTCGGAAATTCTCCTTGGACTTCCCTGGCTTCAACTTCATTCCCCTACCCTGGATTGGTCCACTGGGGAGATCAAGAGTTGGGGGTCCTCTTGTTCCAAGAACTGTCTAAAACCGGTTCCCAGTAACCCTTGCCGTAACTCTGTGGTTCCTCCAGTAACCGGTCTCCCTAAGGCCTATATGGACTTCGCGGATGTTTTCTGCAAAAAACAAGCTGAGACTCTACCTCCTCACAGGCCTTATGATTGCCCTATCGACCTCCTCCCGGGCACTACTCCACCCCGGGGCAGAATTTATCCTCTCTCTGCCCCAGAGACTCTTGCCATGTCCGAATACGTCCAGGAGAATCTAAAAAAGGGCTTTATCCGTAAATCCTCCTCTCCTGCCGGAGCCGGATTTTTCTTTGTGTCCAAAAAAGATGGCTCCCTACGTCCATGCATTGACTACCGCGGTCTTAATAAAATCACGGTTAAGAACCGCTACCCCTTACCCCTCATCTCTGAACTCTTTGATCGCCTCCAAGGTGCCCACATCTTCACTAAATTGGACTTAAGAGGCGCCTATAACCTCATCCGCATCAGAGAGGGGGACGAGTGGAAAACGGCATTTAACACCAGAGATGGACACTTTGAGTATCTGGTCATGCCCTTTGGACTGTGCAACGCCCCTGCCGTCTTCCAAGACTTTGTCAATGAAATTTTTCGTGATCTGTTATACTCCTGTGTTGTTGTATATCTGGACGATATCCTAATTTTTTCTGCCAATCTAGAAGAACACCGCCAGCATGTCCGTATGGTTCTTCAGAGACTTCGTGACAACCAACTCTATGCCAAAATTGAGAAATGTCTGTTTGAATGCCAATCTCTTCCTTTTCTAGGATATTTGGTCTCTGGCCAGGGACTACAGATGGATCCAGACAAACTCTCTGCCGTCTTAGATTGGCCACGCCCCTCCGGACTCCGTGCTATCCAACGCTTTTTGGGGTTCGCCAATTATTACAGGCAATTTATTCCACATTTTTCTACCATTGTGGCTCCTATCGTGGCTTTAACCAAAAAAAATGCTGATCCCAAGTCCTGGCCCCCTCAAGCAGAAGACGCCTTTAAACGACTCAAGTCTGCCTTTTCTTCGGCTCCCGTCCTCTCCAGACCTGACCCTTCCAAACCCTTCCTATTGGAGGTTGATGCCTCCTCAGTGGGAGCTGGAGCTGTTCTTCTACAAAAAAATTCTTCCGGGCATGCTGTCACTTGTGGTTTTTTCTCTAGGACCTTCTCTCCAGCGGAGAGGAACTACTCCATCGGGGATCGAGAGCTTCTAGCCATTAAATTAGCACTTGAGGAATGGAGGCATCTGCTGGAGGGATCAAGTTCTCCTGTTATTATCTACACCGACCACAAGAACCTCTCCTACCTCCAGTCTGCCCAACGGCTGAATCCTCGCCAGGCCCGGTGGTCTCTGTTCTTTGCCCGATTTAATTTTGAGATTCACTTTCGTCCTGCCGATAAGAACATTAGGGCCGATGCTCTCTCTCGTTCCTCGGATGCCTCAGAAGTTGAACTCTCTCCGCAACACATCTTTCCACCTGACTGCCTGATCTCCACTTCTCCTGCCTCCATCAGGCAGACTCCTCCAGGAAAGACCTTTGTTTCTCCTCGCCAACGCCTCGGAATCCTCAAATGGGGTCACTCCTCCCATCTCGCAGGTCATGCGGGTATCAAGAAATCTGTGCAACTCATCTCCCGCTTCTATTGGTGGCCGACTCTGGAGACGGATGTTGTGGACTTTGTGCGAGCCTGCACTATCTGTGCCCGGGATAAGACTCCTCGCCAGAAGCCCGCTGGTTTTCTTCATCCTCTGCCTGTCCCCGAACAGCCTTGGTCTCTGATTGGTATGGATTTTATTACTGATTTACCCCCTTCCCGTGGCAACACTGTTATTTGGGTGGTCGTTGATCGATTCTCCAAAATGGCACATTTCATCCCTCTTCCTGGTCTTCCTTCTGCGCCTCAGTTGGCTAAACAATTTTTTGTACACATTTTTCGTCTTCACGGGTTGCCTACACAGATTGTCTCGGATAGAGGCGTCCAATTCGTGTCTAAATTCTGGAGGGCTCTCTGTAAACAACTCAAGATTAAATTAAATTTTTCTTCTGCATATCATCCCCAGTCCAATGGACAAGTAGAAAGGATTAACCAGATCTTGGGTGATTATTTGCGACATTTTGTTTCCTCCCGCCAGGATGACTGGGCAGATCTCCTCCCATGGGCCGAATTCTCGTATAACTTCAGGGTCTCTGAGTCTTCCTCCAAATCCCCATTTTTCGTGGTGTACGGCCGTCACCCTCTTCCCCCCCTCCCTACTCCCTTGCCCTCTGGTCTGCCCGCTGTGGATGAAATTTCTCGTGACCTTTCCATCATATGGAGAGAGACCCAAAATTCTCTCTTACAGGCTTCATCACGCATGAAGAAGTTCGCGGATAAGAAAAGAAGAGCTCCCCCCGTTTTTTCCCCTGGAGACAAGGTATGGCTCTCCGCTAAATATGTCCGCTTCCGTGTCCCTAGCTACAAGTTGGGACCACGCTATCTTGGTCCTTTCAAAATTTTGTGTCAAATTAATCCTGTCTCTTATAAACTTCTTCTTCCTCCCTCTCTTCGTATCCCTAATGCCTTTCACGTCTCTCTTCTCAAACCACTCATCCTCAACCGTTTTTCTCCCAAATCTGTTCCTCCCACTCCTGTTTCCGGCTCCTCGGACATCTTCTCGGTCAAAGAAATTTTAGCTGCCAAAAAGGTCAGAGGAAAAAATTTTTTTTTAGTGGACTGGGAGGGTTGTGGTCCTGAAGAGAGATCCTGGGAACCTGAGGACAACATCCTAGACAAAAGTCTGCTCCTCAGGTTCTCAGGCTCTAAGAAGAGGGGGAGACCCAAGGGGGGGGGTACTGTTACGCCGAGCGCTCCGGGTCCCCGCTCCTCCCCGGAGCGCTCGCTTCACTCTCCCCGCGGCAGCGCTCCGGTCACGTCCTCTGACCCGGGGCGCTGCGATTCCGCTGCCAGCCGGGATGCGATTCGCGATGCGGGTAGCGCCCGCTCGCGATGCGCACCCCGGCTCCCCTACCTGACTCGCTCTCCGTCTGTTCTGTCCCGGCGCGCGCGGCCCCGCTCCCTAGGGCGCGCGCGCGCCGGGTCTCTGCGATTTAAAGGGCCACTGCGCCGCTGATTGGCGCAGTGGTTCCAATCAGTGTGTTCACCTGTGCACTTCCCTATATCACCTCACTTCCCCTGCACTCCCTTGCCGGATCTTGTTGCCTTAGTGCCAGTGAAAGCGTTCCTTGTGTGTTCCTTGCCTGTGTTTCCAGACCTTCTGCCGTTGCCCCTGACTACGATCCTTACTACCTGCCAGCCGGCATCGTGACATATATGTATAGATTAATACTCATTAGAACAATGTGCTTGATAAGTATGCGTTGTATTTAAGGAACTCCCTACCTATGTGGCTAAATAAGATCTATTTTGCACATATTAAATGTGCATAAGTTAGTAATAGCATCATTAGAATAACTAAATGTATTTCATAACTACCATCATTGCTGCAAAACGACTAAGTCCACAGACATGCGCGGAATCCGATATCGGGACATCTGAAGTCGGACGCAGGGGCAGATACTGACTAAATTTAAGATTGAATCTAAGTCTATTGACATGCGCGAATGGCTGAATGCCGTGGAGCGGACATGCCTAACTGCCCATAACTGTGATGGACTATTACCAAGTGCGGAGACATGCGTCGCGCACCGTATACACGTAGGGTGAGTAACGGGGAATGAAGCGTGCTGATTGGTAGGGAGGATATCAACACATAGTGACGTGGCATGACCGGATTGGTTAGTCGCGTACCTTGAGTCCAGATAGGCTGAACAATCGGCGCATAATGATGCAGTGCTTTTTGACATCACCAACAGAGGATATAAAAGGGAGAGCGGACCAAACGAGTAGCCATTAGCCTCTGTACCTTGATAAAGTTGGTCCATCCAACGAAACGTCGGGAAGCGGAGGGCTATTCATATTTTAACTAGCAGCTATCAGTGCTTTTCTGTCTATATAGCGGCTTCCATAGATTAGTGCTAGTAAAGCACAATACCATTACAAACGAAGTTATAGGATGCTCATATACTATTTTAGCAACTACTAGCTGTGCTTTTAATCACAACACCGGAGCTCATATATATTTTAAATGATCTAATAAAATTCAGTTTTAAGGGGGGATTCTAGTTTAGGGTTAACCCCTTGGGGGGCGACCCCTAAAGGTTGTTGTTTATATATAATTTGCCCTGGAATCCCTGGGGAATTTTTGTTGTTGTTAACTTCAGTATTCCGACCACCGCTCCTCCGGACCGGGGTCACAATCTACTGCTATGGCCTATGGGTCATAGCAGTAGGTCCTGGGATCGGGGAGCAGAGGTCGGAACACTGAAGATGACGTGCCGCTCGTCACTTACCATGCGGGCGTCCTACTCACTGCTCCGTTTTTCTCTTATGGGCGCACGCACGGGTCCCTGCGTTTTTAAAGTTAACACGGGGGCCACCGTAGAGAGGTAATTGCTGGGACATCTTTGTGTCCTGAAAAGCGTTTCTACCCAATTGGAGTAGAACATTTGTGCAGCCGTTTTGGCAGTGAGATCTTTGACTGGAACAATGACAACCCACTTGGAGAAGTGGTCGACCATACTGAGAGCGTAGGTGTACTTGGATCGTGTAGGAGCCAATTTCACGTGGTCTAGCATGACCAACTGGTTAGGTCTGTTGCTCTGGATGGGATGGAGGGGCGCCCTTATGTCCATATTTGGTAAAGTTGCAGACAGCATTCACTGCACCATTTCTCAACATCACTCCGCATCCCAATCCAGTAGAATCTTCTCCGAACTGTGTTTTCCATCTTATGGACTCCGAAGTGTCCCGACTGGTCATGGTAGGCGTTGAGGACCATAGCCGCATCTCTTCTGGGAACCAGAATCTGATGTAGTTGTTCACCGGAGACCGAATTCAAATAATTGTGATGCAACAGTCCTTTGTGCACAAACAGTCCTTTACTCTGATGCCACAGTTGGTTGAACTCATAGTCACAATGGGCCCTACGCAGTCGAGTCGGTACCTTTTTTGCCAGGAGGCAATCCATCAGGTCTCCCATGACTCGGCTTTCGTTTTGCAGAGTCTTCCAAGTATAGAAATCCTCTTTAACCTTCCCTGGCCGTGGTTCACCATTGACAAGGGTAGTGACAACATTTTGATGGACGAACCGCTGGTAAAACAGAGGCATCTCCACATCTTCCCACTCGTCTTCTTGGGGTGGCCCTTTGCCAGGGGTCATCCGGGATAGCACATCAGCATTAACATTTGACTTGCCGCTTCTATACTTGATAGTGAAGCTGTAGTTGGCTAACCTCTAAGCCCATCACTGTTCAAAAGAAGTTTAGCGGTGTTCAATTGTCTCAAGGGATTGTTATCGGTATAAACTGTAAATGGCGTGGCAGCCAAATAATCTTTTAATTTCTCTGTCACGGCCCATACCAGGGCGAGAAGTTCCAATTTGAAAGAGCTACAATTAGCATCATTCTTCTCCACTCCCAGCAGATTCCGACTGGCGTAGGCAATCACTCGCTCTTGACGATCTTGGACTTGGGACAGGACGGCTCCTAGGCCTGCAAAACAGGCATCAGTATATAGCCGGAACGGCTGACTGTAATCTAAATTTGTCAAGATGGGTGGCTGTGTGTTACGCCGAGCGCTCCGGGTCCCCGCTCCTCCCCGGAGCGCTCGCTACACTCTCCTCACTGCAGCGCTCCGGTCAGATCCACTGACCCGGGGCGCTGCGATACCGCCTCCAGCCGGGATGCGATTCGCGATGCGGGTAGCGCCCGCTCGCGATGCGCACCCCGGCTCCCGTACCTTACTCGCTCTCCGTCAGTCCTGTCCCGGCGCGCGCGGCCCCGCTCCCTAGGGCGCGCGCGCGCCGGGTCTTTGCGATTTAAAGGGCCACTGCGCCGCTGATTGGCGCAGTGGTTCCAATTAGTGTTATCACCTGTGCACTTCCCTATATCACCTCACTTCCCCTGCACTTCCTTGCCGGATCTTGTTGCCATCGTGCCAGTGAAAGCGTTTCCTTGTGTGTTCCTAGCCTGTGTTCCAGACCTCCTGCCGTTGCCCCTGACTACGATCCTTGCTGCCTGCCCCGACCTTCTGCTATGTCCGACCTTGCTTCTGTCTACTCCCTTGTACCGCGCCTATCTTCAGCAGCCAGAGAGGTTGAGCCGTTGCTAGTGGATACGACCTGGTCACTACCGCCGCAGCAAGACCATCCCGCTTTGCGGCGGGCTCTGGTGAAAACCAGTAGTGACTTAGAACCGATCCACTAGCACGGTCCACGCCAATCCCTCTCTGGCACAGAGGATCCACTACCTGCCAGCCGGCATCGTGACAGTAGATCCGGCCATGGATCCCGCTGAAGTTCCTCTGCCAGTTGTCGCTGACCTCACCACGGTGGTCGCCCAGCAGTCACAACAGATAGCGCAACAAGGCCAACAGCTGTCTCAACTGACCGTTATGCTACAGCAGTTACTACCACAGCTTCAGCAATCATCTCCTCCGCCAGCTCCTGCACCTCCTCCGCAGCGAGTGGCCGCTTCTGGACTACGACTATCCTTGCCGGATAAATTTGATGGGGACTCTAAGTTTTGCCGTGGCTTTCTTTCCCAATGTTCATTGCACTTGGAGATGATGTCGGACCAGTTTCCCACTGAAAGGTCTAAGGTGGCTTTCGTAGTCAGCCTTCTGTCTGGAAAAGCCCTGTCTTGGGCCACATCGCTCTGGGACCGCAATGACCCCGTCACTGCCTCTGTACACTCCTTCTTCTCGGAAATTCGAAGTGTCTTTGAGGAACCTGCCCGAGCCTCTTCTGCTGAGACTGCCCTGTTGAACCTGGTCCAGGGTAATTCTTCCGTTGGCGAGTATGCCGTACAATTCCGTACTCTTGCTTCAGAATTATCCTGGAATAATGAGGCCCTCTGCGCGACCTTTAAAAAAGGCCTATCCAGCAACATTAAAGATGTTCTGGCCGCACGAGAAATCCCTGCTAATCTACATGAACTCATTCATCTAGCCACTCGCATTGACATGCGTTTTTCCGAAAGGCGTCAGGAGCTCCGCCAGGATATGGACTCTGTTCGCACGAGGCGTTTCTTCTCCCCGGCTCCTCTCTCCTCTGGTCCCCTGCAATCTGTTCCTGTGCCTCCCGCCGTGGAGGCTATGCAGGTCGACCGGTCTCGCCTGACACCTCAAGAGAGGACACGACGCCGCATGGAGAATCTCTGCCTGTACTGTGCTAGTACCGAACACTTCCTGAAGGATTGTCCTATCCGTCCTCCCCGCCTGGAAAGACGTACGCTGACTCCGCACAAAGGTGAGACAGTCCTTGATGTCTACTCTGCTTCTCCACGTCTTACTGTGCCTGTGCGGATATCTGCCTCTGCCTTCTCCTTCTCTACTATGGCCTTCTTGGACTCCGGATCTGCAGGAAATTTTATTTTGGCCTCTCTCGTCAACAGGTTCAACATCCCGGTGACCAGTCTCGCCAGACCCCTCTACATCAATTGTGTAAACAATGAAAGATTGGACTGTACCATACGTTTCCGCACGGAGCCCCTTCTAATGTGCATCGGATCTCATCACGAGAGGATTGAACTTTTGGTCCTCCCCAATTGCACTTCTGAAATTCTCCTTGGACTTCCCTGGCTTCAACTTCATTCCCCAACCCTGGATTGGTCCACTGGGGAGATCAAGAGTTGGGGGCCCTCTTGTTCCAAGGACTGCCTAAAACCGGTTCCCAGTAACCCTTGCCGTGACTCTGTGGTTCCTCCTGTAACCGGTCTCCCTAAGGCCTATATGGACTTTGCGGATGTTTTTTGCAAAAAACAAGCTGAGACTCTACCTCCTCACAGGCCTTATGATTGTCCTATCGACCTCCTCCCGGGCACTACTCCACCCCGGGGCAGAATCTATCCTCTGTCCGTCCCAGAGACTCTTGCCATGTCTGAATACGTCCAGGAAAATTTAAAAAAGGGCTTTATCCGTAAATCCTCCTCTCCTGCCGGAGCCGGATTTTTCTTTGTGTCCAAAAAAGATGGCTCTCTACGTCCTTGCATTGACTACCGCGGTCTTAATAAAATCACGGTTAAGAACCGCTACCCCCTACCCCTCATCTCTGAACTCTTTGATCGCCTCCAAGGTGCCCACATCTTTACCAAACTGGACTTAAGAGGTGCTTATAATCTCATCCGCATCAGAGAGGGGGATGAATGGAAAACGGCATTTAACACCAGAGATGGACACTTTGAGTATCTGGTCATGCCCTTTGGCCTGTGCAACGCCCCTGCCGTCTTCCAAGACTTTGTTAATGAAATTTTTCGTGATCTCCTATACTCCTGTGTTGTTGTATATCTGGACGATATCCTGATTTTTTCTGCCAATCTAGAAGAACACCGCCAGCATGTCCGTATGGTTCTTCAGAGACTTCGTGACAATCAACTCTATGCCAAAATAGAGAAATGTCTGTTTGAATGCCAATCTCTTCCTTTCCTAGGATACTTGGTCTCTGGCCAGGGACTACAAATGGATCCAGACAAACTCTCTGCCGTCTTAGATTGGCCACGCCCCTCCGGACTCCGTGCCATCCAACGTTTTTTGGGGTTCGCCAATTATTACAGGCAATTTATTCCACATTTTTCTACCGTTGTGGCTCCTATCGTGGCTTTAACCAAAAAAAATGCCGATCCCAAGTCTTGGCCTCCTCAAGCGGAAGACGCCTTTAAACGGCTCAAGTCTGCCTTTTCTTCGGCTCCCGTGCTCTCCAGACCTGACCCATCTAAACCCTTCCTATTGGAGGTTGATGCCTCCTCAGTGGGAGCTGGAGCTGTCCTTCTACAAAAAAATTCTTCCGGACATGCTGTTACTTGTGGTTTTTTTTCTAGGACCTTCTCTCCGGCGGAGAGGAACTACTCCATCGGGGATCGAGAGCTTCTAGCCATTAAATTAGCACTTGAGGAATGGAGGCATCTGCTGGAGGGATCAAGATTTCCAGTTATTATTTACACCGATCACAAGAACCTCTCCTACCTCCAGTCTGCCCAACGGCTGAATCCTCGCCAGGCCAGGTGGTCTCTGTTCTTTGCCCGATTTAATTTTGAAATTCACTTTCGGCCTGCCGATAAGAACATTAGGGCCGATGCTCTCTCTCGTTCCTCAGATGCTTCTGAAGTTGAACTCTCTCCTCAACACATCATTCCTCCTGACTGCCTGATTTCCACTTCTCCAGCCTCCATCAGGCAAACTCCTCCAGGAAAGACCTTTGTTTCTCCACGCCAACGCCTCGGAATCCTCAAATGGGGTCACTCCTCCCATCTCGCAGGTCATGCGGGCATCAAGAAATCTGTGCAACTCATCTCTCGCTTCTATTGGTGGCCGACTCTAGAGACAGATGTGGTGGACTTTGTGCGAGCCTGCACTATCTGTGCCCGGGATAAGACTCCTCGCCAGAAGCCCGCTGGTTTTCTTCATCCTCTGCCTGTCCCCGAACAGCCTTGGTCTCTGATTGGTATGGATTTTATTACTGACTTACCCCCATCCCGTGGCAACACTGTTATTTGGGTGGTCGTTGATCGATTCTCCAAAATGGCACATTTCATCCCTCTTCCTGGTCTTCCTTCAGCGCCTCAGTTGGCTAAACAATTTTTTGTACACATTTTTCGTCTTCACGGGTTGCCTACGCAGATCGTCTCGGATAGAGGCGTCCAATTCGTGTCTAAATTCTGGAGGGCTCTCTGTAAACAACTCAAGATTAAATTAAATTTTTCTTCTGCATATCATCCTCAATCCAATGGACAAGTAGAAAGAATTAACCAGGTCTTGGGTGATTATTTACGACATTTTGTTTCCTCCCGCCAGGATGACTGGGCAGATCTTCTACCTTGGGCCGAATTCTCGTATAATTTCAGAGTCTCTGAATCTTCCTCCAAATCCCCATTTTTCGTGGTGTACGGCCGTCACCCTCTTCCCCCCCTCCCTACCCCCTTGCCCTCTGGTCTGCCCGCTGTGGATGAAATTTCTCGTGATCTTTCCATCATATGGAGAGAGACCCAAAATTCTCTCTTACAGGCTTCATCACGCATGAAGAAGTTCGCGGATAAGAAAAGAAGAGCTCCTCCCATTTTTTCCCCTGGAGACAAGGTATGGCTCTCCGCTAAATATGTCCGCTTCCGTGTCCCTAGCTATAAGTTGGGACCACGCTATCTTGGTCCTTTCAAAATTTTGTGCCAGATTAATCCTGTCTCTTACAAACTTCTTCTTCCTCCTTCTCTTCGTATTCCTAATGCCTTTCACGTTTCTCTTCTTAAACCACTTATCATTAACCGTTTCTCTCCCAAATCTGTTCCTCTCACTCCTGTTTCCGGCTCCTCGGACATCTTCTCCGTCAAAGAGATTTTGGCATCCAAAAAGGTCAGAGGGAAAACCTTTTTTTTAGTGGATTGGGAGGGTTGTGGTCCAGAAGAGAGATCCTGGGAACCTGAGGACAATATCCTAGACAAAAGTCTGCTCCTCAGGTTCTCAGGCTCTAAGAAGAGGGGGAGACCCAAGGGGGGGGGTACTGTTACGCCGAGCGCTCCGGGTCCCCGCTCCTCCCCGGAGCGCTCGCTACACTCTCCTCACTGCAGCGCTCCGGTCAGATCCACTGACCCGGGGCGCTGCGATACCGCCTCCAGCCGGGATGCGATTCGCGATGCGGGTAGCGCCCGCTCGCGATGCGCACCCCGGCTCCCGTACCTTACTCGCTCTCCGTCAGTCCTGTCCCGGCGCGCGCGGCCCCGCTCCCTAGGGCGCGCGCGCGCCGGGTCTTTGCGATTTAAAGGGCCACTGCGCCGCTGATTGGCGCAGTGGTTCCAATTAGTGTTATCACCTGTGCACTTCCCTATATCACCTCACTTCCCCTGCACTTCCTTGCCGGATCTTGTTGCCATCGTGCCAGTGAAAGCGTTTCCTTGTGTGTTCCTAGCCTGTGTTCCAGACCTCCTGCCGTTGCCCCTGACTACGATCCTTGCTGCCTGCCCCGACCTTCTGCTACGTCCGACCTTGCTTCTGTCTACTCCCTTGTACCGCGCCTATCTTCAGCAGCCAGAGAGGTTGAGCCGTTGCTAGTGGATACGACCTGGTCACTACCGCCGCAGCAAGACCATCCCGCTTTGCGGCGGGCTCTGGTGAAAACCAGTAGTGACTTAGAACCGATCCACTAGCACGGTCCACGCCAATCCCTCTCTGGCACAGAGGATCCACTACCTGCCAGCCGGCATCGTGACACTGTGTAAGCAGGCGCTTGAGGGCTTGAAACGCTGTCTCCTGCTCTTCGGCCCAATCAATAGGGAGTCTTCTGTTGTAGTTCTCCTTCGCCGTCCCTCGCAGGAAGGCTGTAAGGGGCTCTGCAATTTGTGCGAAGTGTGGGATAAAACTGCGGTAATAGCCGGTAGTGACAGGTCGGGGCCAATTCTGAATGGCCTCTATTTTGTTTACCTGGGGTTTTGACAACTCCACGCCCAATAACATACCCCAGGTATTTGGTCTCTTCCAACCCTATGGCACATTCTTTGGGGTTAGCAGTTAACCCGGACTTCCTAAGGGAGTCTACCACTGCCTGTACTTTTGGAAGGTGACTTTCCCAGTCTGTTCTTTGGATGATGATATCCTCCAGATAAGCTGAATCATACTGATGATGTGGCCGGAGTACAATATCCGTTAGCCTTTGAAATGTAGCGGGAGCGCCATGTAAACCATAGGGTAACACCTTGTACTGGAATAAACCTTCTGGTGTGACAAAGGCTTTTTTCTCTTTGGCAGCCTGTGTCAAGGGCACCTGCCAGGTCCAAAACAGAAAAATACCGAGCCTGTCCTAGCTTCTCAACAAGCTCATCAACTCGGGGCATGGGATACGCATCAAATTTGGACACCTCATTAAGTTTGCAGAAATCGTTACAGAACTGCAACGTATCGTCTGGCATGGGTATTAAAGGGGTATTCCGGGCAAAAACATCTTATCCCCTATTGCAAGGATATGGGATAAGATGTCTGATCGCAGGGGGTCCGCCGCTGGGACCCCCCGCGATCTCCCTGCAGCAGCCCGCATTCTATGCGTAGCTGCGTCTGCAGTTTTGGAAACCGCCGGGCTTCCAAGACAGGGACGTGACGTCACACCACGCCCCCTCCATTTTTTCTATGAAAACTGCAGACGCAGCTACGCATAGAATGCGGGCTGCTGCAGGTAGATCGCGGGGGGCCCGCATCTTATCCCCTATCCTTTCGATAGGGAATAAGATGTTTTTGCCCGGAATACCCCTTTAAGACTATCGGACTGGCCCACTCACTCTTTGATTCCTCGATATCATCCAATTTTAACATCTGCTGTATTTCTTCCGAGATGGCTTGTCGCCGCGTACTCAGGTACCCGGTATGGTTTCAACTGTATTTTAACCTAGGCTTCAGTGACAATATCATGGCGGATGACTGAAGTACGTCCAGGAAGGTCTGACAATACATCAGTGTTCCTACTGACGAACTCCCTGCCCTCCTGAGTCTGCGCCAAAGAAAGGCTGTCAGCAAATTTTCACTGTGGCAACTGCTTCCTTCGTACCAGACTGAGGGGCGGGAAACTCCACCCCTAACAAACCTGGTTGGGGGCTGTCATCCACACTAGTCTCCCTATCTTTCCAAGGTTTCAACAAGTTTACATGGTATACTTGCTCTGGCTTCCTCCACCACAGGCTGGTGTACACTGTACGTTACCTCCCTTACCTTTTCAATCACTTCGTAGGGACCCTGCCACCTAGCCAGAAACTTACTGTCGACCGTTGGTACCAGAACAAAAACCCGATCCCCCTGGTTAAAATTCTAAACCCGAGCCTGGCGGTTATAGAATCTGCTTTGGGCTCGCTGAGCTGCCTTCATATGTTCCCTAACCAAGGGCAATAATGTTTCCATCTGTTCCTGCAACTGAGTGACATACTCAACTACACTTTTGTGTGGCGTGGGCTGTAGTTCCCAGGCCTCTTTGGCTATGTTTAACAGACCACGTGGATGTCTGCCGTACAGCAGTTCAAAGGGCGAGAACCCAGTAGAGGCCTAGGGCACTTCTCACACTGCAAACATGAGATAGGGCAGCAAAAGATCCCAATTCTTCCCATCTCTAGCCACCACCCGCTTCAACATATTTTTTAATGTTTGGTTAAACCTTTCTACCAGGTCGTCCGTCTGTGGGTGGTACACGGAGGTCAATAGCTGTTTTATCTGCAGTAACTTACTGAGCTCTTTCATTACTTTTGACATAAACGGGGTACCCTGATCAGTCAATACTTCTTTAGGTAAGCCCACTCGGGAAAACATCTCCATTAGCTCCTTAGCTATAAGTTTGGCCAAGGTATGTTGCAGAGGTAGTGCCCCGGGATAACGAGTTGCATAGTCTAGGACTACCAGGATGTGTTGGCGCCCCCTAGCGGATTTCTGCAACGGGCCAACCAGATCCATAGTGATCCGTTCATAGGTGACCTCGATAATCGGGAGGGGAACAAGGGGACTACAGTAAGGTGGCTGGGGGCTATTTATTTGACATGTTGGGCAAGACTCACAATATCTTTCGACCTCTTTATACATACTGGGCGAGTAAAAGCACTGCAAAATTCAGTCCTGCGTCTTCTGCTGGCCCAGGTAAGACTTTACCCCAGGCCCAAGATAATGTCAGGTCCTGGTGCTGTGCTGTACCGAAATTTTCTCCCGAGACATTGAGGTCTGCCAACTCGGGTTCTGACGGCAGCTCCTCCACATCTCCTATCATAACATTTAGTGGAGATGACTCCTTCTCTTCCACCATAGTGGTGGTCACCCTGACTGCTGTTGCTTCTAACTCAGGTTCCCAGGGTTCCGGGGTCACCCCTGAGTAAGGCCAATCTATTGGGGACACCCCTGCCTTGTAGGTCTGGGGAGCTCTTATCTGGGGCCACAAAGACACAAATCCTGGAAAGTCTCTCCCAATTATTAGTTCATGTGGTAACTTTGTGGCAACGGCCACCTCATGAGTCCAACAGCCGATTTTGGTTGACACAGTCACCAGAGTGGTGGGAGAATCTTTTAAGTCACTCCAGCCTGTCGTCCCGTGTAGTCCGTGGGCGGCACCAGGTAGGACCTCACTAAGGTCACCATACTCCCTGAATCCAACAATGCCTCCATGACACTACCTCCCACCTTCACCTGGCAGAGGTGACCTGAGTCTCCTGCCCTGGGGATACCAGCGGCACACAGTCTCTGGGCATACAGGGATGGCCGGAGTGCATAATTAGTGTCCATTGGTTCCTGTTGCCGGGGTCAATTAGCCCTAACATGTCCCGGTTCATGACAGTCCCAACATAGCAAGAGGGCGGGGCTTTTAGGGTTTTCCAGCCGCCTGGGCAAGGATGGGGACCTCCTGGGTTTAACCGCCCCCTCCCGCAGTTTTACAGTGGCCTTGAACCTTTCTACAAGGTCTACCATTCCCAGTGCATTGCTAGGGGACGCCTGGCCAATCCAGCTCTGGAGGGAGTAAGGCAGAGCCCTTCAGAACATTTCGGCCAGGAGACGGTCCAGCTTGGCAGTAGACAAGAGAAATGAAGTCTCGGCACTCACAGATAATCTTGCAAAATCTTTCGGTGTTTATTTACACAAGTGGCACACATATGAATAAACACCGAAAGATTTTGCAAGATTATCTGTGAGTGCCGAGACTTCATTTCTCTTGTCCGGTTTAGTCTCTGTTCTGCGTGCACCACCTGGGACACGAGTGCCGACTCCTTCTACTCCAGCATGGCAGTGGGACTCAACACCTCCGGCTGCAGCCTCTTCTGCAGGCTTTGCAACAGATAATAATTGTTACGCCGAGCCTTCCGGGTCCCTGCTCCTCCCCGGAGGGCTCGCGACGTTCTCCTCTCTGCTGCACTGACACTGCCGGCAGGGATGCGATCCGCATAGCGGGACGCGCCCGCTCGCGGTTCGCATCCCAATCTCCTTACCTGTCCCGGTACCTGTACCGGTGGATACGACCTGGTTGCTACCGCCGCAGCAAGACCATTCCGCTTTGCGGCGGGCTCTGGTGAATACCAGTAGCAACTTAGAACCGGTCCACCGGTCCGGTCCACGCCAATCCCTCTCTGACACAGAGAATCCACCTCCAGCCTGCCGAATCCTAACAGTAGATCCGGCCATGGATCGCGCTGAGGTGCCACTGCCAAGTCTCGCTGACCTATCCACGGTGGTCGCCCAGCAATCCCAACAGATCGCCCAACAAGGACAGCAGCTGTCGCAGTTGACCGCTATGCTACAGCAACTTCTGCCACAGCTACAGCAACCATCTCCTCCGCCAGCTCCTGCACCTCCTCTGCAGCGAGTGGCCGCTCCTAGCCTCCCCTTGTCCCTGCCGGACAAATTTGATGGGGACTCTTAACTCTGCCGTGGTTTCCTGTCTCAATGTTCCCTACATTTGGAGATGTTGTCAGACCAATTTTCTACAGAACGGTCTAAGGTGGCTTTCGTAGTTAGTCTTCTGTCTGGAAAGGCCTTGTCATGGGCCACACCGCTCTGGGACCGCAATGATCCTGCCACAGCCACTGTCCAGTCCTTCTTCGCTGAAGTCTGTAGTGTCTTCGAGGAGCCAGCCCGGGCCTCCTCTGCCGAGTCTGCTTTGCTGAACCTAGTCCAAGGAAGTTCTTCTGTAGGCGAATACGCCATCCAGTTTCATACCCTCGCCTCTGAGCTAGCCTGGAACAACGAGGCCCTCTGCGTGACCTTCAAGAAAGGCTTATCCAGCAACATCAAAGATGTACTGGCCGCACGAGAAATTCCTGCTAACCTGTCTGAACATATCCATTTGGCCACCCGCATCGACATGCGTTTTTCTGAAACACACCAGGAGCTTCGCCAGGAAAAGGACCTTGATCTCTGGGCACCTCTCTCCCGGAATCCTTTGCAATCTACCCCTGTGCCTCCCGCCGAGGAGGCTATGCAAGTGGATCGGTCTCGCCTGACCCATGAAGAGAGGTCTCGTCGCAGAGATAAAAACTTATGCCTGAACTGCGCTAGTACCGAACATTTCCTAGTGGACTGCCCTATTCGTCCTCCGCGTCTGGGAAACGCACGCACACACCCTGTTCACATGGGAGTGGCGTCCCTTGGTGTGAATTCTGCTTCTCCACGTTTCACTGTGCCTGTGCGGATTTCTCCTTCTACCAACTCCTTCTTCTCAGCTGTGGCCTTCTTGGACTCTGGTTCTGCAGGAAATTTTATTTTGGCCTCTTTTGTTAATAGGTTCAGCATCCCAGTAACCCGTCTCGTCAAGCCGCTCTACATTTCTTCTGTCAACGGAGAAAAATTGGACTGCACTGTGCGTTACCGCACAGAACCCCTGCTTATGAGCATTGGACTGCATCACGAAAAAATAGAATTTTTTATTCTGCCCAACTGCACCTCTGAAGTCCTCCTCGGTCTGCCATGGCTCCAACGTCATTCTCCCACCCTTGACTGCACCACCGGGGAGATCAAAAATTGGGGTCCTTCTTGTCGCAAACGATGCCTCACATCTGCTCCCATTTGGCTAACTCCTGAGGTTCCGCCCTTACCGGTCCCTCCCAAGGCTTACCAGGATTTTTCAGATTTTTTTCGGCAAAAAGCAAGCAGAGATCTTGCCTCCTCATAGCCCCCTTCCTGGTAACACTCTGCCCCCCCTCCCCATTCCCACTTCTTCTGGATTGCCTGCCATTGATGAAGTTCCCCAGGACTTCTCTATCATCTGGAAGGAAACTCAAGAGTCGCTCCCTATGGCCTCGTCTCATATGAAGGGACAAGCAGATAAAAAGAGGGGGAGATCTAAGGGGGGGGTACTGTTACGCCGAGCGCTCCGGGTCCCTGCTGCTCCCCGGAGCGCTCGCGGCGTTCTCCTCTCTGCAGCGCCCCGGTCAGACCCGCTGACTGGGAACGCTGCACTGACACTGCCGGCGGGGATGCGATCCGCATAGCGGGACGTGCCCGCTCGCGGTTCGCATCCCAATCTCCTTACCTGTCCCGGTCCCCAGCTGTCACGTACTGGCGTGCGCGGCTCCGCTCTCTAGGGCGCGCGCACCAGCTCTCTAAGATTTAAAGGGCCAGTGCACCGCTAATTGGTGCCTGGCCAAATCAATGTAATTAGCTCACCTGCTCCAGGCCTATATTACCTCACTGCCCCTTCCCTGCATTGCCGGATCTTGTTGCCTTGTGCCAGTGAAAGCGTTTTGTGTATGTCCCAAGCCTGTGTTCCAGACCTTCTGCTGTTGCCCCTGACTACGACCCTTGCTGCCTGCCCTGACCTTCTGCTACGCCCGACCTTGCTCTTGCCTTGTTCTTCTGTACCACGCCAGTCTCAGCAGTCAGAGAGGTTGAGCCGTTACCGGTGGATACAACCTGGTTGCTACCGCCGCAGCAAGACCATCCCGCTTTGCGGCGGGCTCTGGTGAATACCAGTAGCAACTTAGAACCGGTCCACCGGTACGGTCCACACCAATCCCTCTCTGACACAGAGGATCCACCTCCAGCCTGCCGAATCCTAACAACAATATTGCGGCCGGGCAGGCTCAGCCGGCTTATATTCCCACTGCCTTACCCGCTGGGCCCGGACCCACACATTTACCCCCAGTCTTGCCAGGATCTCACCCTTGATGGTGTCATATTCAGCAGCCTGGTAGTCGGGCAAGTCAAAGTACGCCTGCTGGGACACCGATGTCAGGAACGGGGCAATTACCTCAGTTCACTGGTCTTGGGGTAACCTCTCCCTCGTGGCCACCTTCTCGAAGACTGCCAGGTAGGTCTCGACATCATCCAAGGGGGTCATCTTGGGGATCGCCATCCTAACCGCCTTCCGGGTTGGTCTGGGTTGTTGCTGCAGCTTGTAGTGCCATTATGTGCTGTAACAGCAGCTGGTTGGTCTCCTCTTGATGCTTGTTGGACTCCTACTGTTGCCTGGTGGACTCCTGCTTGAGCTTGGTGGTCTCTCGCTGTTGCAAGTTGGCCTCCATGAGTGCTTTTTTAACCGGCTCCATTTTGGCGACACTGCTTTGCTTTGTCTCTTTGGAGAAAACACTCCCGCTGTACTGTCAGTCACTTGTCGGCAGGATCGTTGCCCCTAGCAACCACTCCAACAGGTTATCCCAGGCTCACTTCTTAGCAACAGAGTGCTACAACTCAATCGCTGACCTCACTGCCTTGCCCGCATCCTCAACCAAATGTGATGACTCGCTCTTGCATACAGGTGCAGTTGCAGTATAGAGGCATGGAAACAGGGTTTTCAAATCAAAGTTCAGTGTTATTCACACTTGGCACACAGCAAACTGTCTTTAAAGCGGAACAAAGGAAAAAGTTACAGAAAGTCCACCTGCGTTCCATGTCATGTGGCATCAAGCAAGTCTTTTTCCAAGCCTCCAAGCAGTCTGATTACCAGCTTCCAAACTCTCGGGGACAGACTCCACATTCAGCTCTCTCTGGCAGTGTGAGCTGCAACTAGCAAGATCCCCCTCAGCTGGTGAGGCAGCCTAGCTTTAAGGCCAACAAAAGACGGCTTGGATTGTGGTGAATGGCCCCCACCCCAGTAAGAGCCATCGCGGATTGGCCTTCAAGCCATACTACGGCCATAGTGTCAGTCTGCATCGCAGCACAGACACTGAACATATACCGGCTCTTACTTCACCAAGGCCAGGAGCCTTGGTGAAACATATCGCCCATCCACCACCATCTCTTTCACCTTCTCACAATATATATATATATATATATATATATATATATATATATATATATAAAAGCAATAGAACGATAAAATTGGTCACAACATATAAGGTAATAGAAATAATTGAACAATTGAAATGCCACCTTGCTGGGCTAAGAGTCAGTTAGTCTCAATTAAAATTGCATAAGAATAAATGCAGGCAGTGTGACTAATAATGTTGCATAATGAATATCTCCATAGTAACAGTATTGGATTGTATTTAAGTCATAGATCCAAAGAATACGTCTTAGTAACAGAAATACAGCTGAGATATAAAATTGGTGTCCGTGCTGTGGGTTCCCACAGGTTGGCACGGGTCGCTCCCGGGAACGCAATACCTGTGGTTCCAGAAGGTCAGCGGGGATCGTTGGGGAGAATCAGCGATATTGGGGATCGTTGCTAGCAATGGGTATCGCTAGGTTGCGCTGGTTGTAAGTGCTGCGCGGAAGTGCCGGTTTTCTCTGCTGCTCGCTGCTGTTATCCCGTTCAACACTTGTATATACACAGAAGTATAACAGCCACAGAATTGGTTTTCTCACAATGGCGGACAAGAAAATATTCTCCTTCCACTCTATTTTATAAGCGCCTCTTCGCATAAGCGTTTTCACAGACAAAGTCCCTTACAGTTTTGGGCGCAATTTTAGTTGCACGGACGTTCGTTTTTTCTGCAATATGGACACAGTTCAGACTAAGGGGGGTCTCTTGCATAAGGCACACACCCATATCCTGTTAGTAGAACACCAAAAGTTGTGGTGTCAGAAGGGGGTAATGTGTAGTTAACCGTTTCGTTACACCAGGGTGTGGTTGACCTATACCACCCAAGGTAGACCAGCTTCACCTGTGCCAGGCACGGGGCAAATAATCCCTGCGACACAAGGTTACTGTTAACTAGTATGCTTTACTGAGGTTGGAAAGATGGTGCAATCTGTTACAGCTCAGATTAGTGTGAAGGAGATGCAGGGTGAACTTAGGGAAGCTTATTGGCTTGCTGGGACTTATAGTTGATTGTGCTGTGTATGACTGACTTGTATGCAACCCACGCTATACTGGAGTCACTTGGACTTGATTAGCTTGACTGAAGTAATCCCCAAGACTGTAGGCTTACCAAAAGGCTTTGATTTTCACCTGGGTAGTGGGGTTAAAGGGGTACTCGTTTGGAAAACTTTTTTTCAAATCAACTGGTGTTAAAGATGCGTTAATGTGCGTCTTTAATCTGTGAGTGACTACCGCTATACTAATTTCCGACGTAAGAAAATTCACACCAGGCCAGGTTGGTATGAGTTCCCTCCTCGGTACCCCAGGGAGTTCTGTTTATTACAGGAAGTAAATTTGGTTTTTACATTGTACAAAGAAGGAGGGTGAATTATGACATCACAATTAGCATATTACATTCTAATTGGTTGTTTAAATATTGTGTCCGTATATATTAGCATATCTAGATATGGGAGAACACTTGGGACAACTGACATGGAAAAGGACTTAGGGGTCTTAGTTAATAGTAAATTTAGTTGTAGTGACCAGTGTCGGGCAGCTGCGGCCAAGGCAAATAAAATCATGGAGTGCATCAATAGGGGCATAGATGCCCACGACAAGGAAATAATTCTACCGCTGTACAAATCACTAGTCAGACCTCACATGGAATACTGTGTACAGTACTGGTCAGACCACACATAGAATACTGTGTACAGTACTGGGCACCAGTGTACAAGAAAGATATAGTGGAGCTGGAAAGGGTTCAAAGACGGGCAACCAGGGTAATACGGGGAATGGGAGGACTATAGTACCCAGAAAGATTATCAGAATTGGGTTTATTTAGTTTAGAAAAAAAAAAGGCTTAGGGGAAATCTAATAACTATGTATAAATATATCAGGGGACAGTACAGAGATCTCTCCATGATCTATTTATACCCAGGACTGTATCTATAACAAGGGGGCATCCTCTACGTCTAGAGGAAAGAAGGTTTCTACACCAACACAGACGGGGGTTCTTTACTGTAAGAGCAGTGAGACTGTGGAATTCTCTCCCGGAGGAGGTGGTCATGGTGAACTCTGTAAAAGAATTTAAAAGGGGTCTGGATGCATTTTTGGAGAATAATAACATCGCTGGTTATGTATACTAGATTTAAAGGGACAGAACGTTGATCCAGGGATTTATTCTGATGCCATATTTGGAGTCGGGAAGGAATTTTTACCTCTAGCATGAGGGTTTTTTGCCTTCCTCTGGATCAACTCAGTAGAGACTCATTAGGGTTATAGGTTGAACTAGATGGACTCTGGTCTTTTTCCAACCTCATGAACTATGTTACTATGTTACTAGTGTCCATTAATTTCTTTCTTGGCCAAAGTTCCTTTATGCAGCCCTCTCACTCTAATACTGGAAAAATTCCAGTTCTTTGCCCTTCATCTACAATCTGCATCTTCCTCCAATGTTTTGACTTCCATCTTGGACCGTCTGGCGTTGATCCAAGGTTATTCAGTCACTAGCAGTCTACAAACTCAGAAAAGTGGTGCATAGTTCAACAAATATCTTTTTCTTTCAGCATTAGAAATGACATATAAATATATCAGTATTAGTATATATATTGATCGGCAGTCAGAATCATTTTTATCAACTGGACACCAGAAAGTTAAACAGATTTATAAATAAAAAATTCTTAATCCTTCAAGCACTTATTAGCGGCTGTACACTACAGAGGAAATTCTTTACTTTTGGGATTTCTTTTCTATCATAACTACAGTGCTCTTTGCTGACACCTCTGTCCATTTTAGGAACTGTCCAGAGCAGCATATGTTTGCTATGGGGATTTTCTCCTGCTCTAGACAGTCCCTGACATGGACATAGGTATCAGCAGAGAGCACTGTGATCAAACAGAAAAGAAATCCAAAAAGAAAAGAATTTCCTTTGTAGTATACAGACGCTAATAAGTACTGGAAGGATTAAGATTTTTAAATAGAAGTAATTTACAAATCTGTTTAACTTTCTGGCACCAGTTGATTAAAAAAAAAAAAAAAAAAAAAAACAGCCTCCAGAGTACCCTTTAACCAGGCCAATTTTCACTGTGGGACCAAAGCGTTTTTTGCACATCTGACTTTCACTTTAAGCATTAATAACTCTGGAATGCTTTTACCTATCATTCTGATTCCGAGATTGTTTTTTTGTGACATATTCTACTTTATGATATTGGTAAAATTTTGTCGATACTTGCATCGTTTCTTAGTGAAAAATTCCAAAATTTTATGAAAAAATTGACAATTTAGCATTTTTCTAACTTTGAAGCTCTCTGCTTGTAAGGAAAATAGATATTCCAAATAAATTATATTTTGATTCACAAATACAATATGTCTACTTTATGTTTGCATCATAAAATTGACATGTTTTTTTTTACTTTTGGAAGACACCAGAGGGCTTCAAAGTGCAGCAGCAATTTTCCAATTTTTCTCAAAATTTTCAAAATCTGAATTTTTCATGGACCAGTTCAGTTTTGAAGTGGATTTGAAGGGTCTTCATATTAGAAATACCCCACAAATGACCCCATTATAAAAACTGCACCCCTCAACGTATTCAAAATGACATTCAGTAAGTGTGTTTACCCTTTAAGTGTTTCACAGAAATAGCAGCAAAGGAGAAAATTCAAAATCTTCATTTTTTACACTCGCATGTTCTTGTAGACCCAGTTTTGGAATTTTTACAAGGGGTAATAGGAGAAAAATCCTCTCAAAATTTGTAACCCAATTTCTCTCGAGTAAGGAAATACCTCATAAGTGTTCGGCTGGCGCAGTAGAGGGCTCAGAAGGGAAGGAGCGACAATGGGATTTTGGAAAGTGAATTTTGCTGAAATGGTTTTTGGGGGGCATGTCACATTTAGGAAGCCTCTATGGTGCCAGAACAGCAGAAAACCCCCACATGGCATACTATTTTGGAAACTACACCCCTCAAGGCACGTAACAAGGGGTCCAGTGAGCCTTTAAACCCCACAGGTGTTTCACGACTTTTTGTTAAAGTCGGATGTGTAAATGAAAAACATTTTTTTTCACTAAAGTGCATTTTTTCCCCCAAATTTACCATTTTTATAAAGGGTAATGGGAGAAAATGCCCCCAAAAATTTGTAACCCCATATCTTCTGAGTATTGAAATACCCATTGTTAGGACGTAAAATGCTCTGTTGGCGAACTACAATGCTCAGAAGAGAAGGAGTCACATTTGGCTTTTGGAAAGCAAATTTTGCTGAAATGGTTTTGGGGGGGCATGTCGCATTAAGGAAGCCCCTATGGTGCCAGGACAGCAAAAATCCCCCACATGGCATACTATTTTGGAAACTACACTCCTCAAGGAACGTAACAAGGGTACAGTGAGCCTTAACACCCCTGTCACGATTCGGCTAGCTGGATGTGGATCCTCTGTGTCAGCGAGGGATTGGCATGGACCGTGCTGGTGGACCGGTTCTAAGATGCTACTGGTATTCACCAGAGCCCGCCGCAAAGCGGGATGGTCTTGCTGCGGCGGTAGCAACCAGGTCGTATCCACCGGCAACGGCTCAACCTCGCTGACTGCTGAGAAGGCGTGGGACAGAAGGACTAGGCAGAGACAAGGTCAGACGTAGCAGAAGGTCGGGGCAGGCGGCAAGGTTCGTAGTCAATGTGGATAGCAGAAGATCTGGAAACACAGGCTTTGGACAACACTAAACGCTTTCACTGGCACAAGGCAACAAGATCCGGCAAGGAAGTGCAGGGGAAGTGAGGTAATATAGACAGGGAGCAGATGGAAGATAATTAGGCAATAGGGCCAGGCACCAATCATTGGTGCACTGGCCCTTTAAATCTTAGAGAGCTGGCGCACGCGCGCCCTAAGGAGCGGAGCCGCGCGCGCCAGGACATGACAGCCGGGGGCCGGGACAGGTGAGTGACTTGGGATGCGATTCGCGAGCGGGCGCGTCCCGCTATGCGAATCGCATCCCCGCCGGCAATGTCAGTGCAGCGCTCCCGGTCAGCGGGTCTGACCGGGGCGCTGCAGAGAGAGGAACACCGCGAGCGCTCCAGGGAGGAGCAGGGACCCGGAGCGCTCGGCGTAACAACCCCACAGGTGTTTGACGACTTTTTGTTAAAGTTGGATGTGTAAATTAAAAAAATAAATAAATTTTCACTAAAATGCTGGTTTTTCCCCAAATTTTTTATTTAAGATTTTAAGAGAAGGAGCGCCATTGGGATTTTGAAGAGAAAATTTGTCCGGAATTGAAGGCCACATGTGTTTACAAAGCCCCCATGGTACCAGAACAGTAGACCCCCCCCATCATGTGACCCCATTTTGGAAACTACACCCCTCACGTAATGTAATAAGGGGTACAGTGAGCATTTACACCCACGCTCCCATCCAACTTTAACAAAAATTCGTCAAACACCTGTTGGGTGTTAAGGCTCACTATACCTTGTTACATTCTGTGAGGGGTGTAGTTTCCAAAATGGGGTCACATGTGGGTGTTAATTTTTTTGCGTTTTTGTCAGAACCGCTGTAAAATCAGCGACCCCTGTGCAAATCACCAATTTAGGCCTCAAATGTACATAGTACACTCTCACTCCTGAGCCTTGTTGTGCGCCCGCAGAGCATTTTACACCCACATATGGGGTATTTCCGTACTGAAATTGTGTTAAAATTTTGGGGGTCTTTTTTTCCTTTCACCTCTTGTGAAAATAAAAAGTATGGGGCAACACCAGCATGTTGGTGTAATTTTTTTTTATTTTTTTACACTAACAGGCTGGTGTAGCCCCCAACTTTTCCTTTTCATAAGGGGTAAAAGGAGAAAAAGCCCCCCCAAAATATTTAACTCAATTTCTCCCGAGTACAGAGATACCCCCTATGTGGCCCCAAACTGTTTCCTTGAAATACGACAGGGCTCTGAAGTGAGAGAGCGCCATGCGCATTTGAGGACTAAATTAGGGATTGCATAGGGGGGGACATAGTGGTATTCTACGCCAGTGATTCCCAAACAGGGTACCTCCAGCTGTTGCTAAACTCCCAGCATGCCTGGACAGTCTGTGGCCTGCCTGGAAATGCTGGGAGTTGTTGTTTTGCAACAGCTGGAGGCTCCGTTTTGGAAACACTGCCATACGATACACTTTTTATTTTTATTGAGGGGAAGGTGTAATGGGGTTTATATGTATGGTACATTCGCACTGGCGGGGGTTTACAATGAGATTCCCGCTAGGAGTTTGCGTTGCGGCGGAAAATTTGCCACATCTCAAACTTGAAGCAGGAAACTCACTGTAAACCCCTGTACATTCACATGAGGGGGGTTGCAAACCTCCAGCTGTGGCAAAACTACAACTCCCAGCATGCACTGACAGACCGTACATGCTGGGAGTTGTACTTTTGCAACAGCTGGAGACACACTGGTTGGAAAACCTTCAGTTAGGTTCTGTTACCTAACTGACCAAAAAATCCTGGTTCTAAGGTCCAGGAATGCTGTAACCATGAACTGAGGGGTATAAGTGGGGTATTAGTGGAAGAATTTAATTTCTCCTTCTCTCCTCCCTTTTCCTTTCCCCCCTCTTCTCCTCTTTTGGTATAGAGGTTTAACAATTCTATAATTTTGTCCAACCTAAGCTTTGTCTATGGTTATATATATATATAAAAAACAGTCCGCCCAAACTTTTTGGAAGTGTAATCCTCGCATTCAATTAAATGATGGGTATACCCCCGTAATAAATATATATCTTCTGTGTCATAACAATTTTATTGTATTGTTGTTTAACTAATTTATGCATGTATTATCGTACCTACACCATGAGGTTTATGGTGGTCCTAAATATATGATTGTGTATGACTATAACAGTCTAGGAACTAATGGATATAACCTATGGGGTGTTTTATTTTGGTTGTACCTATTGCGTTACGCTTGTCATCTAAGTGGAACGCATTAGATACATCTGTATTTAGGAATGAAAAAGACGAGTTGCGTTCCACCTAGCGAGAACCGGTGGAACGCATTCGTCACTTCCGATTCCGATCTATCACGTCTGATCACAAAAATGGTTTATCAATTCATACAGAATATATGTGTGACATTATCGTATTAGGGGTATTGGTCTTATCTGATGAATCTTGTCTGTATTGGGATATTTCTCTGCGCTCCACTTGATGGATCATCTACGTCACTTCTGGTTCTGATACCCGGAAGTGACGGATGTTGTTTGGAGAATCGCGCGAAGACGCTGGCGAGCATCACACGGGAACATAATGTGAGTAACCACTATAAATATGGGCATAATGGCTGAATACAGGGTGGCATGCAGTTTGATTGTATGCATGCCTCCCTGTGCAGGTAATTAGAGATGAGCAAACTTACAGTAAATTCTATTCGTCACAAACTTCTCGGCTCGGCAGTTGATGACTTTTCCTGCATAAATTAGTTCAGCTTTCCGGTGCTCCCGTGGGCTGGAAAAGGTGGATACAGTCCTAGGAGACTCTTTCCTAGGACTGTATCCACCTTTTCCAGCCCACCGGAGCACCTGAAAGCTGAACTAATTTATGCAGGAAAAGTCATCAACTGCCGAGCCGAGAAGTTCGTGACGAATCGAATTTACTGTAAGTTCGCTCATCTCTACAGGTAATATCTGTGGATCAATGATTTATTATTTTTTTTGTGACATTGTTTCCACTTGTACCTGCACAGTACCTTTTCTGGTAAAAAAAAAACTCCTTAGGAACCCCGGCCACCATTATGTTACCGGGGGGAGGGGAAACGCGTAGAGGTACTCCAAAGGTTTACATTTTATCCTTCTTTATTATTATTTTTTCTATTATCCTATTTTTTGGTGAATGATTGTCACGATTCGGCAGGCTGGAGGTGGATCCTCTGTGCCAGAAAGGGGTTGGCGTGGACCGTGTTGGTGGACCGGTTCTAAGTTGCTACTGGTATTCACCAGAGCCCGCCGCAAAGCAGGATGGTCTTGCAGCGGCGGTAGCAACCAGGTCGTATCCACCGGCAACGGCTCAACCTCTCTGACTGCTGAAGATAAGCGCGGTACAAGGGATAAGGCAAGAGCAAGGTCGGACGTAGCAGAAGGTCAGGGCAGGCAGCAAGGATCGTAGTCAGGGGCAACGGCAGGAGGTCTGGAACACAGGCTAGGAACACACAAGGAAACGCTTTCACTGGCACAATGGCAACAAGATCCGGCAATGGAGTGCAGGGGAAGTGAGGTATAAATAGGGAGTGCACAGGTGAAGATACTGATTAGGCCTGCTGCGCCAATCAGTGGCGCAGTGGCCCTTCAAATCGCAATGAGCGGGGCCGCGCGCGCCGGGACAACACAGATGGGGAACGGGTCAGGTACGGGAGCCGAGATGCGCATCGCGAGCGGGCGCGTCCCGCATCGCGAATCGCATCCCGGCTGGGAGCAATATCGCAGCGCACCCGGTCAGCAGGTCTGACCGGGGCGCTGCAAATAAGAGAACGCTGCGAGCGCTTCAGGGAGGAGCGGGGACCCGGAGCGCTCAGCGTAACAATGATTGATTTATTTATTGTTTAATCACTAATTTTAAGGCAAGACAAAACGCTCCTATTATGCTTATATGACTTCTTTACTGACACAGCAGCAAACATATATTGTATATAATAAAAGAAAAAACGTTTTACATATGTAATGCATATAACCATGAAACCTAGGACGTAACCTAGTATGCTATATGGATCATCCAATCAGTCCACAGCCCAGGTAATAAAGGTAATCTACACACAGGTATCTTCTCTCTTCTTTGCTGCTCAGCAGTTCAGATAAGTACTCTCTGTTATTTGAAAAAATATTTTGTGCTTCACTTTTTCAAAATTGCTCTAATATTTCATTATAAAAAAATTATTATTTTCATTACTTCTTAATTTAATTTATTTTATTACTTAATTATTATTTAATTTAATTTATTTAATTTAATTTATTTAATTTATTTATTTCATTCATTTTATTTTGCTATAATCTTCTTTCAGTTCATACATATAATTGTCTTTTTCAAGACAATTGTTTCATATACTGTAATGTCGCCATTTTCTTCCTTGCTTTCATATTATACTCAACAGTATAATGTTTCAGCATTAGCCTTCTTCTAAATTGATACATATACTTACCGCTGGGGTTTTTTTTCCACTAACCCCCGTTCTCTACACCTGGTCACCTTCGTCCCGGGTTTGTCCCCTGTTCGTTCCCTCGGCTTGCGCCTTTCCTATTCTTCGCATAGCCGCCGCCATCTTAGGTGCCGCTCGAGCGCGTCTCTCGCGAAATCTCGCGATACCCGGCAGTGAGGTGATCTCCTGTCAGGGTGAACGAGATTTCCGTCATTCTCCTCAGAGCGACGGAGCGAGTAGCAGCGCACAGTGACTTAACGTTACATTGTTACTTCACAACTGTTCGCCATTATACTTTGTATCCTTTTCACTTTCCATTTTAAAAATTTCTTTCTAGTTTCTCACCTACTGTGTTAGACTGCCATCTAGTGGCTGTAATATATTACAAGCTGGAGGGAAAAATTTTTTTCCCTCAGCGTATTACCCCTCCATAACCAATTGACTTTGCCATAAATACAAGTGTATATATGGATGTATGTGTGTAGGTTTATATAAGTATATGTACATATGGACATACGTATATATTAATTAATTAATTTTTTCTCAATTTACAACTGCTTGATAATTATTTGTTTAATTAATTAATATACTGGTGGATATTATTCAACATTATTGTTTTTTCCTTCACCCTTTCTCACAGTATATTTCTCTCATTGTATACCTACATTCTCTTTATTCTCAACATGTCTGAGGAAAATAAAACTGTATCTGATCCTTCACAGGATCGTATTCAAGCAATGGTGGACGCATCTGTGTCCAAATCGGTTCAAGCAGCGATTGTCACCTTGCAAGACACAATCACAAAATCCATGAACCTGGTTTTGGCACGTGCCACCATTCAAAACCCCTCAGATTTACCACCCCAAACTCCATCTGACCAATACTGGTCGCCCAAAGAATCAGTCTCTGAACTGGCTAAGGGCTTTAAAGGACCTGGAAAGTCCAAATCAAAGAGACGACATTTGTCTGTTGATCCTTATTCCAAACCTACTAGATACTGTTACGCCTAGCGCTCCGGGTCCCCGCTCCTCCCCGGAGCGCTCACGGCGTCTTTCTCCCTGCAGCTTCCCGGTCAGTCCCGCTGACCGGGAGCGCTGCTCTGTCTCGGCCGTTGGGGATGCGATTCGCACAGCGGGACGCGCCCGCTCGCGAATCGCATCCCAGGTCACTTACCCGTTCCCGTCTCCTGCGGTCATGTGCTGGCGCGCGCGGCTCCGCTCTCTAGGGCGCGCGCGCGCCAGCTCCCTGAGACTTAAAGGGCCAGTGCACCAATGATTGGTGCCTGGCCCAATTAGCTTAATTGGCTCCCACCTGGTCCCTGACTATATCTAACCTCCTCCCTTGCACTTCCTTGCCGGATCTTGTTGCCACCGTGCCTTGTGAAAGCGTTTTGTGTGTTTAAAAGCCAGTGTACCAGAACTCCTGCTATCTCCCCTGACTACGAATCTTGCCGCCTGCCCCCGACCTTCTGCTACGTCCGACTTTGCTTCTGCCTACTCCCTTGTACCTCGCCTATCTTCAGCAGCCAGAGAGGTGAGCCGTTGCTAGTGGATACGACCTGGTCACTACCGCCGCAGCAAGACCATCCCGCTTTGCGGCGGGCTCTGGTGAAAACCTGTAGTGGCTTAGAACCGGTCCACTAGCGCGGTCCTCGCCATCCCTCTCTGGCACAGAGGATCCACTACCTGCCAGCCGGCATCGTGACAGTAGATCCGGCCATGGATCCCGCTGAAGTTCCTCTGCCAGCTGCCGCCGACCTCCCTACATTGGTCGCCCGACAAGAGCACCAGCTGTCGTACTTGACCACCATGACACAGCAACTCCAGTCGCAGCTACAGCAGCTCCAGTCACAGCAACAGCAGCAACAGTCACAGCTACAGCAAGTTCAGTCTCAGCTTCAGCAGCAACAACCATCTCCTCCGCCAGCTCCTGCACCCCTTCCGCAGCGAGTGGCCACTCCTAGCCTCCGCCTGTCTTTGCCGGACAAATTTAATGGGGACTCTAAGTTTTGCCGTGGCTTCCTTTCGCAATGTTCTCTGCACTTGGAGATGATGTCGGACCAGTTTCCTACTGAAAGGTCTAAGGTGGCTTTCGTAGTCAGCCTTCTGTCTGGAAAAGCCCTGTCATGGGCCACACCGCTCTGGGATCGCAATGACCCCGTCACTGCCTCTGTACACTCCTTCTTCTCGGAAATTCGAAGTGTCTTTGAGGAACCTGCCCGAGCCTCTTCTGCTGAGACTGCCCTGCTGAACCTGGTCCAGGGTAATTCCTCCGTTGGCGAGTACGCCATACAATTCCGTACTCTTGCTTCTGAACTATCCTGGAATAATGAGGCTCTCTGCGCGACCTTTAAAAAAGGCCTATCCAGCAACATTAAAGATGTTCTGGCCGCACGAGAGACTCCTGCTAGCCTTCATGAACTCATTCATCTAGCCACTCGCATTGACATGCGTTTTTCTGAGAGGCATCAAGAGCTCCGCCAGGAAAAAGACTTAGATCTCTGGACACCTCTCCCACAGTCTCCACTGCAATCTGCGCCTAGGCCTCCCGCCGAGGAGGCCATGCAAGTGGATCGGTCTCGCCTGACCCTGGAAGAGAGGAATCGCCGTAAGGAGGAGAATCTTTGTCTGTACTGTGCCAGTACTGAACATTTTTTGGTGGATTGCCCAATCCGTCCTCCACGCCTGGGAAACGCACGCTCGCACTCAGCTCTCGTGGGTGTGGCGTCTCTTGATGCTAAGTCGGCTTCTCCACGTCTCACGGTGCCTGTTCGGATCTCTACTTCAGCCAGCTCTCCCCTCTCAGCCGTGGCCTGCCTGGACTCTGGAGCTTCTGGGAATTTTATTCGGGAGTCCTTAGTGAATAAATTCCGCATTCCGGTGACCCGTCTTGTCAAGCCACTCCACATTTCCGCGGTCAACGGAGCCAGGTTGGATTGCACCGTGCGTTACCGCACGGAGCCCCTCCTAATGTGCATCGGACCTCATCACGAGGAAATTAAATTTTTTGTCCTTCCTAATTGCACTTCCGAAATTCTCCTTGGACTACCCTGGCTTCAACACCATTCCCCAACCCTGGATTGGTCCACTGGGGAGATCAAGAGTTGGGGTCCCTCTTGTTCCAAGGACTGCCTTCAACCGGTTCCCAGTAATCCCTGCCGTGACCCTGTGGTTCCTCCTGTATCCGCTCCCCCTAAGGTCATTAAGGACTCTGCCTGCCACAGGAAATGCCTCTCCCCCCCTCCCAGTCCCATCAGGCAAACCTCTGTGTCCCCTCATGACCCTCGTCCTGGTGTCACACTGCCCCGTGCCAGGTCTCGCCCTCTGCCATCCCTCCCCATTCCTACTCCTGCTGTACTGCCTGCCATTGAGGAAACCATACATTCCTTCCCGGTGTCCTCATCCCAGGGGAGGCAGTCACCGGACAAAAAAAAGGGGAGACCTAAGGGGGGGGGTACTGTTACGCCTAGCGCTCCGGGTCCCCGCTCCTCCCCGGAGCGCTCACGGCGTCTTTCTCCCTGCAGCTTCCCGGTCAGTCCCGCTGACCGGGAGCGCTGCTCTGTCTCGGCCGTTGGGGATGCGATTCGCACAGCGGGACGCGCCCGCTCGCGAATCGCATCCCAGGTCACTTACCCGTTCCCGTCTCCTGCGGTCATGTGCTGGCGCGCGCGGCTCCGCTCTCTAGGGCGCGCGCGCGCCAGCTCCCTGAGACTTAAAGGGCCAGTGCACCAATGATTGGTGCCTGGCCCAATTAGCTTAATTGGCTCCCACCTGGTCCCTGACTATATCTAACCTCCTCCCTTGCACTTCCTTGCCGGATCTTGTTGCCATCGTGCCTTGTGAAAGCGTTTTGTGTGTTTAAAAGCCAGTGTACCAGAACTCCTGCTATCTCCCCTGACTACGAATCTTGCCGCCTGCCCCCGACCTTCTGCTACGTCCGACTTTGCTTCTGCCTACTCCCTTGTACCTCGCCTATCTTCAGCAGCCAGAGAGGTGAGCCGTTGCTAGTGGATACGACCTGGTCACTACCGCCGCAGCAAGACCATCCCGCTTTGCGGCGGGCTCTGGTGAAAACCTGTAGTGGCTTAGAACCGGTCCACTAGCGCGGTCCTCGCCATCCCTCTCTGGCACAGAGGATCCACTACCTGCCAGCCGGCATCGTGACAGATACACTTTAGAATCTCATGCCCCCTCCAAATCACAGGCAAATGACTCCGTCCCTATAAGGGGAATTAACCAGTCAGATAATTCTTCTTCCACCCTAGAAGAGGCTCACTCCTCTAAAGGGAAAAAAGTGGACTTTAGATCCAAACCAGACTCCTTTAGAGAGTCCTCATCTGAAGATTCTGATCACTCAGACATTGAGGATGTGGACGATATTTTATATATCTCTGAGGAAGGTGGCTCAGACCATGACGACCCTGCTCTGCAGAACGACACCAAAACAGGTGATTCTAATGACCCCTTTTTCGATCCCTCATTGATTTATCACCCTCGGTCAGGGGAATGGTTACCTGAACCTAAGGTAGCTGAATATCTGGCTATGTGGGTATTTAAATCTCTGGACAAGGCTTCTAGGAGCAAATTAAAGTCAGAGTGCCCCCGCCCATCTCTCCCGCATAATTCTTCGGCCACCCCTGAGTTGGACCCTTTACTCAGTAAATTTTTATTTAAGACGGGAAAGAATCCAAAGAAAGGGATCGACCGCAGCTTCAAGGCTTGCCAGGACAAACTTATGGACCTGCTAGGTCCATTAACCAAAATCCTCAATTTGGCAGAACTGGCTTCTAACTCAAATACTTCGGTGGATACCGAAACTCTGAAGGGATGGGCTCAAAGAGCCATATGCTTATTCGGCAATGCCAATGCCGCTCTCTCTACAGAGAGAAAGAGGTCTATTCTAATGAAGATAGACCCGCAGTTGACCAATTTGGCCTCTACGGAGCCACCTAATCCTACTAAAGGATCACTCTTTGGAGACGAGTTCATAAAAGAAATGAACAAATACGTGGGCCTGTTTTCGTCTCTAAGTAAGGCACAGGTCTCTATGAAGAAGGTCTTCTCTCAGAAGATTTTTGGAAAGGCTGGAAGAGGCAGGGGCCGCTCTTCCAGCCGCTCAACTCAGTATAGACCCCAATATAGAACCACATATAACCCACCACAACCCTCCTTCACTACACCCACCCCGACACCATTCTTCCCATACAGGGGCAGACCTTGGCGTGCACGAGGACAACGGGGTTACCCACGATCCAGACCATCTTCAGGTAAGACATGTCCAGTGTTCTTCCCTTCATATCCCATTAGGAGGGAGACTCCTACATTTTTTAACAAATTGGAGTATGATTACATCAGACTCCTGGATTCTAAACACAGTCAGGGGTTATCAAATAGAATTTGTTTCGCCCCCAATTCAAATGTCTCTCCCTCACCCGATCCAATTCTCCATGACAGACAAAGAACTCATAGATCTAGAAATCAAAGATCTCTTCTCAAAAAGTGCAATCACTCCAATCCCCTATCATTCTACAGGCTATCTCAGCAATCTCTTTTTAGTCAAAAAGAAAGATGGCGGTCACAGACCGGTCATCAATCTGAAGTCCCTCAACAACCTGGTTGTATATCGTCATTTCAAGATGGAGGGAATTCACCTCCTAAGAGATATTTTAATGAAAGACGATTGGCTCGCCAAAATAGATCTGAAGGACGCTTACCTTACGGTTCCAATCCATCCTTCATCCCAAATTTTCCTTCAGTTCCTATGGAACAACCAAAGGTGGCAGTTCACTTGCCTCCCATTCGGCCTATCATCAGCACCTTGGTGCTTCACAAAACTTCTCAAACCGGTGATTGCATTACTCAGAGGTCGCGGGGTTCGCCTTATAATATACCTCGACGACATTCTTCTTATGGCTCAATCCAAGGAACTTCTATCTCTTCACACGGATTGGACTATGTCTCTCTTAACCCATTTGGGTTTCCTCATAAACTTCGAAAAATCAGTTCTTATCCCATCACAAGAAATCGAATTTCTGGGTTTTCTGATCAACACCCAATCAACTACCTTAAGTCTTCCATCCAGGAAATTAAAGACTATCAGGAAGGAGATTCGTCAAGTTCTTCGCAAGGACTTGATCTCCCTGAGAACGATAGCCCGCACAGTGGGTCTTCTGGCTGCTTCCATTCAAGCTATATTTCCAGCCCCCCTCCACTACAGAGCTCTTCAACGGTTGAAAATTCACCATCTAAGAGAGGGGCTGGGTTATTCAGACGACATCCGTCTATCTTCCGAAGCCAGAGAGGAACTTCTCTGGTGGCTCGTCCACATAGAATCCTGGAACGGAAAAGCGATCTTCCATCCAAATCCGGATTTAATCATAGAATCCGATGCGAGTCTTTCTGGATGGGGCGCTCATTGTGGACCTCTTTCGACCGGAGGGAAATGGTCTCCCTCGGAATCTACTCTACACATAAATTGCCTGGAACTCCTGGCAGGTTTCTTTGCTTTAAAGAGCTTTGCAAAGAATTCCTCAAATTGTTGCATCCTCCTTCGGATGGACAACATATCTGCTGTCCAATACATCAATCATCTGGGAGGCACGAATTCCAAAATGCTTGCAGATTTTGTCAAAGATTTTTGGCATTTCTGCTTGGACAAAAATATTGTCCTGAAGGCAGAATATATACCAGGGATTTCCAATTCCATAGCGGACTGGTATTCTCGTTATCTTACAGACAACAGCGACTGGAGACTTCATCCCCCAATCTTTCAGAGGATCAATTCTTTATGGGGTCCTTTACATCTGGATCTCTTTGCATCACGACTCAATACCCAACTTCCTCAATTTTTCAGTTGGCGTCCGGACCCAGAAGCGCTGGGAGTGGACGCCTTCCTTCAATCTTGGCCGAGGAAGATCCTCTACGCCTTTCCACCTTTCAACCTTATCCCTCGGGTTCTATTTCAAGTTTTGATTCAGAAAATCACCCTGGTGTTAGTTACACCTCTATGGCCAACTCAATCCTGGTATCCTCAAGTTTTAAGTCTCCTCATCGACTTTCCTCGTCTTCTACCAGCTTTCCCTCATCTTCTCCTAGACCCTCAAGGGAACTTTCATCCTTTGATTTTATCCAACCAACTACCTCTGGTTGCCTGGTTGATATCAGGCCAAACAGACCTGACTTCCATTTTTCTCAATCAACTAGAGACATATTATCAGATGCCTGGGCCCCGGGTACCAGAAAGGCTTACAGATCAGCCTGGGGATTATGGATTCGTTGGTGCAATCAACGGGATGTGGATCCCTTACATGCATCTATTCCCAATATCTTGAATTTTCTTTCTTTTTCATTTGATGAGGGTAAAGCTTACAGAACGATAAATCTCTACCGTTCTGCTATCTCATCAAATCACCCGCCTATTGACTCCATCCCTATTGGCAAACATCCTTTAGTATGCCAATTACTTAAGGGTATTCGATTCAGACGTCCACCTTTACCCAAATATTCAACAACTTGGGATGTCAATCTTATCCTACAAATGTTCACCACCTGGGAGGATAATGATTCTCTTTCTCTTAAACTCCTATCTTTCAAATTAACAGTTCTCCTTTGCCTTATCTCAATCAAACGCATTTCCGACGTTCGTGCTTTAGACATAACACGTAGACAATTTACTCCTCAAGGGGTTCTTTTCTCTATTTTTCGTCGTACAAAAACCAACCTTCAATCTGTGTTCTACCCCTCTTTTCCATATCAAGATAAACTATGCGTTGTCCGTTGTCTGCACTCTTACGAATCTAAAACGGAATCTCTTAGACTTTCTTCTTCATCTCAATTACTTATCTCTTTTTGTAAACCCCACGCTCCAGTTACCTCAACCACACTTGCTAGATGGGTTAGACAGACCATGCAAATGGCGGGTATTGACATCACCAAATTTGGTGCTCACTCTACTAGAGGAGCAGTATCTACAAAAATTTTTCAATCAGGAGCATCCCTTTCAGATTTACTAAAAGCTGCCAATTGGTCCTCCGAGTCTACTTTTAAAACTTTTTATTTCAGACCCGAATCTCATGTTTCTATGGTATTATTATAATGTTATTATTATGCATATTTATATGTTTTTAGACACATGATTGTATTTTATATCTAGCTTTAAACTAGCATAATAGGAGCGTTTTGTCTTGCCTTAAAATTGGGAATTTTCCTATCCATTGTGACGGAAAATTTGGATTTTAATAAAGACAAAACGCGAGTATTATCCCTCCCTTTGTGTAATACACCCATCCCTATAACTATTTTGTTCTTTATTTCCGATAGTGCAACAATAACCCATCAGTATTCTTCATCTGCAACCTCTTCGTATGGTGGATTTGATGAGACTACGTCTTCAACGCCTCCGAACTTCGTTCCCTCGTTGTTTTCAGAAGTTTTCATGTTCATCGTCTTCAGTTCTATCTTTCGTGTCTAAGTTACTTCTTCTACAGATTATCCAGTTCACAGCAAAGAAGAGGAAGATACCTGTGTGTAGATTACCTTTATTACCTGGGCTGTGGACTGATTGGATGATCCATATAGCATACTAGGTTACGTCCTAGGTTTCATGGTTATATGCATTACATATGTAAAACGTTTTTTCTTTTATTATATACAATATATGTTTGCTGCTGTGTCAGTAAAGAAGTCATATAAGCATAATACTCGCGTTTTGTCTTTATTAAAATCCAAATTTTCCGTCACAATGGATAGGAAAATTCCCAATTATACACATAGATGTGCTGTATAATGATGCATCATTCTATACATTAAATAATGTCTCTGTATTGTCATGTATGTCTACAACGGTTTTAGTCAGCCATAGGGGGTGGAGAGTCAATGGTTGAAGTGGGGGCGCCTCCCCCGCTGTTAGGTAGGGTGAGACTGTGTAACGATAGGAGTGCTAGTTAGAATATAATATCAATATTAAAGGGGACCTCTCATCAAATAAACTTTTGATATAGTTTAGATTAATGAATGTTGAATAACTTTCCAATAGCATGTTAATGAAAAATATGCTTCTTTCTATTGTATTTTTCCCGATCAGTCCTGTCAGCAAACATTTCTGACTCATGCTGGAGTCCTAAACACTCAGAGCTGCCAGCCTGCTTTGTTCACAGCCAAACGGGCTGTGAACAAAGCAGGCTGGCAGCTCTGAGTGTTCTCCTTTGTGAACAAAGCAGACTGGCAGCTCGTAGTGTTTAGGACTCCAGCATGAGTCTGAAATGCTTGCTGCCAGGACTGGTAGGGAGACCCCTAGTGGTCATTTCTTCAAAGTGGAAAATGAAATAGAAAGAAGCATATTTTTTAATAACATGCAATTGTGAAGTTATTCTGCATACATTAATCTATAATATATCAAAAGTTTTTTTGATGAGAGGTGCCCTTTAATTGTATACATCCGAGCCCTATTCTAACTCTATCTTACCCTACGACAGTCTCCTCCCAAAGGACTGAAAAGAAAGTACAGTCTGCAGTATGTAAGTGCCATCTAATGTTATTGCTATACTGCATTGTCTATGTATATTTGTCCAAGTATTCATACCTCTGACATGTACAGTTATCACCTCTAGGTGATCGCTGGATATTAAATAGTTATAATATCATTTTAAAAAGATTTAATAAAAGGTAGATTTTAATAGCGTATTGGTTCTATAGTAAGCTAACTCAGTATTTTCCAACCAGTGTGCCTCCAGCTGTTGCAAAACTACAACTCCCAGCATGTACTGATCGCCGAAGGGCATGTTTGGGAGATGTAGTTATGCAACAACTGGAGGCACGCAACTACAACTCCCAGCATGGCGAGACAGCCCTTTTGCTGTTTGTGCATGCTGGGAGTTGTAGTTTTGCAAGATTTAGAGGGCCATGGTTTAGAAACAGTGATCTCCAAACTGTGGCCCTCCATATGTTGCAAATCTACAAATCCCAGCTTGCCCAGACAGCAAACAGCTGTCTGGGCGTGCTGGGAGTTGTAGTTTTTCAACATCTGGAGGGCTACAGTTTAGAGACCACTGTATAATGGTCTCCAAACTGTAGCCCTCCAGATGTTGCTAGGCAACTCAGCGGCTTCCGTAGTCTGCACCAGGGAGCTGCACCTCATTGCCGCCAGCCGCCGCCGATCACTGCCGGTAAGTGACCGCCGGTCGCAGCACAGTCCCCCCGTTCTGCCCGGAATACCGTCGGTGGGCAGAGCATGAGAATCAAACTTTAACCTCCCCGCCCCCGATCTACTATTGGTCGGTCGCTTCTGACCGACCAATAGCAGGGATTGGAGGGGTGGAACCCCTGTCACCTCACTCCTATCCCTTCAGGGGGATCGTGGGTGTCTTGGGTGTCCGATCCCCCTTATTTTCCACGTCACCGGAGACCCGTATGACCCGGAATTGACCGGCGATTTGCGGCGACATTGGTGGGTCTCTGGCCAAGGGTTTGCAGGCACCCTGGTCCGGTCCCCACCCGGGTAGCGGCGGGGACTGGAATTTCCACGGGCATACAGTTACGCCCATGGTCCTTATGTAGTTAAGATGACAAGTTCATAGAAAATGCTATACATTAACCCTTATATAACATTGCATTATATAGTGCATTATAGAGAGTTCTGAGGAGAGGGGCCCAAGACGGACATTGAAGCAGCATCTACTACACAGGATAGGCAGAGTACAGAAGAACACGAGATTCTGTAATGGGTCACGCGATCTGATTGGTTGCTATGGGCAACTCTGCAACTTTTCCTCTGGACAGGTTTTGATAAATCTCCCCCCTATTTCACACAATGTATTTTTGCCAGTTTTTTTAGCATGTAAAATAGCGGTTTCATTCTTGAAAATGTGTAAAAAATGGGCAAAAATCGTCTGCTTTTTTAAAGTAATTGAGTTCTATTAAAGGGGTACTCCGGCGCTAAGACATCTTATCCCCTATCCAAAGGATAGGGGATAAGATGCCTGATCGAGGGGGTCCTGCCGCTGAGGACCCCCGTGATCTTACATGCAGCACCCCATTATAATCAGTCCCCGGAGCGTGTTCGCTCCGGGTCTGATTACTGGCGATCACGGGGCCGGAGCATTGTGATGTCATGGCCCCGCCCCATGTGACATCACGCTTGGCACCCTCAATGCAAGCCTATGGGAGGGGACGTATCACGCCCCCTCCCATAGGTTTGCATTGAGGGGGCGGAGCATGACGGCACACAGGGGCGGGGCCGTGACGTCACAACGCTCCGGCCCCATGATCGCCAGTAATCAGACCTGGAGTGAACACGCTCCGGGGACTGATTATAACGGGGTGCTGCATGCAAGATCACTGGGGTCCCCAGCGGCAGGACCCCCTCGATCAGGCATCTTATCCCCTATCCTTTGGATAGGGGAAACGATGTCTTAGCGCTGGAGTACCCCTTTAAACTCTCACAAAACAACTACAAGGAAAAACATCGGCTACATAATTTCATTGGCTGTTAAATTATTTAGAATTTTCTTTATATTTGGTCAATTTGGGGTTAATAAAATAGTATTAAAAAAAATAAAAAATAAAAAAAAAATGGGTGTAAATTTTTAAAAAATCATCCAATCTTTTTTTTTCTGTGCCTGGAATTGATTTCCATGGCCCAAACAGACTCGCCTGCTCTTTTAAAATGGAGCGTAGGCGCCAAAACGAGTACTAGGTGACTCAGTTTAGCCAATAGGATCCGCTGCTCCTGTTAGCAGTAAGACTATGTTCACACAGGGAAACGTCCGCAGGGAAATTCTCCATGCGGACATTCCCCTGACAGCAGGGCGAAATCAATGGGACTCTGCTGCTGAATGTCCGTGCGGAATATTCTTTAAAAATTCCGCACGGACATTCTGTTATGTGAATATGGACTAAGACTAAGGGTATGCGCACACAAGCGGATTTTGCGCAGCGTACTTCTCTGTATTCTGCCTTCACATGTGCCTGCTCATGCTACGCCGCTACGTGCAGACACACTGAAGCGATGTGTGAGTCGCCATGCATGCGCGGTGTACTCGCACACATGGCAGCCGCTCCCCCTGCTCAATGAGCTAGGCCGAGAGTTGCCGCAATGTGCAAGTATACTGCGCATGCGTGCGGCGACTCGCACATCGCACTGTGTCGGCTCGTAGCGGCGTAATGCCGTTCCAAGCAGGCACATGTGAAGGCAGAATACAGAGGGTCCCTCAGCGGAGGATGCGCAGCAAAATACGCTGCAAATCTGCTCGTGTGAACGTAGCCGAAGGGTAGGTTCATACTACGCTCCTGCACCAGTTCATGGATATCTGTAAGCATCCTGCCGAAAGTGTGATACGGACGTATTCTGTTAACAGGAGCAGCGAACCCCAATTCTAAGGCCGAACAGAGTCCCCTAGTGACTCCTTTCCGGACATATCGCTTTTTCAAAATAGTGTGTCCATCCCTAAATGGAGTCACTAGTGGTGCAAGCCATAGAAATAAATGGGGTCTCCTCCTCATTACTAGATGAGAAGTAATGGTGAAGGTCCAGCTGAGTGTAATAAGGCATCAGGTGGGGCGGTGTTGGTGTGATGGGGAGGGTATAAAGCTCAGCTCCCTCCACCCTCTCCTCATGTGACTTGTCCTGTAGTCAGGATGGAGCTGTGGATCAGGTGGAGTTGTCTCTTAGTGGTTCTGCTCTATGGATCAGGCTTTAGCAGTGCCTTGGGTAGACACCGGCGCCAGTCCAACACTTGGAGAAGTAACCAGCCTGAATGGGGATCTCCTAGAAGACTTGGACAATCTGCCTCTGGATTAGGTTCTTCTAGATCAAACCCTTGGTCTCAGACTGGTTCAGTCACTGGTGTTGGGTCTGCGAGAGGTTTTCTGCCGGTGTCTGGATGGGGCCCTGGGTTTGGTAGAGGAGACTATCAGTCCCGACAGCTTCCCCCACAATCCTCCTCCTCCCCTATCAGTGTGCAGTGTAATGAGGACAGCATGGTGGTGACTGTGAAGAGAGACTTCTATGGGAATGGGAAGCTGGTGAAGCCCTCAGACCTGTCCTTGGGTTCCTGCCCCCCTGGAGCTCAGACTACAGATCCTGTTGTGGTTTTCCAAAATGACCTTCAAGACTGTGGGAACATCTTAGAGGTGAGTGATCGCTGGAGAACATGAGATTTCTTCTGTTCCTAATGTTCTCTCCAGTATGGTGCATATGACTGGACCTGAGAAGTGTCTCAGTACAGAACTGCTCTTATATAAGGTAATTGCTAATATGACTTGCAGAGTTGTTTTTCAGTAGGAGACATTAATGTAACCCAATAAATGTAGCATCTGCTTTCATGTACATATGAAATTCTAGCTTGTTATAATCGGTTTAAGGTTCCATTCCAGAGAACAGGAGGGTCATATCTATGGGGTCTTCACATGTATGTAGGATCTTGTACTGCATTTTAGATGTCTTAGTCAGTGTATAACCCATATACCTAATTCTTCCCAAGATGACTCCAGACTTGCTGATCTACAACTCTGCCCTACGCTACACCCCCACCACCTCCAGCAATGTGCCCATCATCAGGTCCAACTCTGCTGTGGTTCCCATTCAGTGCTTCTACCCAAGGTGAGTCTATACGGGGCAGGTGGTTTGGTAGTGGAGAGGGCATAAATATTGGGTGATTTTTATAGGAATATCATGAGATTAAGAGCAACCTGCTTTATGCTGCCTGTGGGCAGCATGAAACTGGTTCAGGGTCCTAGTAAACTAAAGGGGAACTGCAGTACAGAAGATCTTATCCCATATCTCCAGGACAAGAGATACGTGTCTAATTGCAGGGTATCCAACTACTCGGACTTCCTGTAATCTCCTGCCCGGTGCCTTAGCTCTCCTCATGCAGGGATCAATTTGCCTCCTCCATGTATCTTTATGGGAGATCCAGACACCAATACTGTATCTCCAGCACTCCCATAGTGATGCTTGGAGGGGGAGTCAATCATGGCCGCGCCAAGCAAGAGAAGAGCCAGTGTTCAGAACACCGGGGTGCCGGGAAGGAGACTGCACTGGTCCCAGTGGTTGGCCTGGGGATAGCTGATAAGATATTATGTACTGGAGTTAACGCTTCAATTCTAAAAAGCACTTTTGATTGAATCTATGTTCCAGGATCCAGCTCCCCTGCACTCTCCATGCTGCATGTTATCAAGGATTAGGAAAGCCCCACTCTTGTACTCAGTTTGTGGTATTACAACTTGGCTTTATTTGCTTTAGTAGAGCTGCAATACTACTAATGTAGGACTGGAAAAGCACAGCGCCAACCATGACCTCAGGTTGTGGTATTGCAGTTTGGATCTACTGATGTAATACCACCCACTAACTGAGGACCGGTGTGGTGCTGTGATTTTCCAATCCTGGATAATGCCTTTACATGAGATGGTATATAGAAATGCCTCCCTACTGTTTTATCAGGGCATCATAAAGCCTACCAGACATCCAAAAAACACTAGCACTAGGTTGGCATACCAGGTTTGCAGTGTCACAATGGTTGGCTGGAAAGAAAATACCATAAAATCTAGAAGTTCTTACTTGTGACAAGTAGTGTGGAGCACAAATATTGACAATGCCAATTTTTATTGCTAATACTGGCATTTCACGAATATTTAGCATATAGCGCTATATATTTGTATGTTAAAAAAAAAATTCTTCATTACAAACTTTTTATGCAAAATTTCATGGAAATTTTCACATGGGGGGGGGAGGGGGAAGTGAACGAATATGCAAATTTTGCAAACATAGGATGAATAATCAATATACTCACCAAATATCGCGAATCGAATATGGCCCCTGCGGCTCATCCCTAGGGTCAAGTCCTTAGTCTTCCACTGACCAAACATGGCACTCTCACTACCTTTGTACAACCCCTTAAAGAATGTTTCTTGTCTAGACACGGTAATGTGAGCAGTAAAGCCATCAAGCCAACATGGATTCCATTCAGCACCACGGTGACCTCAGAAGAGCGGCTGGCCTTCTCCTTGCGTCTCATGACTGGTAAGACTCTTTCCAGTACGAGGGTAGTACAGAGTCTTCTGGCCTATACTAGTGTTAAGTAACATCTGGAGGCTCTCTGTTTGGGGGAATCACTGGCCTAAACTAACACTCCAGTATCTTCTCTTCAGCGGACTGGAGCGCTCCCAGTCCATCCCTGGTCTTCCAGCTTGGTGACATGTTCTACATAGAAGCCTCTCTGGAGACCCAGAACCATGCCCCAATGATCCTGTTTGTGGACAGTTGTGTGGCCACCATTACGCCAGATGTGGCCTCCACTCCTCGCTATGAGATCATCTCTAACTATGGGTGAGTTACTACCATCAATACTGTACAGGTCTTCAGTCTATTGTCTACAACTAATCTGTTCTACAGGTGCTTGGTGGATGGGACGGAAGAAGATTCCTCTTCAGTCTTTGTTTCTCCAAGACCCCAAGCAGACAAGCTTCGCTTCATGGTGGATGCCTTCAGGTTCACCAACAATGCTGCCTCTCTGGTAAGGTCCATCTTATGATCTGTACTTCAGTGCTCTTTATATAGTTTCTATTCTTTTTAGGATGACATCTAACCAAAAGTGCCTGCACTTAGTTAGGATTAGATGATGGATCTGTACTACCAGACCTGTAGTACAACTTTTGCACAACAAGAGCTCATAGTAAGATGGTGTGGGTTCTAGATCATGACTAGTCTTGGTTGTTCTAGATCTATATCACCTGTTCCCTGAGAGCTGCTGCCATCAACCAGACCCCTGACCCAGTGAACAAGGCCTGCTCCTACAACAAGGCATCCAGCAGGTAAGATCCTAGACAACTGGGTGAGTATCCAGGTCAAATGATAACATGACTTTAGATGGTGTAAACAATGGTGTTGGATGATGCAATGGTGATCTCAATGTCTTCTAGTTGGTCACCTGTGGAAGGACCAAGTGGGTTCTGTCAGTGCTGCACCACTGGGACCTGTGCTACTGCTGGGGGCCAGAGATCAGCATGGGGCTCATCCCTTGGGAGGCAGAGAAGACCTTGGAAGAGAGATGTTGGTGAGTGAACATTTCTTACACTAAGAGGAAGATTTATAGAAGAAAAACTTGTGTGGAGGAAGAGTTGAACAGTTGCCCATAGCAACCAGATAGCTTTTTCGTCATTTTTTACAGTTCTAAAGAAGCAGTCTGGTTGCTATGGGCAACTGCACCACTCTTCCGCTACACAGGCTTTGATAAATCTCCCCTTATTGTCCTGGAGAATCCTCTATGTATTGGACTGTACATTAGTTCAGGCTAGTTCTCTCACTTGTTAGGACCAATGTCCTACTTGTGGCTCTCGTGGTGTTATACTACAGCTCAGGATTGTTGGACATAAGACCTTGTATATGTTATCTAACGTTTGTCTTAGTTGGTGTTGCTGTAAATCTAATTCTTCTTCTGTCAGGTTCTCATATGGAGGAACATGTCCTGGCCACACTGGGTCCTCTTCTTCTAGTGACCGGAGCTGAGCCTAACCAGATGTCCAGAGCAGGAACCGCCCAAGCTTCCAGGATGAGTGCAGGACATGGACCTCTACAGCTGTGGGTGCTGGTGGCCGTGGGATCTGTCACTTCAGTGGTTGTTGCCGTGGCTCTTACTGTGGCTGTGAAATGTCTTCTGAGAAGATTTTCTGCTAAAGAATCTGTGTAGAAATAAAACACTTTGATAAACATTGTTTTTGATTGGTGTTATGGATGACACATGAATAGTTTGGGTCAGTCTTCATACAGGATGACTGTCGTCTGGTCTGAGGCAGTGGAGATCTGGGCACCATGCAGGTTCTTGGGATGTAAATATGCTGTACATCACCTATAGACTTCTATACTGGGGTCATGGAGGGAGATTTATCAAAACTGGTCTAGAGGAAAAGTGGCAACCAAATCACTTTTCAAAAAAATGTAATCTGGTTGCTGTGGGCAGCTCAGCAACTTTTCCTCAGGACAGGTTTTGATAACCCAACCCCCCCCCCCCCCCCAGCAAATTGAACTTGTAGAAGCTGGGGTCTGGTCAGAAGTCTGGGACGACACACTATGTATTTTAATGCTCAGTGTTTTGCATTGAGTGTAATGTTTTAAAAACCATGTGTGTATTAAGTTTGAGAGATCCCAAAACTGGACAGTCCTGTATCCAAACCTTTTAGTAGACCACGGTTCTGTGCACAGGAAAAATAATGTACAAGATCAAAACCGTACACAACCGGAAACATCTAGTTGTGTACGGTTTTGTATGAGACGTCAATTACATTTTTATTAAAGCTGTAAGTGAATGCACCTAATAAACTTGGCCCATGTTCACTATTAGCACCACACAAAATAAAGGTGGACAACAATCGTTCCCCTGCAACAACAAATTCCACCATTATGTGAATCTCGGGTGTGAACACTCGTCTATTTCAGTTGGTGAAACCTCATCCAGAAAATCCGCTAGCGCAGTGTTCAAACAAGCTGTTACCATGGGTTACCACAAGTCACCGTAACATTTAACTTTAAAATCTCAATCCCTTACATAAACCTGCAACAAGGCAGAAGTCTTGTTCTGGGGGTCAGGGTCGTGCACATAGACTCAAAAGGGGGCTTGAGCCCCTGCCCTAGGATGCCATCACTGATGGGACCTCCGTGGGGTAATGTGGGTCCCATTCAGCTGATATGACTGCTGGATGTCCCTTACCTCAGGAATTGTGGGTTAACTTATGTAAGGTTTTCACAAACAGTTTTTTTTATTAGAAGTGCCCTTTTGTCTACTTGAGCTCCTGCTCCCCAAAATGTCTGTGCACATCCCTGCTGGGGGTCCAGATGCTAAGACCCCACTGATCACTAAAATGAGAGGGTAGATGCCCTCAGCCCTTTGGATTATTCTCCTGGACTAGTATAAGGTCTCAGACTTACAGTAAATCTGTATAGGGCTCAGTCCACATTGCCCTAGGGTATCTGTCGGCATCCTGATGAAAAGAAGATGCCAACATGTACTGTAACGAAGGGCAATGGATGCCATTCATTTCAATTTCCCAAACTCTATTCAGACTGTATGCGATATTTTCAGCAGACTCAAAAGCGCGGTTTGCTGCATTATCCAGTCTGCAGAAAATAGCGCATATGGTGACTTCATTCAAAACTAATGGCATCCATGACTAGGGCATATTATAGCTGCTATGATCTGCACCAACAACCCCCTTCCCCAACTATTCTTCTACCCATCTCCATTGAGTAATTGTGGACACTTGAGACCCGGTATCTATCAAGGCCTCTAGCTGGACCCCCCTCTACTTAAATTTTCACATAAGGGCAAGGGGCAACATACATCGAGAAACCTGTCTTAATACTTGTTACGCCGAGCGCTCCGGGTCCCCGCTCCTCCCCGGAGCGCTCGCTACACTCTCGCTACTGCAGCGCTCCGGTCAGATCCACTGACCCGGTGCGCTGCGATACCGCCTCCAGCCGGGATGCGATTCGCGATGCCGGTGGCGCCCGCTCGCGATGCGCACCCCGGCTCCCGTACCTGACTCGCTCTCCGTCGGTCCTGTCCCGGCGCGCGCGGCCCAGCTCCCTAGGGCGCGCGCGCGCCGGGTCTCTGCGATTTAAAGGGCCACTGCGCCGCTGATTGGCGCAAGTGGTTCTAATTAGTGTGTTCACCTGTGCACTCCCTATGTATACCTCACTTCCCCTGCACTCCCTCGCCGGATCTTGTTGCCATTGTGCCAGTGAAAGCGTTTCCTTGTGTGTTCCTAGCCTGTGTTCCAGACCTCCTGCCGTTGCCCCTGACTACGATCCTTGCTGCCTGCCCCGACCTTCTGCTACGTCCGACCTTGCTTCTGTCTACTCCCTTGTACCGCGCCTATCTTCAGCAGTCAGAGAGGTTGAGCCGTTGCTAGTGGATACGACCTGGTCACTACCGCCGCAGCAAGACCATCCCGCTTTGCGGCGGGCTCTGGTGAACACCAGTAGTGACTTAGAACCGGTCCACTAGCACGGTCCACGCCAATCCCTCTCTGGCACAGAGGATCCACCTCCTGCCAGCCGGCATCGTGACAGTAGATCCGGCCATGGATCCCGCTGAAGTTCCTCTGCCAGTTGTCGCCGACCTCACCACGGTGGTCGCCCAGCAGTCACAACAGATAGCGCAACAAGGCCACCAGCTGTCTCAACTGACCGTGATGCTACAGCAGCTACTACCACAGCTTCAGCAATCATCTCCTCCGCCAGCTCCTGCACCTCCTCCGCAGCGAGTGGCCGCTTCAGGCCTACGACTATCCTTGCCGGATAAATTTGATGGGGACTCTAAATTTTGCCGTGGCTTTCTTTCTCAATGTTCCCTGCACTTGGAGATGATGTCGGACCAGTTTCCTACTGAAAGGTCTAAGGTGGCTTTCGTAGTCAGCCTTCTGTCTGGAAAAGCTCTGTCATGGGCCACACCGCTCTGGGACCGCAATGACCCCGTCACTGCCTCTGTACACTCCTTCTTCTCGGAAATTCGAAGTGTCTTTGAGGAACCTGCCCGAGCCTCTTCTGCTGAGACTGCCCTGTTGAACCTGGTCCAGGGTAATTCTTCCGTTGGCGAGTACGCCGTACAATTCCATACTCTTGCTTCAGAACTATCCTGGAATAATGAGGCCCTCTGCGCGACCTTTAAAAAAGGCCTATCCAGCAACATTAAAGATGTTCTGGCCGCACGAGAAATCCCTGCTAACCTACATGAACTCATTCATCTAGCCACTCGCATTGACATGCGTTTTTCCGAAAGGCGTCAGGAGCTCCGCCAGGATATGGACTTTGTTCGCACGAGGCGTTTTTTCTCCCCAGCTCCTCTCTCCTCTGGTCCCCTGCAATCCGTTCCTGTGCCTCCCGCCGTGGAGGCTATGCAGGTCGACCGGTCTCGCCTGACACCTCAAGAGAGGACACGACGCCGCATGGAGAATCTCTGCCTGTACTGTGCCGGTAACGAACACTTCCTGAAGGATTGTCCTATCCGTCCTCCCCGCCTGGAAAGACGTACGCTGACTCCGCACAAAGGTGAGACAGTCCTTGATGTCAACTCTGCTTCTCCACGTCTTACTGTGCCTGTGCGGATATCTGCCTCTACCTTCTCCTTCTCTACTATGGCCTTCTTGGATTCCGGATCTGCAGGAAATTTTATTTTGGCCTCTCTCATCAACAGGTTCAACATCCCGGTGACCAGTCTCGCCAGACCCCTCTACATCAATTGTGTTAACAATGAAAGATTGGACTGTACCATACGTTTCCGCACGGAGCCCCTCCTAATGTGCATCGGACCTCATCACGAAAAAATTGAGTTTTTGGTCCTCCCCAATTGTACTTCCGAAATTCTCCTTGGACTACCCTGGCTTCAACACCATTCCCCAACCCTGGATTGGTCCACTGGGGAGATCAAGAGTTGGGGTACCTCTTGTTTCAAGGACTGCCTTAAACCGGTTCCCAGTACTCCTTGCCGTGACCCTGTGGTTTCCCCTGTAACCGGTCTCCCTAAGGCCTATATGGACTTTGCGGATGTATTTTGCAAAAAACAAGCTGAGACTCTACCTCCTCACAGGCCTTATGACTGTCCTATTGACCTCCTCCCGGGCACTACTCCACCCCGGGGCAGAATTTATCCTCTCTCCGCCCCAGAGACTCTTGCTATGTCTGAGTACATCCAGGAAAATTTAAAAAAGGGCTTTATCCGCAAATCCTCCTCTCCTGCCGGAGCCGGATTTTTCTTTGTGTCCAAAAAAGATGGCTCCCTACATCCTTGCATTGACTACCGCGGTCTTAACAAAATCACGGTAAAGAACCGCTACCCTCTACCTCTTATCTCTGAACTCTTTGATCGCCTCCAAGGTGCCCACATCTTTACCAAACTGGACTTAAGAGGTGCTTATAATCTCATCCGCATCAGAGAGGGGGATGAATGGAAAACGGCATTTAACACTAGAGATGGACACTTTGAGTATCTGGTCATGCCCTTTGGCCTGTGCAACGCCCCTGCCGTCTTCCAAGACTTTGTTAATGAAATTTTTCGTGATCTCTTATATTCCTGTGTTGTTGTGTATCTGGACGATATCCTGATTTTTTCTGCCAACCTAGAAGAACACCGCCAGCATGTCCGCATGGTTCTTCAGAGACTTCGTGACAATCAACTTTATGCCAAGATGGAGAAATGTCTGTTTGAATGTCAATCTCTTCCTTTCCTAGGATACTTGGTCTCTGGCCAGGGACTACAAATGGATCCAGACAAAATCTCTGCCGTCTTAGATTGGCCACGCCCCTCCGGACTCCGTGCTATCCAACGTTTTTTGGGGTTCGCCAATTATTACAGACAATTTATTCCACATTTTTCCACCATTGTGGCTCCTATCGTGGCTTTAACCAAAAAGAATGCCAATCCTAAGTCATGGCCTCCTCAAGCGGAAGACGCCTTTAAACAGCTCAAGTCTGCCTTTTCTTCTGCTCCCGTGCTCTCCAGACCTGACCCATCTAAACCCTTCCTATTGGAGGTAGATGCCTCCTCAGTAGGAGCGGGAGCGGTCCTTCTACAGAAAAATTCTTCCGGGCATGCTGTTACTTGTGTTTTTTTTTTTTCTAGGACCTTCTCTCCGGCGGAGAGGAACTACTCCATCGGGGATCGAGAGCTACTAGCCATTAAATTAGCACTTGAGGAATGGAGGCATCTGCTGGAGGGATCAAGATTTCCAGTTATTATTTACACCGATCACAAAAATCTCTCCTATCTCCAGTCTGCCCAACGGCTGAATCCTCGCCAGGCCAGGTGGTCTCTGTTCTTTGCCCGATTTAATTTTGAAATTCACTTTCGGCCTGCCGATAAGAACATTAGGGCCGATGCTCTCTCTCGTTCCTCGGATGCCTCGGAAGTAGAGCTCTCTCCGCAACACATCATTCCTCCTGACTGCCTGATCTCCACTTCTCCAGCCTCCATCAGGCAAAATCCTCCAGGGAAGACCTTCGTCACTCCACGCCAACGCCTCGGAATCCTCAAATGGGGTCACTCCTCCCATCTCGCAGGCCATGCGGGCATCAAGAAATCCGTGCAACTCATCTCTCGTTTCTATTGGTGGCCGACTCTGGAGACGGATGTTGTTGATTTTGTGCGGGCCTGCACTGTCTGTGCCCGGGATAAGACTCCTCGCCAGAAGCCCGCTGGTCTTCTTCATCCTCTGCCTGTCCCCGAACAGCCTTGGTCTCTGATTGGTATGGACTTTATTACAGACTTACCCCCATCCCGTGGCAACACTGTTGTTTGGGTGGTCGTTGATCGATTCTCCAAGATGGCACATTTCATCCCTCTTCCTGGTCTTCCTTCAGCGCCTCAGTTGGCAAAACAATTTTTTGTACACATTTTTCGTCTTCACGGGTTGCCCACGCAGATCGTCTCGGATAGAGGCGTCCAATTCGTGTCAAAATTCTGGAGGGCTCTCTGTAAACAACTCAAGATTAAATTAAACTTTTCTTCTGCTTATCATCCTCAATCCAATGGGCAAGTAGAAAGAATTAACCAGGTCCTGGGTGATTATTTACGGCATTTTGTTTCCTCCCGCCAGGATGACTGGGCAGATCTTCTACCATGGGCCGAATTCTCGTATAACTTCAGAGTCTCTGAATCTTCTTCCAAATCCCCATTTTTCGTGGTGTACGGCCGTCACCCTCTTCCCCCCCCTCCCTACTCCCTTGCCCTCTGGTTTGCCCGCTGTGGATGAAATAACTCGTGATCTTTCCACCATATGGAAAGAGACCCAAAATTCTCTCTTACAGGCTTCATCACGCATGAAGAAGTTTGCTGATAAGAAAAGAAGAGCTCCCCCCATTTTTTCTCCAGGAGACAAGGTATGGCTCTCCGCTAAATATGTCCGCTTCCGTGTTCCTAGCTACAAATTGGGACCACGCTATCTTGGTCCTTTCAAAATTTTGTGCCAGATTAATCCTGTCTCTTACAAACTTCTTCTTCCTCCTTCTCTTCGTATTCCTAATGCCTTTCACGTTTCTCTTCTTAAACCACTCATCATCAACCGTTTCTCTCCCAAACTTGTTTCTCCCACTCCTGTTTCCGGCTCCTCGGACATCTTCTCAGTAAAGGAGATACTGGCCTCCAAGAAGGTCAGAGGGAAAACCTTTTTTTTGGTCGATTGGGAGGGCTGTGGTCCTGAAGAGAGATCCTGGGAACCTGAGGACAATATCCTAGACAAAAGTCTGCTCCTCAGGTTCTCAGGCTCTAAGAAGAGGGGGAGACCCAAGGGGGGGGGGGTACTGTTACGCCGAGCGCTCCGGGTCCCCGCTCCTCCCCGGAGCGCTCGCTACACTCTCGCTACTGCAGCGCTCCGGTCAGATCCACTGACCCGGTGCGCTGCGATACCGCCTCCAGCCGGGATGCGATTCGCGATGCGGGTGGCGCCCGCTCGCGATGCGCACCCCGGCTCCCGTACCTGACTCGCTCTCCGTCGGTCCTGTCCCGGCGCGTGCGGCCCCGCTCCCTAGGGCGCGCGCGCGCCGGGTCTCTGCGATTTAAAGGGCCACTGCGCCGCTGATTGGCGCAAGTGGTTCTAATTAGTGTGTTCACCTGTGCACTCCCTATGTATACCTCACTTCCCCTGCACTCCCTCGCCGGATCTTGTTGCCATTGTGCCAGTGAAAGCGTTTCCTTGTGTGTTCCTAGCCTGTGTTCCAGACCTCCTGCCGTTGCCCCTGACTACGATCCTTGCTGCCTGCCCCGACCTTCTGCTATGTCCGACCTTGCTTCTGTCTACTCCCTTGTACCGCGCCTATCTTCAGCAGTCAGAGAGGTTGAGCCGTTGCTAGTGGATACGACCTGGTCACTACCGCCGCAGCAAGACCATCCCGCTTTGCGGCGGGCTCTGGTGAACACCAGTAGTGACTTAGAACCGGTCCACTAGCACGGTCCACGCCAATCCCTCTCTGGCACAGAGGATCCACCTCCTGCCAGCCGGCATCGTGACAATACTGGTTGATTCTGGACCTTCAGCAATTACTCCTGGGGTGCGGTCCTCGACCCCAGGGGATGCCCATTTAAAGCCCAGTGTCCAGTCTTATTGCAAAAACTACAAATAGGCCACTGAGTCCGAGGTGGTCTCACCGGGGGAACATTGGGTGGATGAACAGGACGAGGGGCAGGCCTTTTAGGTGTAAGCATATCAGGCCTAGAGGACTCAGACCTGCCCACCATCTCCTTGAAAGCTTTAGTGAAATGTTCTATGTCCTGTCGTACATTCTGTAGGTCTGCAGTCCAGGAACTAGTGGGAGTAGGTGCAGGAATAGGTTGTGGAGGGGGTACTGGTTGTACCGAGGCTCCTGGGGCCTCACCAGAAGGGGCACTAGTTTCCTCTGCCTCGGGCCCTGACTCAATAACCTTGATAGCTAGTCTCTTAAAGGCTGGGAAAAGCATATCGGGATTTCTGCACCACCAGCATCCTAAGTTGGCCCTTATCCCATTTATTCTGTGTCCCATCTATGAACAGGTCCATCAGCACTTTGTTACCCTGTATGGGTGTAATGCCATCTAACTTTTGCACCGTTTCTAAAGCATTCTGTAATGCCACAGCATATGCCCGAAGAGTCTCACCTGGCTTCTAACATCGCTCATATAGCCTTAGACGTACCTCAGAGGGGGAGTGAGACTCGAACACTTGGTAAAGCCCCTCAAAGATTTCCTCCACTGTAGCCTTGTCGGCTGCCGGCCAGGTGCGGACCTCCTCCAGTGCAGGCCCCTGCAGCTGTCCTGTAAGTAACTACACCTGTTGGTTAGGGGGAAAAGAATAAAAAACAAAAATACTTTGTATCTTCTCTTTGAAGTCCCTCAACGTAAAGGGATCCCCATTGTATTTGGGAAGAACTGGATTCCCCCAAAAAGACAGGTGCGGAAACTGGAGCTCCTGAGATGAATGGAGAAGCTGGAAATGAATCAGCTTGATCTTGTCTTGCTTATTGTGCTGACCCCGCTGATGAGACTGTGGTGTCCCGGTACCGCATCCTATCCGGTACCTGTGTGTATAGGTCCCCATAGCCAGAGTCCCTAGAACGTGGGGGTCCTTATTGTCTAGTCTATCCCTAGTCACCTCTCATCTAGGTATTAGTTATCTAGTAATTATTTAGGATTTATATATATAGGATTGTACAAATGTATATAAATGGTTAACTACCTCTGCATAGTGTCGCAGGACCTGCGGGTCACGTGATCACGGTGAACCCTATGGTTTATTGCTTAAGGACCTTCGGAGATCCCTATGACTTATTTCTCCCATCACTCCCTGTAACAGTGAGTGACAGCTACTCGGACCAATCCAAAACGGCCCTGCCCATATAAGGGAGCGGGGGCCATTGCTCTCTCTCTTGTTCCGGGGCTGTCAAACAAGCAGGATCTGCGCAGCTATCTTCTGCAGTGAGTTAAGCTCGAGCCTTGCGGCAAGTGGATGATCTATTCAGAATCGTGAGTGTGTAAATCCGGACGGATCTTCGCAATTTACCCTAAATTCTCAGACTATATCCAAAGTCAAGGTCCGCAACAACTGTCAGTCATTGAACTATATAGAGACTGTATTCCTGAGACTGTTACTGTTCATTGGATGCATCGCAAGCATTTAAGTAAAGTTATTCAAGTTCAAGTACCTTGTGGACCTTCAGTCATTTTATGCATGCACCTATCGTTACTGGGAAGGGCAACGATAGACCGGAGAATTACCTCAGTATACTAGCCCTCAGCCTGGCGTCACGAACTATAGGGTTAACCTTAACCCCTCATCTACCGAAACAACAACCCCACTACCATACACCCCCCAAGGGCTACCACAAGACCACAGGAGCACCACCATCTTGTTGGGCAGGTGGTGGAGGTGGAGCAGGTCCTGGAGGTGGCATTGGTGCTGTAGGGTCTGACATCTTGGTTTAAAGTGCTTGCTCTTTAAATGAATCTTGAGAATGTAGCACTCCTTAGGTAACGCAGCTGTTCTCTAATCTGGAACTTGAGAGCGGTGATCTCGAACTTGAGAGCGGTGACCTGGAACTGGAGTGCGTAACTGGAGTTACCTGATCTCCTGCTATCCATATTGACTACGAACCTTGCCGCCTGCCCCGACCTTCTGCTACGTCTGACCTTGCCTCTGCCTAGTTCTTCTGTCCCTCGCCTTCTCAGCAGTAAGCGAGGTTGAGCCGTTGCTAGTGGATACGACCTGGTTGCTACCGCCGCAGCAAGACCATCCCGCTTTGCGGCGGGCTCTGGTGAACACCAGTAGCCACTTAGAACCGGTCCACCGGCACGGTCCACGCCAATCCCTCGCTGACACAGTGGATCCACAACCTGTAAGCCGAATCGTGACAGCACGTTAGACTTACCGGTCTATAATTGCCTGGCGAAGACCTAGAGCCCTTCTTGAAGATTGGTACCACATTCGCCTTGCGCCAGTCCCTTGGCACAATACCATACACCAGAGAATCTCTAAATATCATGAACAGGGGTACAGATATTACTGAACTTACCTCTCTAAGAACTCTTGGGTGTAGTCTATCCAGTCCTGGAGATTTGCTTACATTTATATTACTTAACTTACCTTGTACCATCTCTACATTAAGCCAGTTCAGTACATTACATGATGTGTTACCAGCACTGACCTGTACATGATGTGTTACCAGCACTGACCTGGCCAATGTCAGCTCCTTCTTCCATAGTGTATACAGAACTAAAGAACCCATTCAGTAGCTCCGCCTTCTCTTGATCGCCTGTGACAACCTCCCCATTATCATTATTAAGGGGTCCTACATGCTCTGTCCTTGGTTTTTTTGCATTTATATATCTAAAAAAATATTTAGGATTAGTTTTGCTTTCTTTGGCCACCTGTCTCTCGTTTTGAATTTTTGCTGTTTTTATTACATTTTTACAGATTTTATTAAGCTCCTTGTACTGTTTAAATGTTATAGCTGACCCATCAGATTTGAATTTTTTGAAGGCTATTTTTTTTGTTGTTTATTGCTCTTTTAACCTCATTTGTCAGCCATGTAGGATTTAGTTTTAATGGTTTATATTTGTTCCCCTTTGGTATATATTTAGCTGTATAGTTATTTAGAGTTGATTTAAAGATGTCCCATTTACCTTCTGTATCAGTATTTGAGAACACCTCCCCCCAGTCTATGTCCTGTAGTGCAGCCCTCAGCCCAGGGAAATTTGCCTTTTTAAAGTTATATGTTTTTGCCTTCCCCGTCTGTCTTTGTTTTCTACATTTTAAGTCAAAAGTAACTATATTGTGGTCACTATTACCAAGGTTTTCCCGCACAGTTACATTACCAACCAGCTCTGCGTTGTTGGAAATGATCAGATCCCACAAGGCATCACTTTTGTTGGGTCCTCCACAAACTGGCCCATAAAATTATCCTGCAATAAATTTAGGAATTTTCTCCCCTTTGTAGTTTTAGCCAACCCCGGACCCCAATCTATATCTGGATAGTTAAAATCTCCCATTATTACCACTGTACCTGCCCGGGTGGCCCTCTCTATTTGTTTATGAAGCCGAACTTCTATCTCCTCAGTGATATTAGGGGGTCTGTAGATTACCCCAAATATTATTTTTTCAGTATTTCCCTCCTTTTGTAATTCTACCCACAGTGATTCCACCTCCTCAAAATCATCACACACTATGGCATCGTTCACACTGACTTTCATACCACTTCTTACATACAGACAGACTCCACCACCTTTTCTGTTCATTCTATCCTTGCGAAACAATGTAAACCCCTGCAGATTGACAGCCCAGTCATGTGAGGAGTCCAGCCATGTCTCAGTGACCCCCAACTATATCACCAGCCATGTCTCAGTGACCCCAACTATATCAATATGTTCCTCCAGTATCAAGGCCTCAATCTCCCCCATTTTATTTGCTAGGCTTCTGGCATTTGTGAACATACACTTTACATTTCCATTAAGTTTTACACATATAGTCTCACTAATGGGATTTTCAGAGTTATTGGGGTTAATGTTATTATTTGAGTTATAAGGGCTAATTGTACTATTTAAGTTATTGGGGCTAATGGGATTTTTTGCGTTATTGGGTCTAATGTTGTTATTTAAGTTATTGGGGCTAACAGTATTTTTTCAGTTAATGGGGCTTATTGTAGTTATTGAGTTATTGGGGCTAATGGAATTTTTTGAATTATTGGGATTACAATTTTTCAGGCTACATTTATTTTTACAGCTGGTTTGTAACCCATGCATCTCCTTATCCACTGCTCTTAACCTCCCCCCCACTGGACTCCTCTCCGCCCACCATTATGTCCTGACCCCTCTCTAACCTATCCATCCCACTGTCTGCTTTCTTTGCTTTATTATCCTCCCCCCACTCACCTAGTTTAAATACTCAGCCACCCCTTCCAGGATTCTCTCCCCCAGCACAGCAGACCCCCTTCCATTCAGGTGCACATTATCCGTAGAATAGAGTTTGTACCCCAATGAAAAGTCAGCCCAGTGCTCTAAAAACCCAAACCCTTCCCCCTTACACCACGACTTAAGCCATGCATTTAACTCCCTAAGCTCCCGCTGTCTTTCCTGCGATGCGCATGGCACAGGAAGTATTCCAGAGAACACAACCTAAGAGGTCCTTCCCTTCAGCTTGGCACCTAGTTCCTTGTAATTATTCTTCAAGGACCTCCACCTACCATGTATTCTGTCGTTGGTTCCCACATGGACCACGACAGCTGGGTCATCCCCAGCCCCCCCTAGTAATTTGTCCACCCTTTCCACCACATGCCGAACCCTGGCACCAGGGAGACAGCAAACCATTCGGTTGAGGTGGTTTTGGCGACAAATTATTCTATCCGTCTTCCTGATTATAGAATCCCCTACCACAACTAACTGTCTTGGCCTACCTGCGTTACCATCCCCCACACTACTAGTTGAGCTGTTCCCCCGGCTGTTAGGGAGACCAGTATCCACTAGGGTTGCCATCTCTGATACTGAGGTGCTCAGCAGCAGTTCAGCAGCAATTTTCCAATTTTTCTCAAAATTTTCAAAATCTGAATTTTTCATAGACCAGTTCAGATTTGAAGTGGATTTGAAGGGCCTTCATATTAGAAATACCCCATAAATGACCCCATTATAAAAACTGCACCCCTCAAAGTATTGAAAATGAAATTCAGTAAGTGTGTTAACCCTTTAGGTGTTTCACAGAAATAGCAGTAAAGTGAAGAAGAAAATTTAAAATCTTCATTTTTCACACTCGCATGTTCTTGTAGACCCAGTTTTTGAATTTTTACAAGGGGTAAAAGGAGAAAAATCCTCTCAAAATTTGTAACCTAATTTCTCTCGAGTAAGGAAATACCTCATAAGTGTTCGGCGGGCGCAGTTGAGGGCTCAGAAGGGACGGAGCGGCAATGGGATTTTGTAAAGTGAATTTTGCTGAAATGGTTTTTGGGGGGGCATGTCACATTTAGGAAGCCTCTATGGTGCCAGAACAGCAGAAAACCCCCTACATGGCATACTATTTTGGAAACTACACCCCTCAAGGCACGTAACAAGGGGTCCAGTGAGCCTTTAAACCCCACAGGTGTTTGACGACTTTTTGTTAAAGTCGGATGTGTAAATGAAAAAAAATTTTTTTCACTAAAGTGCATTTTTCCCCCCAAATTTACCATTTTTATAAAGGGTAATGGGAGAAAATGCCCCCCAAAATTTGTAACCCCATCTCTTCTGAGTATTGAAATACCCATTGTTAGGACGAAAAATGCTCTGCGGGCGAACTACAATGCTCAGAAGAGAAGGAGTCACATTTGGCTTCTGGAAAGCAAATTTTGCTGAAATGGTTTTGGGGGGGCATGTCGCATTAAGGAAGCCCCTATGGTGCCAGGACAGCAAAAATCCCCCACATGGCATACTATTTTGGAAACTACACCCCTCAAGGAATGTAACAAGGGGTACAGTGAGCCTTAACACCTCACAGGTATTTCACAACTTTTTGTTAAAGTTGGATGTGTAAATGAAAAAAAATTTTTTTTTAACTAAAATGCTGGTTTTCCCCCAAATTTTTAATTTAACCCCTTAAGGACAATGGACGTACTCCTACGCGCCGTTTCCAAGTCCTTAAGGACCGAGGACGTAGGAGTACGTCCTGTCCATTCCCAGTCCATCGGGGCCCCAGGAGCGACGGCGGCGGCGGGACTGACCTGCGCGGCGTGGATCAGCAGCAGCAGGAGGTGAGTGACAGCCTCCTGCTGTTGCTTAGCAACAGCTCCCAGCATGCAAAAAGGGCATGCTGGGAGCTGTAGTTATGCAACAGGAGGAGGCAGACCACCACAACTCCCAGCATTCCCTTATGGGCATGCTGGGACTTATGGTTTTGCAACAGCTGGAGGCACATTTTTTCTATGGAAAAGTGTACCTTCAGCTGTTGTATAACTACAACTCCCAGCTTGCACAATCAGCTAGAGTGCATGCTGGGAGTTGTAGTGGTGCATCGGGTGGTTGCATAACTACAACTCCCAGCATGCCCGTTGGCTGTCGGTGACTGATGAGAGTTGTAGATTTGCAACAGCTGAAGGCACACTGAGTTAAGTAGCAAACCAGTGTGTCTCCAGCTGTTGCATAACTACAATCCCCAGCATCCCCAGCCAAAGTAGTATGCCTCCCACTGTTGCATAACTACAACACCCAGCATGCCCTTCCGCTGTCCGTACATGCTGGGGGTTGTAGCTTTTGCAACAGCTGAATGCTCACTGGTTGCAAAACACTGAGTTTGTTACCAAACTCTGTGTTTCACAACCAGTGTGCCTCCAGCTGTTGCAAAACTACAACTCCCAGCATGCACTGATAGACCGTACATGCTGGGAGTTGTAGTTTTGCAACAGCTGGATGTTTCTCCCCCCCCCAATGTGAACGTACAGGGTACACTCACATGGGCGGAGGATTACAGTAAGTATCCGGCTGCAAGTTTGAGCTGCGGCAAATTTTCTGCCGCAGCTCAAACTGCCAGCGAGAAACTACTGTGAACCCCCGCCCGTGCGACTGTACCCTAAAAACACTACACTACACTAACACAAAATAAAAAGTCAAAAACACTACATTTACACATACCCCTACACAGCCCCCCTCCCCAATAAAAATGAAAAACGTCTGGTACGCCACTGTTTCCAAAACGGAGCCTCCAGCTGTTGCAAACAACTACTCCCAGTATTGCCAGATAGCCGTTGACTGTCCAGGCATGCTGGGAGTTTTACAACAGCTGGAGGCACCCTGTTTGGGAATCACTGGCGTAGAATACCCCTATGTCCACCCCTATGCAAATCCCTAATTCAGGCCTCAAATGCGCATGGCGCTCTCACTTTGGAGCCCTGTCGTATTTCAAGGCAACAGTTTAGGGTCACATATGGGGTATCACCGTACTCGAGAGAAATTGTGTTACAAATTTTGCGGGGTATTTTCTGCTATTACCCTTTTTAAAAATGTAAAATTTTTGGGAAACCAAGCATTTTAGGTAAAATTTTTTTTTTTTTTTTTACATATGCAAAAGTTGTGAAACCCCTGTGGGGTATTAAGGTTCACATTATCCCTTGTTATGTACCCCGAGGGGTCTAGTTTCCAAAATGGTATGCCATGTGTTTTTTTTTTTGCTGTCCTGGCACCATAGGGGCTTCCTAAATGCGGCATGCCCCCAGAGCAAAATTTGCTTTCAAAAAGCCAAATGTGACTCCTTTTCTTCTGAGACCTGTAGTGCGCCAGCAGAGCACTTTTTATCCCCATATGGGGTGTTTTCTGAATCGGAAGAAATTGGGCTTCAAATTTTGGGGGGTATTTTCTGCTATTGCCCTTTTTAGAAATGTAAAAATTTTGGGAAACCAAGCATTTTAGGTAAAAATTTTTTTTTTCACTTTACCACTTGTTACGTTCCCGAGGGGTCTAGTTTCCAAAATAGTATGCCATGCGTTTTTTTTTTTTGCTGTCCTGGCACCATAGGGGCTTCCTAAAGGTGACATGCCCCCCAAAAACCATTTGTCAGTCCTTCCCTTCTGAGCCCTCTACTGCGCTCGCCGAACACTTTACATAGACATATGAGGTATGTGCTTACTCGAGAGAAATTGGGTTTCAAATACAAGTATAAATTTTCTCCTTTCTACCAATTGCAAAAATTCAAAAATTGGGTCTACAAGAACATGCGAGTGTAAAAAATGAAGATTGTGAATTTTCTCCTTCACTTTTCTGCTATTCCTGTGAAACACCTAAAGGGTTAATACACTTACTGAATGTCATTTTGAATACTTTGGGGTGTAGTTTTTATAATGGGGTCTTTTATGGGGTATTTCTAATATGAAGACCCTTCAAATCCACTTCAAACCTGAACTGGTCCATGAAAAATAGCGAGTTTGAAAATTTTGTGAAAAATTTCAAAATTGCTGCTGAACTTTGAAGCCCTCTGGTGTCTTCCAAAAGTAAAAACTCATAAATTTTTTGATGCAGACATAAAGTAGACATATTGTATATGTGAACCCCAAAATTTTTTATTTGGAATATCCATATTCCTTACAAGCAGAGACCTTCAAAATTAGAAAAATTTTCATTTTTTTCATCAAATTTTGGGATTTTTCACCAAGAAAGGATCCAAGTTACCATAAAATTTTACCACTAAGTTAAAGTAGAATATGTCACGAAAATAACAATCTCGGAATCAGAATGATAACTAAAAGCATTCCAGAGTTATTAAAAGCCCCCATGGTACCAGAACAGTGGACCCCCCCAACATGTGACTCCATTTTGGAAACTACTCCCCTCACGTAATGTAATAAGGGGTACTGTGAGCATTTACACCCACGCTCCCATCCAACTTTAACAAAAATTCGTCAAACACCTGTGGGGTGTTAAGGCTCACTATACCTTGTTACGTTCTGTGAGGGGTGTAGTTTCCAAAATAGGGTCACATGTGGGTGTTTATTTTTTTGCGTTTTTGTCAGAACCGCTGTAAAATCAGCCACCCCTGTGCAAATCACTAATTTAGGCCTCAAATGTACATAGTACACTCTCACTCCTGAGCCTTGTTGTGCGCCCGCAGAGCATTTTACACCCACATATGGGGTATTTCCGTACTGAAATTGCGTTACAAATTTTGAGGGTCTTTTTTTCCTTTCACCTCTTGTGAAAATAAAAAGTATGGGGCAACACCAGCATGTTGGTGTAATTTTTTCAATTTTTTAACACTAACAGGCTGGTGTAGCCCCCAACTTTTCCTTTTCATGAGGGGTAAAAGGAGAAAAAGCCCCCCAACATTTTTTACTCAATTTCTCCTGAGTACGGAGATACCCCCTATGTGGCCCCAAACTGTTTCCTTGAAATACGACAGGGCTCTGAAGTGAGAGAGCACCATGCACATTTGAGGACTAAATTAGGGATTGCATAGGGGGGGACATAGGGGTATTCTACGCCAGTGATTCCCAAACAGGGTGCCTTCAGCTGTTGCTAAACTCCCAGCATGCCTGGACAGTCTGTGGCCTGCCTGGAAATGCTGGGAGTTGTTGTTTTGCAACAGCTGGAGGCTCCGTTTTGGAAACACTGCCATACGATACGCTTTTTATTTTTATTGAGGGGAAGGTGTAAGGGGGTGTATATGTATGGTACATTCGCACTGGCGGGGGTTTACAATGAGTTTCCCGCTAGGAGTTTGCGCTGCGGCGGAGAATTTGCCACAGCTCAAACTTGAAGCAGGAAACTCACTGTAAACCCCTGTACATTCACATGGGGGGGGGGGGGGGGGGGGGGTTGCAAACCTCCAGCTGTTGCAAAACTACAACTCCCAGCATGCGCTGACAGACCGTAAATGCTGGGAGTTGTACTTTTGCCACAGCTGGAGGCACACTGGTTGGAAAACCTTCAGTTAGGTTCTGTTACCTAACTGGCCAAAAAATCCTGGTTCTAAGGTCCAGGAACGCTGTAACTATGAACTGAGGGGTATTAGTGGGGTATTAGTGGAAGAATTTAATTTTTCCTTCTCTCCTCTCTTTTCCTTTCCCCCCTCCTCTCCTCTTTTGGTATAGAGGTTTAACAATTCTATAATTTTGTCCAGCCTAAGCCTTGTCTATGGTTATATATATATATAAAAAACAGTCCGCCCAAACTTTTTGGAAGTGTAATCCTCGCATTCAATTAAATGATGGGTATACCCCCGTAATAAATATATATCTTCTGTGTCATAACAATTTTATTGTATTGTTGTTTAACTAATTTATGCATGTATTATCGTACCTACACCATGAGGTTTATGGTGGTCCTAAATATATGATTGTGTATGACTCTAACAGTCTAGGAACTAATGGATATAACCTATGGGGTGTTTTATTTTGGTTGCACCTATTGCGTTACGCTTGTCATCTAAGTGGAACGCATTAGATACATCTGTATTAAGAATGAAAAAGACGAGTTGCGTTCCACCTAGCGAGAACCGGTGGAACGCATTCGTCACTTCCGATTCCGATCTATCACGTCTGATCACAAAAATGGTTTATCAATTCATACAGAATATATGTGTGACATTATCGTATTAGGGGTATTGGTCTTATCTGATGAATCTTGCCCGTATTGGGATATTTCTCTGCGCTCCACTTGATGGATCATCTACGTCACTTCTGGTTCTGATACCCGGAAGTGACGGATGTTGTTTGGAGAATCGCGCGGAGACGCTGGCGAGCATCACACGGGAACATAATGTGAGTAACCACTATAAATATGGGCATAATGGCTGAATACAGTGAGGCATGCAGTTTGATTGTATGCATGCCTCCCTGTGCAGGTAATTAGAGATGAGCGAACTTACAGTAAATTCCATTTGTCACGAACTTCTCGGCTCGGCAGTTGACGACTTTTCCTGCATAAATTAGTTCAGCTTTCCGGTGCTCCGGTGGGCTGGAAAAGGTGGATACAGTCCTAGGAGACTCTTTCCTAGGACTGTATCCACCTTTTCCAGCCCATGGGAGCACCTGAAGGCTGAACTAATTTACGCAGGAAAAGTCATCAACTGCCGAGCCGAGAAGTTCGTGACGAATCGAATTTACTGTAAGTTCGCTCATCTGTACAGGTAATATCTGTGGATCAATGATTTATAATTTTTTTTGTGACATTGTTTCCACTTGTACCTGCACAGTACCCTCCTGAGGAACCCCGGCCACCATTATGTTACCGGGGGGAGGGGAAACGCGTAGAGGTACTCCAAAGGTTTACATTTTATCCTTCTTTATTCTTTTTTTTTTCTATTATCCTATTTTTTGGTGAAGGATTGATTTATTTATTGTTTAATCACTAATTATACACATAGATGCGCTGTATAATGATGCATCATTCTATACATTAAATAATGTCTCTGTATTGTCATGTATGTCTACAACGGTTTTAGTCAGTCATAGGGGGTGGAGAGTCAACGGTTCAAGTGGGGGCACCTCCCCCGCTGTTAGGTAGGGTAAGACTGTGTAACGATAGGAGTGCTAGTTAGAATATAATATCAATATTAAAGGGGACCTCTCATCAAATAAACTTTTGATATATTTTAGATTAATGAATGTTGAATAACTTTCCAATAGCATGTTAATGAAAAATATGCTTCTTTCTATTGTATTTTTCCTGATCAGTCCTGTCAGCAAGCATTTCTGACTCATGCTGGAGTCCTAAACACTCAGAGCTGCCAGCCTGCTTTGTTCACAGCCAAACAGGCTGTGAACAAAGCAGGCTGGCAGCTCTGAGTGTTCTCCTTTGTGAACAAAGCAGACTGGCAGCTCGTAGTGTTTAGGACTCCAGCATGAGTCTGAAATGCTTGCTGCCAGGACTGGTAGGGAGACCCCTAGTGGTCATTTCTTCAAAGTGGAAAATTAAATAGAAAGAAGCATATTTTTTAATAACATGCAATTATAAAGTTATTCTGCATACATTAATCTATAATGTATCAAAAGTTTTATTGATGAGAGGTACCCTTTAATTGTATACATCCGAGCACTATTCTAACTCTATCTTACCCTACGACAGTCTCCTCCCAAAGGACTGAAAAGAAAGTACAGTCTGCAGTATGTAAGTGCCATCTAACGTTATTGCTATACTGCATTGTCTATGTATATTTGTCCAAGTATTCATACCTCCGACATGTACAGTCATCACCTCTAGGTGAGCATCATTGTATATTTGCTTATACAGCAGATCGCTGGATATTAAATAGTTATAATATCATTTTAACAAGATTTAATAAAAGGTAGATTTTAATAGGGTATTGGTTCTATAGTAACCTAACTCAGTATTTTCCAACCAGTGTGCCTCCAGCTGTTGCAAAACTACAACTCCCAGCATGTACTGACCGCCGAAGGGCATGTTTGGGAGATGTAGTTATGCAACAACTGGAGGCACGCAACTACAACTCCCAGCATGCCGAGACAGCCCTTTTGCTGTTTGTGCATGCTGGGAGTAGTAGTTTTGCAAGATTTAGAGGGCCATGGTTTAGAAACAGTGATCTCCAAACTGTAGCCCTCCATATGTTGCAAATCTACAAATCCCAGCTTGCCCAGACAGCAAACAGCTGTCTGGGCATGCTGGGAGTTGTAGTTTTGCAACATCTGGAGGGCTACAGTTTAGAGACCACTGTATAATGGTCTCCAAACTTTAGCCCTCCAGATGTTGCTAGGCAACTCAGCAGCTTCCGTAGTCTGCACCAGGGAGCTGCACCTCATTGCCGCCCACCGCCGCAGCCGATCACCGCCGGTAAGTGACCGCCGGTCGCAGCACAGTCCCCCCGTTCTGCCCGGAATACCGTCGGTGGGCAGAGCATGAGAATCAAACTTTAACCTCCCCGCCCCCGATCTACTATTGGTCGGTCGCTTCTGACCGACCAATAGCAGGGATTGGAGGGGTGGAACCCCTGTCACCTCACTCCTATCCCTTCAGGGGGATCGTGGGTGTCTTGGGTGTCCGATCCCCCTTATTTTCCACGTCACCGGAGACCCGTATGACCCGGAATTGACCGGCGATTTGCGGCGACATTGGTGGGTCTCTGGCCAAGGGTTTGCAGGCACCCTGGTCCGGTCCCCACCCGGGTAGCGGCGGGGACTGGAATTTCCACGGGCATACAGTTACGCCCATGGTCCTTATGTAGTTAAGATGACAAGTTCATAGAAAATGCTATACATTAACCCTTATATAACATTGCATTATATAGTGCATTATAGAGAGTTCTGAGGAGAGGGGCCCAAGACGGACATTGAAGCAGCATCTACTACACAGGATAGGCAGAGTACAGAAGAACACGAGATTCTGTAATGGGTCACGCGATCTGATTGGTTGCTATGGGCAACTCTGCAACTTTTCCTCTGGACAGGTTTTGATAAATCTCCCCCCTATTTCACACAATGTATTTTTGCCAGTTTTTTTAGCATGTAAAATAGCGGTTTCATTCTTGAAAATGTGTAAAAAATGGGCAAAAATCGTCTGCTTTTTTAAAGTAATTGAGTTCTATTAAAGGGGTACTCCGGCGCTAAGACATCTTATCCCCTATCCAAAGGATAGGGGATAAGATGCCTGATCGAGGGGGTCCTGCCGCTGAGGACCCCCGTGATCTTACATGCAGCACCCCATTATAATCAGTCCCCGGAGCGTGTTCGCTCCGGGTCTGATTACTGGCGATCACGGGGCCGGAGCATTGTGATGTCATGGCCCCGCCCCATGTGACATCACGCTTGGCACCCTCAATGCAAGCCTATGGGAGGGGACGTATCACGCCCCCTCCCATAGGTTTGCATTGAGGGGGCGGAGCATGACGGCACACAGGGGCGGGGCCGTGACGTCACAACGCTCCGGCCCCATGATCGCCAGTAATCAGACCTGGAGTGAACACGCTCCGGGGACTGATTATAACGGGGTGCTGCATGCAAGATCACTGGGGTCCCCAGCGGCAGGACCCCCTCGATCAGGCATCTTATCCCCTATCCTTTGGATAGGGGAAACGATGTCTTAGCGCTGGAGTACCCCTTTAAACTCTCACAAAACAACTACAAGGAAAAACATCGGCTACATAATTTCATTGGCTGTTAAATTATTTAGAATTTTCTTTATATTTGGTCAATTTGGGGTTAATAAAATAGTATTAAAAAAAATAAAAAATAAAAAAAAAATGGGTGTAAATTTTTAAAAAATCATCCAATCTTTTTTTTTCTGTGCCTGGAATTGATTTCCATGGCCCAAACAGACTCGCCTGCTCTTTTAAAATGGAGCGTAGGCGCCAAAACGAGTACTAGGTGACTCAGTTTAGCCAATAGGATCCGCTGCTCCTGTTAGCAGTAAGACTATGTTCACACAGGGAAACGTCCGCAGGGAAATTCTCCATACGGACATTCCCCTGACAGCAGGGCGAAATCAATGGGACTCTGCTGCTGAATGTCCGTGCGGAATATTCTTTAAAAATTCCGCACGGACATTCTGTTATGTGAATATGGACTAAGACTAAGGGTATGCGCACACAAGCGGATTTTGCGCAGCGTACTTCTCTGTATTCTGCCTTCACATGTGCCTGCTCATGCTACGCCGCTACGTGCAGACACACTGAAGCGATGTGTGAGTCGCCATGCATGCGCGGTGTACTCGCACACATGGCAGCCGCTCCCCCTGCTCAATGAGCTAGGCCGAGAGTTGCCGCAATGTGCAAGTATACTGCGCATGCGTGCGGCGACTCGCACATCGCACTGTGTCGGCTCGTAGCGGCGTAATGCCGTTCCAAGCAGGCACATGTGAAGGCAGAATACAGAGGGTCCCTCAGCGGAGGATGCGCAGCAAAATACGCTGCAAATCTGCTCGTGTGAACGTAGCCGAAGGGTAGGTTCATACTACGCTCCTGCACCAGTTCATGGATATCTGTAAGCATCCTGCCGAAAATGTGATACGGAGGTATTCTGTTAACAGGAGCAGCGAACCCCAATTCTAAGGCCGAACAGAGTCCCCTAGTGACTCCTTTCCGGACATATCGCTTTTTCAAAATAGTGTGTCCATCCCTAAATGGAGTCACTAGTGGTGCAAGCCATAGAAATAAATGGGGTCTCCTCCTCATTACTAGATGAGAAGTAATGGTGAAGGTCCAGCTGAGTGTAATAAGGCATCAGGTGGGGCGGTGTTGGTGTGATGGGGAGGGTATAAAGCTCAGCTCCCTCCACCCTCTCCTCATGTGACTTGTCCTGTAGTCAGGATGGAGCTGTGGATCAGGTGGAGTTGTCTCTTAGTGGTTCTGCTCTATAGATCAGGCTTTAGCAGTGCCTTGGGTAGACACCGGCGCCAGTCCAACACTTGGAGAAGTAACCAGCCTGAATGGGGATCTCCTAGAAGACTTGGACAATCTGCCTCTGGATTAGGTTCTTCTAGATCAAACCCTTGGTCTCAGACTGGTTCAGTCACTGGTGTTGGGTCTGCGAGAGGTTTTCTGCCGGTGTCTGGATGGGGCCCTGGGTTTGGTAGAGGAGACTATCAGTCCCGACAGCTTCCCCCACAATCCTCCTCCTCCCCTATCAGTGTGCAGTGTAATGAGGACAGCATGGTGGTGACTGTGAAGAGAGACTTCTATGGGAATGGGAAGCTGGTGAAGCCCTCAGACCTGTCCTTGGGTTCCTGCCCCCCTGGAGCTCAGACTACAGATCCTGTTGTGGTTTTCCAAAATGACCTTCAAGACTGTGGGAACATCTTAGAGGTGAGTGATCGCTGGAGAACATGAGATTTCTTCTGTTCCTAATGTTCTCTCCAGTATGGTGCATATGACTGGACCTGAGAAGTGTCTCAGTACAGAACTGCTCTTATATAAGGTAATTGCTAATATGACTTGCAGAGTTGTTTTTCAGTAGGAGACATTAATGTAACCCAATAAATGTAGCATCTGCTTTCATGTACATATGAAATTCTAGCTTGTTATAATCGGTTTAAGGTTCCATTCCAGAGAACAGGAGGGTCATATCTATGGGGTCTTCACATGTATGTAGGATCTTGTACTGCATTTTAGATGTCTTAGTCAGTGTATAACCCATATACCTAATTCTTCCCAAGATGACTCCAGACTTGCTGATCTACAACTCTGCCCTACGCTACACCCCCACCACCTCCAGCAATGTGCCCATCATCAGGTCCAACTCTGCTGTGGTTCCCATTCAGTGCTTCTACCCAAGGTGAGTCTATACGGGGCAGGTGGTTTGGTAGTGGAGAGGGCATAAATATTGGGTGATTTTTATAGGAATATCATGAGATTAAGAGCAACCTGCTTTATGCTGCCTGTGGGCAGCATGAAACTGGTTCAGGGTCCTAGTAAACTAAAGGGGAACTGCAGTACAGAAGATCTTATCCCATATCTCCAGGACAAGAGATACGTGTCTAATTGCAGGGTATCCAACTACTCGGACTTCCTGTAATCTCCTGCCCGGTGCCTTAGCTCTCCTCATGCAGGGATCAATTTGCCTCCTCCATGTATCTTTATGGGAGATCCAGACACCAATACTGTATCTCCAGCACTCCCATAGTGATGCTTGGAGGGGGAGTCAATCATGGCCGCGCCAAGCAAGAGAAGAGCCAGTGTTCAGAACACCGGGGTGCCGGGAAGGAGACTGCACTGGTCCCAGTGGTTGGCCTGGGGATAGCTGATAAGATATTATGTACTGGAGTTAACGCTTCAATTCTAAAAAGCACTTTTGATTGAATCTATGTTCCAGGATCCAGCTCCCCTGCACTCTCCATGCTGCATGTTATCAAGGATTAGGAAAGCCCCACTCTTGTACTCAGTTTGTGGTATTACAACTTGGCTTTATTTGCTTTAGTAGAGCTGCAATACTACTAATGTAGGACTGGAAAAGCACAGCGCCAACCATGACCTCAGGTTGTGGTATTGCAGTTTGGATCTACTGATGTAATACCACCCACTAACTGAGGACCGGTGTGGTGCTGTGATTTTCCAATCCTGGATAATGCCTTTACATGAGATGGTATATAGAAATGCCTCCCTACTGTTTTATCAGGGCATCATAAAGCCTACCAGACATCCAAAAAACACTAGCACTAGGTTGGCATACCAGGTTTGCAGTGTCACAATGGTTGGCTGGAAAGAAAATACCATAAAATCTAGAAGTTCTTACTTGTGACAAGTAGTGTGGAGCACAAATATTGACAATGCCAATTTTTATTGCTAATACTGGCATTTCACGAATATTTAGCATATAGCGCTATATATTTGTATGTTAAAAAAAAAATTCTTCATTACAAACTTTTTATGCAAAATTTCATGGAAATTTTCACATGGGGGGGGGAGGGGGAAGTGAACGAATATGCAAATTTTGCAAACATAGGATGAATAATCAATATACTCACCAAATATCGCGAATCGAATATGGCCCCTGCGGCTCATCCCTAGGGTCAAGTCCTTAGTCTTCCACTGACCAAACATGGCACTCTCACTACCTTTGTACAACCCCTTAAAGAATGTTTCTTGTCTAGACACGGTAATGTGAGCAGTAAAGCCATCAAGCCAACATGGATTCCATTCAGCACCACGGTGACCTCAGAAGAGCGGCTGGCCTTCTCCTTGCGTCTCATGACTGGTAAGACTCTTTCCAGTACGAGGGTAGTACAGAGTCTTCTGGCCTATACTAGTGTTAAGTAACATCTGGAGGCTCTCTGTTTGGGGGAATCACTGGCCTAAACTAACACTCCAGTATCTTCTCTTCAGCGGACTGGAGCGCTCCCAGTCCATCCCTGGTCTTCCAGCTTGGTGACATGTTCTACATAGAAGCCTCTCTGGAGACCCAGAACCATGCCCCAATGATCCTGTTTGTGGACAGTTGTGTGGCCACCATTACGCCAGATGTGGCCTCCACTCCTCGCTATGAGATCATCTCTAACTATGGGTGAGTTACTACCATCAATACTGTACAGGTCTTCAGTCTATTGTCTACAACTAATCTGTTCTACAGGTGCTTGGTGGATGGGACGGAAGAAGATTCCTCTTCAGTCTTTGTTTCTCCAAGACCCCAAGCAGACAAGCTTCGCTTCATGGTGGATGCCTTCAGGTTCACCAACAATGCTGCCTCTCTGGTAAGGTCCATCTTATGATCTGTACTTCAGTGCTCTTTATATAGTTTCTATTCTTTTTAGGATGACATCTAACCAAAAGTGCCTGCACTTAGTTAGGATTAGATGATGGATCTGTACTACCAGACCTGTAGTACAAATTTTGCACAACAAGAGCTCATAGTAAGATGGTGTGGGTTCTAGATCATGACTAGTCTTGGTTGTTCTAGATCTATATCACCTGTTCCCTGAGAGCTGCTGCCATCAACCAGACCCCTGACCCAGTGAACAAGGCCTGCTCCTACAACAAGGCATCCAGCAGGTAAGATCCTAGACAACTGGGTGAGTATCCAGGTCAAATGATAACATGACTTTAGATGGTGTAAACAATGGTGTTGGATGATGCAATGGTGATCTCAATGTCTTCTAGTTGGTCACCTGTGGAAGGACCAAGTGGGATCTGTCAGTGCTGCACCACTGGGACCTGTGCTACTGCTGGGGGCCAGAGATCAGCATGGGGCTCATCCCTTGGGAGGCAGAGAAGACCTTGGAAGAGAGATGTTGGTGAGTGAACATTTCTTACACTAAGAGGAAGATTTATAGAAGAAAAACTTGTGTGGAGGAAGAGTTGAACAGTTGCCCATAGCAACCAGATAGCTTTTTCGTCATTTTTTACAGTTCTAAAGAAGCAGTCTGGTTGCTATGGGCAACTGCACCACTCTTCCGCTACACAGGCTTTGATAAATCTCCCCTTATTGTCCTGGAGAATCCTCTATGTATTGGACTGTACATTAGTTCAGGCTAGTTCTCTCACTTGTTAGGACCAATGTCCTACTTGTGGCTCTCGTGGTGTTATACTACAGCTCAGGATTGTTGGACATAAGACCTTGTATATGTTATCTAACGTTTGTCTTAGTTGGTGTTGCTGTAAATCTAATTCTTCTTCTGTCAGGTTCTCATATGGAGGAACATGTCCTGGCCACACTGGGTCCTCTTCTTCTAGTGACCGGAGCTGAGCCTAACCAGATGTCCAGAGCAGGAACCGCCCAAGCTTCCAGGATGAGTGCAGGACATGGACCTCTACAGCTGTGGGTGCTGGTGGCCGTGGGATCTGTCACTTCAGTGGTTGTTGCCGTGGCTCTTACTGTGGCTGTGAAATGTCTTCTGAGAAGATTTTCTGCTAAAGAATCTGTGTAGAAATAAAACACTTTGATAAACATTGTTTTTGATTGGTGTTATGGATGACACATGAATAGTTTGGGTCAGTCTTCATACAGGATGACTGTCGTCTGGTCTGAGGCAGTGGAGATCTGGGCACCATGCAGGTTCTTGGGATGTAAATATGCTGTACATCACCTATAGACTTCTATACTGGGGTCATGGAGGGAGATTTATCAAAACTGGTCTAGAGGAAAAGTGGCAACCAAATCACTTTTCAAAAAAATGTAATCTGGTTGCTGTGGGCAGCTCAGCAACTTTTCCTCAGGACAGGTTTTGATAACCCAACCCCCCCCCCCCCCCCCAGCAAATTGAACTTGTAGAAGCTGGGGTCTGGTCAGAAGTCTGGGACGACACACTATGTATTTTAATGCTCAGTGTTTTGCATTGAGTGTAATGTTTTAAAAACCATGTGTGTATTAAGTTTGAGAGATCCCAAAACTGGACAGTCCTGTATCCAAACCTTTTAGTAGACCACGGTTCTGTGCACAGGAAAAATAATGTACAAGATCAAAACCGTACACAACCGGAAACATCTAGTTGTGTACGGTTTTGTATGAGACGTCAATTACATTTTTATTAAAGCTGTAAGTGAATGCACCTAATAAACTTGGCCCATGTTCACTATTAGCACCACACAAAATAAAGGTGGACAACAATCGTTCCCCTGCAACAACAAATTCCACCATTATGTGAATCTCGGGTGTGAACACTCGTCTATTTCAGTTGGTGAAACCTCATCCAGAAAATCCGCTAGCGCAGTGTTCAAACAAGCTGTTACCATGGGTTACCACAAGTCACCGTAACATTTAACTTTAAAATCTCAATCCCTTACATAAACCTGCAACAAGGCAGAAGTCTTGTTCTGGGGGTCAGGGTCGTGCACATAGACTCAAAAGGGGGCTTGAGCCCCTGCCCTAGGATGCCATCACTGATGGGACCTCCGTGGGGTAATGTGGGTCCCATTCAGCTGATATGACTGCTGGATGTCCCTTACCTCAGGAATTGTGGGTTAACTTATGTAAGGTTTTCACAAACAGTTTTTTTTATTAGAAGTGCCCTTTTGTCTACTTGAGCTCCTGCTCCCCAAAATGTCTGTGCACATCCCTGCTGGGGGTCCAGATGCTAAGACCCCACTGATCACTAAAATGAGAGGGTAGATGCCCTCAGCCCTTTGGATTATTCTCCTGGACTAGTATAAGGTCTCAGACTTACAGTAAATCTGTATAGGGCTCAGTCCACATTGCCCTAGGGTATCTGTCGGCATCCTGATGAAAAGAAGATGCCAACATGTACTGTAACGAAGGGCAATGGATGCCATTCATTTCAATTTCCCAAACTCTATTCAGACTGTATGCGATATTTTCAGCAGACTCAAAAGCGCGGTTTGCTGCATTATCCAGTCTGCAGAAAATAGCGCATATGGTGACTTCATTCAAAACTAATGGCATCCATGACTAGGGCATATTATAGCTGCTATGATCTGCACCAACAACCCCCTTCCCCAACTATTCTTCTACCCATCTCCATTGAGTAATTGTGGACACTTGAGACCCGGTATCTATCAAGGCCTCTAGCTGGACCCCCCTCTACTTAAATTTTCACATAAGGGCAAGGGGCAACATACATCGAGAAACCTGTCTTAATACTTGTTACGCCGAGCGCTCCGGGTCCCCGCTCCTCCCCGGAGCGCTCGCTACACTCTCGCTACTGCAGCGCTCCGGTCAGATCCACTGACCCGGTGCGCTGCGATACCGCCTCCAGCCGGGATGCGATTCGCGATGCGGGTGGCGCCCGCTCGCGATGCGCACCCCGGCTCCCGTACCTGACTCGCTCTCCGTCGGTCCTGTCCCGGCGCGCGCGGCCCAGCTCCCTAGGGCGCGCGCGCGCCGGGTCTCTGCGATTTAAAGGGCCACTGCGCCGCTGATTGGCGCAAGTGGTTCTAATTAGTGTGTTCACCTGTGCACTCCCTATGTATACCTCACTTCCCCTGCACTCCCTCGCCGGATCTTGTTGCCATTGTGCCAGTGAAAGCGTTTCCTTGTGTGTTCCTAGCCTGTGTTCCAGACCTCCTGCCGTTGCCCCTGACTACGATCCTTGCTGCCTGCCCCGACCTTCTGCTACGTCCGACCTTGCTTCTGTCTACTCCCTTGTACCGCGCCTATCTTCAGCAGTCAGAGAGGTTGAGCCGTTGCTAGTGGATACGACCTGGTCACTACCGCCGCAGCAAGACCATCCCGCTTTGCGGCGGGCTCTGGTGAACACCAGTAGTGACTTAGAACCGGTCCACTAGCACGGTCCACGCCAATCCCTCTCTGGCACAGAGGATCCACCTCCTGCCAGCCGGCATCGTGACAGTAGATCCGGCCATGGATCCCGCTGAAGTTCCTCTGCCAGTTGTCGCCGACCTCACCACGGTGGTCGCCCAGCAGTCACAACAGATAGCGCAACAAGGCCACCAGCTGTCTCAACTGACCGTGATGCTACAGCAGCTACTACCACAGCTTCAGCAATCATCTCCTCCGCCAGCTCCTGCACCTCCTCCGCAGCGAGTGGCCGCTTCAGGCCTACGACTATCCTTGCCGGATAAATTTGATGGGGACTCTAAATTTTGCCGTGGCTTTCTTTCTCAATGTTCCCTGCACTTGGAGATGATGTCGGACCAGTTTCCTACTGAAAGGTCTAAGGTGGCTTTCGTAGTCAGCCTTCTGTCTGGAAAAGCTCTGTCATGGGCCACACCGCTCTGGGACCGCAATGACCCCGTCACTGCCTCTGTACACTCCTTCTTCTCGGAAATTCGAAGTGTCTTTGAGGAACCTGCCCGAGCCTCTTCTGCTGAGACTGCCCTGTTGAACCTGGTCCAGGGTAATTCTTCCGTTGGCGAGTACGCCGTACAATTCCATACTCTTGCTTCAGAACTATCCTGGAATAATGAGGCCCTCTGCGCGACCTTTAAAAAAGGCCTATCCAGCAACATTAAAGATGTTCTGGCCGCACGAGAAATCCCTGCTAACCTACATGAACTCATTCATCTAGCCACTCGCATTGACATGCGTTTTTCCGAAAGGCGTCAGGAGCTCCGCCAGGATATGGACTTTGTTCGCACGAGGCGTTTTTTCTCCCCAGCTCCTCTCTCCTCTGGTCCCCTGCAATCCGTTCCTGTGCCTCCCGCCGTGGAGGCTATGCAGGTCGACCGGTCTCGCCTGACACCTCAAGAGAGGACACGACGCCGCATGGAGAATCTCTGCCTGTACTGTGCCGGTAACGAACACTTCCTGAAGGATTGTCCTATCCGTCCTCCCCGCCTGGAAAGACGTACGCTGACTCCGCACAAAGGTGAGACAGTCCTTGATGTCAACTCTGCTTCTCCACGTCTTACTGTGCCTGTGCGGATATCTGCCTCTACCTTCTCCTTCTCTACTATGGCCTTCTTGGATTCCGGATCTGCAGGAAATTTTATTTTGGCCTCTCTCATCAACAGGTTCAACATCCCGGTGACCAGTCTCGCCAGACCCCTCTACATCAATTGTGTTAACAATGAAAGATTGGACTGTACCATACGTTTCCGCACGGAGCCCCTCCTAATGTGCATCGGACCTCATCACGAAAAAATTGAGTTTTTGGTCCTCCCCAATTGTACTTCCGATATTCTCCTTGGACTACCCTGGCTTCAACACCATTCCCCAACCCTGGATTGGTCCACTGGGGAGATCAAGAGTTGGGGTACCTCTTGTTTCAAGGACTGCCTTAAACCGGTTCCCAGTACTCCTTGCCGTGACCCTGTGGTTTCCCCTGTAACCGGTCTCCCTAAGGCCTATATGGACTTTGCGGATGTATTTTGCAAAAAACAAGCTGAGACTCTACCTCCTCACAGGCCTTATGACTGTCCTATTGACCTCCTCCCGGGCACTACTCCACCCCGGGGCAGAATTTATCCTCTCTCCGCCCCAGAGACTCTTGCTATGTCTGAGTACATCCAGGAAAATTTAAAAAAGGGCTTTATCCGCAAATCCTCCTCTCCTGCCGGAGCCGGATTTTTCTTTGTGTCCAAAAAAGATGGCTCCCTACATCCTTGCATTGACTACCGCGGTCTTAACAAAATCACGGTAAAGAACCGCTACCCTCTACCTCTTATCTCTGAACTCTTTGATCGCCTCCAAGGTGCCCACATCTTTACCAAACTGGACTTAAGAGGTGCTTATAATCTCATCCGCATCAGAGAGGGGGATGAATGGAAAACGGCATTTAACACTAGAGATGGACACTTTGAGTATCTGGTCATGCCCTTTGGCCTGTGCAACGCCCCTGCCGTCTTCCAAGACTTTGTTAATGAAATTTTTCGTGATCTCTTATATTCCTGTGTTGTTGTGTATCTGGACGATATCCTGATTTTTTCTGCCAACCTAGAAGAACACCGCCAGCATGTCCGCATGGTTCTTCAGAGACTTCGTGACAATCAACTTTATGCCAAGATGGAGAAATGTCTGTTTGAATGTCAATCTCTTCCTTTCCTAGGATACTTGGTCTCTGGCCAGGGACTACAAATGGATCCAGACAAAATCTCTGCCGTCTTAGATTGGCCACGCCCCTCCGGACTCCGTGCTATCCAACGTTTTTTGGGGTTCGCCAATTATTACAGACAATTTATTCCACATTTTTCCACCATTGTGGCTCCTATCGTGGCTTTAACCAAAAAGAATGCCAATCCTAAGTCATGGCCTCCTCAAGCGGAAGACGCCTTTAAACAGCTCAAGTCTGCCTTTTCTTCTGCTCCCGTGCTCTCCAGACCTGACCCATCTAAACCCTTCCTATTGGAGGTAGATGCCTCCTCAGTAGGAGCGGGAGCGGTCCTTCTACAGAAAAATTCTTCCGGGCATGCTGTTACTTGTGTTTTTTTTTTTTCTAGGACCTTCTCTCCGGCGGAGAGGAACTACTCCATCGGGGATCGAGAGCTACTAGCCATTAAATTAGCACTTGAGGAATGGAGGCATCTGCTGGAGGGATCAAGATTTCCAGTTATTATTTACACCGATCACAAAAATCTCTCCTATCTCCAGTCTGCCCAACGGCTGAATCCTCGCCAGGCCAGGTGGTCTCTGTTCTTTGCCCGATTTAATTTTGAAATTCACTTTCGGCCTGCCGATAAGAACATTAGGGCCGATGCTCTCTCTCGTTCCTCGGATGCCTCGGAAGTAGAGCTCTCTCCGCAACACATCATTCCTCCTGACTGCCTGATCTCCACTTCTCCAGCCTCCATCAGGCAAAATCCTCCAGGGAAGACCTTCGTCACTCCACGCCAACGCCTCGGAATCCTCAAATGGGGTCACTCCTCCCATCTCGCAGGCCATGCGGGCATCAAGAAATCCGTGCAACTCATCTCTCGTTTCTATTGGTGGCCGACTCTGGAGACGGATGTTGTTGATTTTGTGCGGGCCTGCACTGTCTGTGCCCGGGATAAGACTCCTCGCCAGAAGCCCGCTGGTCTTCTTCATCCTCTGCCTGTCCCCGAACAGCCTTGGTCTCTGATTGGTATGGACTTTATTACAGACTTACCCCCATCCCGTGGCAACACTGTTGTTTGGGTGGTCGTTGATCGATTCTCCAAGATGGCACATTTCATCCCTCTTCCTGGTCTTCCTTCAGCGCCTCAGTTGGCAAAACAATTTTTTGTACACATTTTTCGTCTTCACGGGTTGCCCACGCAGATCGTCTCGGATAGAGGCGTCCAATTCGTGTCAAAATTCTGGAGGGCTCTCTGTAAACAACTCAAGATTAAATTAAACTTTTCTTCTGCTTATCATCCTCAATCCAATGGGCAAGTAGAAAGAATTAACCAGGTCCTGGGTGATTATTTACGGCATTTTGTTTCCTCCCGCCAGGATGACTGGGCAGATCTTCTACCATGGGCCGAATTCTCGTATAACTTCAGAGTCTCTGAATCTTCTTCCAAATCCCCATTTTTCGTGGTGTACGGCCGTCACCCTCTTCCCCCCCCTCCCTACTCCCTTGCCCTCTGGTTTGCCCGCTGTGGATGAAATAACTCGTGATCTTTCCACCATATGGAAAGAGACCCAAAATTCTCTCTTACAGGCTTCATCACGCATGAAGAAGTTTGCTGATAAGAAAAGAAGAGCTCCCCCCATTTTTTCTCCAGGAGACAAGGTATGGCTCTCCGCTAAATATGTCCGCTTCCGTGTTCCTAGCTACAAATTGGGACCACGCTATCTTGGTCCTTTCAAAATTTTGTGCCAGATTAATCCTGTCTCTTACAAACTTCTTCTTCCTCCTTCTCTTCGTATTCCTAATGCCTTTCACGTTTCTCTTCTTAAACCACTCATCATCAACCGTTTCTCTCCCAAACTTGTTTCTCCCACTCCTGTTTCCGGCTCCTCGGACATCTTCTCAGTAAAGGAGATACTGGCCTCCAAGAAGGTCAGAGGGAAAACCTTTTTTTTGGTCGATTGGGAGGGCTGTGGTCCTGAAGAGAGATCCTGGGAACCTGAGGACAATATCCTAGACAAAAGTCTGCTCCTCAGGTTCTCAGGCTCTAAGAAGAGGGGGAGACCCAAGGGGGGGGGGGTACTGTTACGCCGAGCGCTCCGGGTCCCCGCTCCTCCCCGGAGCGCTCGCTACACTCTCGCTACTGCAGCGCTCCGGTCAGATCCACTGACCCGGTGCGCTGCGATACCGCCTCCAGCCGGGATGCGATTCGCGATGCGGGTGGCGCCCGCTCGCGATGCGCACCCCGGCTCCCGTACCTGACTCGCTCTCCGTCGGTCCTGTCCCGGCGCGTGCGGCCCCGCTCCCTAGGGCGCGCGCGCGCCGGGTCTCTGCGATTTAAAGGGCCACTGCGCCGCTGATTGGCGCAAGTGGTTCTAATTAGTGTGTTCACCTGTGCACTCCCTATGTATACCTCACTTCCCCTGCACTCCCTCGCCGGATCTTGTTGCCATTGTGCCAGTGAAAGCGTTTCCTTGTGTGTTCCTAGCCTGTGTTCCAGACCTCCTGCCGTTGCCCCTGACTACGATCCTTGCTGCCTGCCCCGACCTTCTGCTATGTCCGACCTTGCTTCTGTCTACTCCCTTGTACCGCGCCTATCTTCAGCAGTCAGAGAGGTTGAGCCGTTGCTAGTGGATACGACCTGGTCACTACCGCCGCAGCAAGACCATCCCGCTTTGCGGCGGGCTCTGGTGAACACCAGTAGTGACTTAGAACCGGTCCACTAGCACGGTCCACGCCAATCCCTCTCTGGCACAGAGGATCCACCTCCTGCCAGCCGGCATCGTGACAATACTGGTTGATTCTGGACCTTCAGCAATTACTCCTGGGGTGCGGTCCTCGACCCCAGGGGATGCCCATTTAAAGCCCAGTGTCCAGTCTTATTGCAAAAACTACAAATAGGCCACTGAGTCCGAGGTGGTCTCACCGGGGGAACATTGGGTGGATGAACAGGACGAGGGGCAGGCCTTTTAGGTGTAAGCATATCAGGCCTAGAGGACTCAGACCTGCCCACCATCTCCTTGAAAGCTTTAGTGAAATGTTCTATGTCCTGTCGTACATTCTGTAGGTCTGCAGTCCAGGAACTAGTGGGAGTAGGTGCAGGAATAGGTTGTGGAGGGGGTACTGGTTGTACCGAGGCTCCTGGGGCCTCACCAGAAGGGGCACTAGTTTCCTCTGCCTCGGGCCCTGACTCAATAACCTTGATAGCTAGTCTCTTAAAGGCTGGGAAAAGCATATCGGGATTTCTGCACCACCAGCATCCTAAGTTGGCCCTTATCCCATTTATTCTGTGTCCCATCTATGAACAGGTCCATCAGCACTTTGTTACCCTGTATGGGTGTAATGCCATCTAACTTTTGCACCGTTTCTAAAGCATTCTGTAATGCCACAGCATATGCCCGAAGAGTCTCACCTGGCTTCTAACATCGCTCATATAGCCTTAGACGTACCTCAGAGGGGGAGTGAGACTCGAACACTTGGTAAAGCCCCTCAAAGATTTCCTCCACTGTAGCCTTGTCGGCTGCCGGCCAGGTGCGGACCTCCTCCAGTGCAGGCCCCTGCAGCTGTCCTGTAAGTAACTACACCTGTTGGTTAGGGGGAAAAGAATAAAAAACAAAAATACTTTGTATCTTCTCTTTGAAGTCCCTCAACGTAAAGGGATCCCCATTGTATTTGGGAAGAACTGGATTCCCCCAAAAAGACAGGTGCGGAAACTGGAGCTCCTGAGATGAATGGAGAAGCTGGAAATGAATCAGCTTGATCTTGTCTTGCTTATTGTGCTGACCCCGCTGATGAGACTGTGGTGTCCCGGTACCGCATCCTATCCGGTACCTGTGTGTATAGGTCCCCATAGCCAGAGTCCCTAGAACGTGGGGGTCCTTATTGTCTAGTCTATCCCTAGTCACCTCTCATCTAGGTATTAGTTATCTAGTAATTATTTAGGATTTATATATATAGGATTGTACAAATGTATATAAATGGTTAACTACCTCTGCATAGTGTCGCAGGACCTGCGGGTCACGTGATCACGGTGAACCCTATGGTTTATTGCTTAAGGACCTTCGGAGATCCCTATGACTTATTTCTCCCATCACTCCCTGTAACAGTGAGTGACAGCTACTCGGACCAATCCAAAACGGCCCTGCCCATATAAGGGAGCGGGGGCCATTGCTCTCTCTCTTGTTCCGGGGCTGTCAAACAAGCAGGATCTGCGCAGCTATCTTCTGCAGTGAGTTAAGCTCGAGCCTTGCGGCAAGTGGATGATCTATTCAGAATCGTGAGTGTGTAAATCCGGACGGATCTTCGCAATTTACCCTAAATTCTCAGACTATATCCAAAGTCAAGGTCCGCAACAACTGTCAGTCATTGAACTATATAGAGACTGTATTCCTGAGACTGTTACTGTTCATTGGATGCATCGCAAGCATTTAAGTAAAGTTATTCAAGTTCAAGTACCTTGTGGACCTTCAGTCATTTTATGCATGCACCTATCGTTACTGGGAAGGGCAACGATAGACCGGAGAATTACCTCAGTATACTAGCCCTCAGCCTGGCGTCACGAACTATAGGGTTAACCTTAACCCCTCATCTACCGAAACAACAACCCCACTACCATACACCCCCCAAGGGCTACCACAAGACCACAGGAGCACCACCATCTTGTTGGGCAGGTGGTGGAGGTGGAGCAGGTCCTGGAGGTGGCATTGGTGCTGTAGGGTCTGACATCTTGGTTTAAAGTGCTTGCTCTTTAAATGAATCTTGAGAATGTAGCACTCCTTAGGTAACGCAGCTGTTCTCTAATCTGGAACTTGAGAGCGGTGATCTCGAACTTGAGAGCGGTGACCTGGAACTGGAGTGCGTAACTGGAGTTACCTGATCTCCTGCTATCCATATTGACTACGAACCTTGCCGCCTGCCCCGACCTTCTGCTACGTCTGACCTTGCCTCTGCCTAGTTCTTCTGTCCCTCGCCTTCTCAGCAGTAAGCGAGGTTGAGCCGTTGCTAGTGGATACGACCTGGTTGCTACCGCCGCAGCAAGACCATCCCGCTTTGCGGCGGGCTCTGGTGAACACCAGTAGCCACTTAGAACCGGTCCACCGGCACGGTCCACGCCAATCCCTCGCTGACACAGTGGATCCACAACCTGTAAGCCGAATCGTGACAGCACGTTAGACTTACCGGTCTATAATTGCCTGGCGAAGACCTAGAGCCCTTCTTGAAGATTGGTACCACATTCGCCTTGCGCCAGTCCCTTGGCACAATACCATACACCAGAGAATCTCTAAATATCATGAACAGGGGTACAGATATTACTGAACTTACCTCTCTAAGAACTCTTGGGTGTAGTCTATCCAGTCCTGGAGATTTGCTTACATTTATATTACTTAACTTACCTTGTACCATCTCTACATTAAGCCAGTTCAGTACATTACATGATGTGTTACCAGCACTGACCTGTACATGATGTGTTACCAGCACTGACCTGGCCAATGTCAGCTCCTTCTTCCATAGTGTATACAGAACTAAAGAACCCATTCAGTAGCTCCGCCTTCTCTTGATCGCCTGTGACAACCTCCCCATTATCATTATTAAGGGGTCCTACATGCTCTGTCCTTGGTTTTTTTGCATTTATATATCTAAAAAAATATTTAGGATTAGTTTTGCTTTCTTTGGCCACCTGTCTCTCGTTTTGAATTTTTGCTGTTTTTATTACATTTTTACAGATTTTATTAAGCTCCTTGTACTGTTTAAATGTTATAGCTGACCCATCAGATTTGAATTTTTTGAAGGCTATTTTTTTTGTTGTTTATTGCTCTTTTAACCTCATTTGTCAGCCATGTAGGATTTAGTTTTAATGGTTTATATTTGTTCCCCTTTGGTATATATTTAGCTGTATAGTTATTTAGAGTTGATTTAAAGATGTCCCATTTACCTTCTGTATCAGTATTTGAGAACACCTCCCCCCAGTCTATGTCCTGTAGTGCAGCCCTCAGCCCAGGGAAATTTGCCTTTTTAAAGTTATATGTTTTTGCCTTCCCCGTCTGTCTTTGTTTTCTACATTTTAAGTCAAAAGTAACTATATTGTGGTCACTATTACCAAGGTTTTCCCGCACAGTTACATTACCAACCAGCTCTGCGTTGTTGGAAATGATCAGATCCCACAAGGCATCACTTTTGTTGGGTCCTCCACAAACTGGCCCATAAAATTATCCTGCAATAAATTTAGGAATTTTCTCCCCTTTGTAGTTTTAGCCAACCCCGGACCCCAATCTATATCTGGATAGTTAAAATCTCCCATTATTACCACTGTACCTGCCCGGGTGGCCCTCTCTATTTGTTTATGAAGCCGAACTTCTATCTCCTCAGTGATATTAGGGGGTCTGTAGATTACCCCAAATATTATTTTTTCAGTATTTCCCTCCTTTTGTAATTCTACCCACAGTGATTCCACCTCCTCAAAATCATCACACACTATGGCATCGTTCACACTGACTTTCATACCACTTCTTACATACAGACAGACTCCACCACCTTTTCTGTTCATTCTATCCTTGCGAAACAATGTAAACCCCTGCAGATTGACAGCCCAGTCATGTGAGGAGTCCAGCCATGTCTCAGTGACCCCCAACTATATCACCAGCCATGTCTCAGTGACCCCAACTATATCAATATGTTCCTCCAGTATCAAGGCCTCAATCTCCCCCATTTTATTTGCTAGGCTTCTGGCATTTGTGAACATACACTTTACATTTCCATTAAGTTTTACACATATAGTCTCACTAATGGGATTTTCAGAGTTATTGGGGTTAATGTTATTATTTGAGTTATAAGGGCTAATTGTACTATTTAAGTTATTGGGGCTAATGGGATTTTTTGCGTTATTGGGTCTAATGTTGTTATTTAAGTTATTGGGGCTAACAGTATTTTTTCAGTTAATGGGGCTTATTGTAGTTATTGAGTTATTGGGGCTAATGGAATTTTTTGAATTATTGGGATTACAATTTTTCAGGCTACATTTATTTTTACAGCTGGTTTGTAACCCATGCATCTCCTTATCCACTGCTCTTAACCTCCCCCCCACTGGACTCCTCTCCGCCCACCATTATGTCCTGACCCCTCTCTAACCTATCCATCCCACTGTCTGCTTTCTTTGCTTTATTATCCTCCCCCCACTCACCTAGTTTAAATACTCAGCCACCCCTTCCAGGATTCTCTCCCCCAGCACAGCAGACCCCCTTCCATTCAGGTGCACATTATCCGTAGAATAGAGTTTGTACCCCAATGAAAAGTCAGCCCAGTGCTCTAAAAACCCAAACCCTTCCCCCTTACACCACGACTTAAGCCATGCATTTAACTCCCTAAGCTCCCGCTGTCTTTCCTGCGATGCGCATGGCACAGGAAGTATTCCAGAGAACACAACCTAAGAGGTCCTTCCCTTCAGCTTGGCACCTAGTTCCTTGTAATTATTCTTCAAGGACCTCCACCTACCATGTATTCTGTCGTTGGTTCCCACATGGACCACGACAGCTGGGTCATCCCCAGCCCCCCCTAGTAATTTGTCCACCCTTTCCACCACATGCCGAACCCTGGCACCAGGGAGACAGCAAACCATTCGGTTGAGGTGGTTTTGGCGACAAATTATTCTATCCGTCTTCCTGATTATAGAATCCCCTACCACAACTAACTGTCTTGGCCTACCTGCGTTACCATCCCCCACACTACTAGTTGAGCTGTTCCCCCGGCTGTTAGGGAGACCAGTATCCACTAGGGTTGCCATCTCTGATACTGAGGTGCTCAGCAGCAGTTCAGCAGCAATTTTCCAATTTTTCTCAAAATTTTCAAAATCTGAATTTTTCATAGACCAGTTCAGATTTGAAGTGGATTTGAAGGGCCTTCATATTAGAAATACCCCATAAATGACCCCATTATAAAAACTGCACCCCTCAAAGTATTGAAAATGAAATTCAGTAAGTGTGTTAACCCTTTAGGTGTTTCACAGAAATAGCAGTAAAGTGAAGAAGAAAATTTAAAATCTTCATTTTTCACACTCGCATGTTCTTGTAGACCCAGTTTTTGAATTTTTACAAGGGGTAAAAGGAGAAAAATCCTCTCAAAATTTGTAACCTAATTTCTCTCGAGTAAGGAAATACCTCATAAGTGTTCGGCGGGCGCAGTTGAGGGCTCAGAAGGGACGGAGCGGCAATGGGATTTTGTAAAGTGAATTTTGCTGAAATGGTTTTTGGGGGGGCATGTCACATTTAGGAAGCCTCTATGGTGCCAGAACAGCAGAAAACCCCCTACATGGCATACTATTTTGGAAACTACACCCCTCAAGGCACGTAACAAGGGGTCCAGTGAGCCTTTAAACCCCACAGGTGTTTGACGACTTTTTGTTAAAGTCGGATGTGTAAATGAAAAAAAATTTTTTTCACTAAAGTGCATTTTTCCCCCCAAATTTACCATTTTTATAAAGGGTAATGGGAGAAAATGCCCCCCAAAATTTGTAACCCCATCTCTTCTGAGTATTGAAATACCCATTGTTAGGACGAAAAATGCTCTGCGGGCGAACTACAATGCTCAGAAGAGAAGGAGTCACATTTGGCTTCTGGAAAGCAAATTTTGCTGAAATGGTTTTGGGGGGGCATGTCGCATTAAGGAAGCCCCTATGGTGCCAGGACAGCAAAAATCCCCCACATGGCATACTATTTTGGAAACTACACCCCTCAAGGAATGTAACAAGGGGTACAGTGAGCCTTAACACCTCACAGGTATTTCACAACTTTTTGTTAAAGTTGGATGTGTAAATGAAAAAAAATTTTTTTTTAACTAAAATGCTGGTTTTCCCCCAAATTTTTAATTTAACCCCTTAAGGACAATGGACGTACTCCTACGCGCCGTTTCCAAGTCCTTAAGGACCGAGGACGTAGGAGTACGTCCTGTCCATTCCCAGTCCATCGGGGCCCCAGGAGCGACGGCGGCGGCGGGACTGACCTGCGCGGCGTGGATCAGCAGCAGCAGGAGGTGAGTGACAGCCTCCTGCTGTTGCTTAGCAACAGCTCCCAGCATGCAAAAAGGGCATGCTGGGAGCTGTAGTTATGCAACAGGAGGAGGCAGACCACCACAACTCCCAGCATTCCCTTATGGGCATGCTGGGACTTATGGTTTTGCAACAGCTGGAGGCACATTTTTTCTATGGAAAAGTGTACCTTCAGCTGTTGTATAACTACAACTCCCAGCTTGCACAATCAGCTAGAGTGCATGCTGGGAGTTGTAGTGGTGCATCGGGTGGTTGCATAACTACAACTCCCAGCATGCCCGTTGGCTGTCGGTGACTGATGAGAGTTGTAGATTTGCAACAGCTGAAGGCACACTGAGTTAAGTAGCAAACCAGTGTGTCTCCAGCTGTTGCATAACTACAATCCCCAGCATCCCCAGCCAAAGTAGTATGCCTCCCACTGTTGCATAACTACAACACCCAGCATGCCCTTCCGCTGTCCGTACATGCTGGGGGTTGTAGCTTTTGCAACAGCTGAATGCTCACTGGTTGCAAAACACTGAGTTTGTTACCAAACTCTGTGTTTCACAACCAGTGTGCCTCCAGCTGTTGCAAAACTACAACTCCCAGCATGCACTGATAGACCGTACATGCTGGGAGTTGTAGTTTTGCAACAGCTGGATGTTTCTCCCCCCCCCCAATGTGAACGTACAGGGTACACTCACATGGGCGGAGGATTACAGTAAGTATCCGGCTGCAAGTTTGAGCTGCGGCAAATTTTCTGCCGCAGCTCAAACTGCCAGCGAGAAACTACTGTGAACCCCCGCCCGTGCGACTGTACCCTAAAAACACTACACTACACTAACACAAAATAAAAAGTCAAAAACACTACATTTACACATACCCCTACACAGCCCCCCTCCCCAATAAAAATGAAAAACGTCTGGTACGCCACTGTTTCCAAAACGGAGCCTCCAGCTGTTGCAAACAACTACTCCCAGTATTGCCAGATAGCCGTTGACTGTCCAGGCATGCTGGGAGTTTTACAACAGCTGGAGGCACCCTGTTTGGGAATCACTGGCGTAGAATACCCCTATGTCCACCCCTATGCAAGTCCCTAATTCAGGCCTCAAATGCGCATGGCGCTCTCACTTTGGAGCCCTGTCGTATTTCAAGGCAACAGTTTAGGGTCACATATGGGGTATCACCGTACTCGAGAGAAATTGTGTTACAAATTTTGCGGGGTATTTTCTGCTATTACCCTTTTTAAAAATGTAAAATTTTTGGGAAACCAAGCATTTTAGGTAAAATTTTTTTTTTTTTTTTTACATATGCAAAAGTTGTGAAACCCCTGTGGGGTATTAAGGTTCACATTATCCCTTGTTATGTACCCCGAGGGGTCTAGTTTCCAAAATGGTATGCCATGTGTTTTTTTTTTTGCTGTCCTGGCACCATAGGGGCTTCCTAAATGCGGCATGCCCCCAGAGCAAAATTTGCTTTCAAAAAGCCAAATGTGACTCCTTTTCTTCTGAGACCTGTAGTGCGCCAGCAGAGCACTTTTTATCCCCATATGGGGTGTTTTCTGAATCGGAAGAAATTGGGCTTCAAATTTTGGGGGGTATTTTCTGCTATTGCCCTTTTTAGAAATGTAAAAATTTTGGGAAACCAAGCATTTTAGGTAAAAATTTTTTTTTTCACTTTACCACTTGTTACGTTCCCGAGGGGTCTAGTTTCCAAAATAGTATGCCATGCGTTTTTTTTTTTTGCTGTCCTGGCACCATAGGGGCTTCCTAAAGGTGACATGCCCCCCAAAAACCATTTGTCAGTCCTTCCCTTCTGAGCCCTCTACTGCGCTCGCCGAACACTTTACATAGACATATGAGGTATGTGCTTACTCGAGAGAAATTGGGTTTCAAATACAAGTATAAATTTTCTCCTTTCTACCAATTGCAAAAATTCAAAAATTGGGTCTACAAGAACATGCGAGTGTAAAAAATGAAGATTGTGAATTTTCTCCTTCACTTTTCTGCTATTCCTGTGAAACACCTAAAGGGTTAATACACTTACTGAATGTCATTTTGAATACTTTGGGGTGTAGTTTTTATAATGGGGTCTTTTATGGGGTATTTCTAATATGAAGACCCTTCAAATCCACTTCAAACCTGAACTGGTCCATGAAAAATAGCGAGTTTGAAAATTTTGTGAAAAATTTCAAAATTGCTGCTGAACTTTGAAGCCCTCTGGTGTCTTCCAAAAGTAAAAACTCATAAATTTTTTGATGCAGACATAAAGTAGACATATTGTATATGTGAACCCCAAAATTTTTTATTTGGAATATCCATATTCCTTACAAGCAGAGACCTTCAAAATTAGAAAAATTTTCATTTTTTTCATCAAATTTTGGGATTTTTCACCAAGAAAGGATCCAAGTTACCATAAAATTTTACCACTAAGTTAAAGTAGAATATGTCACGAAAATAACAATCTCGGAATCAGAATGATAACTAAAAGCATTCCAGAGTTATTAAAAGCCCCCATGGTACCAGAACAGTGGACCCCCCCAACATGTGACTCCATTTTGGAAACTACTCCCCTCACGTAATGTAATAAGGGGTACTGTGAGCATTTACACCCACGCTCCCATCCAACTTTAACAAAAATTCGTCAAACACCTGTGGGGTGTTAAGGCTCACTATACCTTGTTACGTTCTGTGAGGGGTGTAGTTTCCAAAATAGGGTCACATGTGGGTGTTTATTTTTTTGCGTTTTTGTCAGAACCGCTGTAAAATCAGCCACCCCTGTGCAAATCACTAATTTAGGCCTCAAATGTACATAGTACACTCTCACTCCTGAGCCTTGTTGTGCGCCCGCAGAGCATTTTACACCCACATATGGGGTATTTCCGTACTGAAATTGCGTTACAAATTTTGAGGGTCTTTTTTTCCTTTCACCTCTTGTGAAAATAAAAAGTATGGGGCAACACCAGCATGTTGGTGTAATTTTTTCAATTTTTTAACACTAACAGGCTGGTGTAGCCCCCAACTTTTCCTTTTCATGAGGGGTAAAAGGAGAAAAAGCCCCCCAACATTTTTTACTCAATTTCTCCTGAGTACGGAGATACCCCCTATGTGGCCCCAAACTGTTTCCTTGAAATACGACAGGGCTCTGAAGTGAGAGAGCACCATGCACATTTGAGGACTAAATTAGGGATTGCATAGGGGGGGACATAGGGGTATTCTACGCCAGTGATTCCCAAACAGGGTGCCTTCAGCTGTTGCTAAACTCCCAGCATGCCTGGACAGTCTGTGGCCTGCCTGGAAATGCTGGGAGTTGTTGTTTTGCAACAGCTGGAGGCTCCGTTTTGGAAACACTGCCATACGATACGCTTTTTATTTTTATTGAGGGGAAGGTGTAAGGGGGTGTATATGTATGGTACATTCGCACTGGCGGGGGTTTACAATGAGTTTCCCGCTAGGAGTTTGCGCTGCGGCGGAGAATTTGCCACAGCTCAAACTTGAAGCAGGAAACTCACTGTAAACCCCTGTACATTCACATGGGGGGGGGGGGGGGGTTGCAAACCTCCAGCTGTTGCAAAACTACAACTCCCAGCATGCGCTGACAGACCGTAAATGCTGGGAGTTGTACTTTTGCCACAGCTGGAGGCACACTGGTTGGAAAACCTTCAGTTAGGTTCTGTTACCTAACTGGCCAAAAAATCCTGGTTCTAAGGTCCAGGAACGCTGTAACTATGAACTGAGGGGTATTAGTGGGGTATTAGTGGAAGAATTTAATTTTTCCTTCTCTCCTCTCTTTTCCTTTCCCCCCTCCTCTCCTCTTTTGGTATAGAGGTTTAACAATTCTATAATTTTGTCCAGCCTAAGCCTTGTCTATGGTTATATATATATATAAAAAACAGTCCGCCCAAACTTTTTGGAAGTGTAATCCTCGCATTCAATTAAATGATGGGTATACCCCCGTAATAAATATATATCTTCTGTGTCATAACAATTTTATTGTATTGTTGTTTAACTAATTTATGCATGTATTATCGTACCTACACCATGAGGTTTATGGTGGTCCTAAATATATGATTGTGTATGACTCTAACAGTCTAGGAACTAATGGATATAACCTATGGGGTGTTTTATTTTGGTTGCACCTATTGCGTTACGCTTGTCATCTAAGTGGAACGCATTAGATACATCTGTATTAAGAATGAAAAAGACGAGTTGCGTTCCACCTAGCGAGAACCGGTGGAACGCATTCGTCACTTCCGATTCCGATCTATCACGTCTGATCACAAAAATGGTTTATCAATTCATACAGAATATATGTGTGACATTATCGTATTAGGGGTATTGGTCTTATCTGATGAATCTTGCCCGTATTGGGATATTTCTCTGCGCTCCACTTGATGGATCATCTACGTCACTTCTGGTTCTGATACCCGGAAGTGACGGATGTTGTTTGGAGAATCGCGCGGAGACGCTGGCGAGCATCACACGGGAACATAATGTGAGTAACCACTATAAATATGGGCATAATGGCTGAATACAGTGAGGCATGCAGTTTGATTGTATGCATGCCTCCCTGTGCAGGTAATTAGAGATGAGCGAACTTACAGTAAATTCCATTTGTCACGAACTTCTCGGCTCGGCAGTTGACGACTTTTCCTGCATAAATTAGTTCAGCTTTCCGGTGCTCCGGTGGGCTGGAAAAGGTGGATACAGTCCTAGGAGACTCTTTCCTAGGACTGTATCCACCTTTTCCAGCCCATGGGAGCACCTGAAGGCTGAACTAATTTACGCAGGAAAAGTCATCAACTGCCGAGCCGAGAAGTTCGTGACGAATCGAATTTACTGTAAGTTCGCTCATCTGTACAGGTAATATCTGTGGATCAATGATTTATAATTTTTTTTGTGACATTGTTTCCACTTGTACCTGCACAGTACCCTCCTGAGGAACCCCGGCCACCATTATGTTACCGGGGGGAGGGGAAACGCGTAGAGGTACTCCAAAGGTTTACATTTTATCCTTCTTTATTCTTTTTTTTTTCTATTATCCTATTTTTTGGTGAAGGATTGATTTATTTATTGTTTAATCACTAATTATACACATAGATGCGCTGTATAATGATGCATCATTCTATACATTAAATAATGTCTCTGTATTGTCATGTATGTCTACAACGGTTTTAGTCAGCCATAGGGGGTGGAGAGTCAACGGTTGAAGTGGGGGCGCCTCCCCCGCTGTTAGGTAGGGTAAGACTGTGTAACGATAGGAGTGCTAGTTAGAATATAATATCAATATTAAAGGGGACCTCTCATCAAATAAACTTTTGATATATTTTAGATTAATGAATGTTGAATAACTTTCCAATAGCATGTTAATGAAAAATATGCTTCTTTCTATTGTATTTTTCCCGATCAGTCCTGTCAGCAAGCATTTCTGACTCATGCTGGAGTCCTAAACACTCAGAGCTGCCAGCCTGCTTTGTTCACAGCCAAACAGGCTGTGAACAAAGCAGGCTGGCAGCTCTGAGTGTTCTCCTTTGTGAACAAAGCAGACTGGCAGCTCGTAGTGTTTAGGACTCCAGCATGAGTCTGAAATGCTTGCTGCCAGGACTGGTAGGGAGACCCCTAGTGGTCATTTCTTCAAAGTGGAAAATTAAATAGAAAGAAGCATATTTTTTAATAACATGCAATTGTAAAGTTATTCTGCATACATTAATCTATAATATATCAAAAGTTTTCTTGATGAGAGGTGCCCTTTAATTGTATACATCCGAGCCCTATTCTAACTCTATCTTACCCTACGACAGTCTCCTCCCAAAGGACTGAAAAGAAAGTACAGTCTGCAGTATGTAAGTGCCATCTAACGTTATTGCTATACTGCATTGTCTATGTATATTTATCCAAGTATTCATACCTCCGACATGTACAGTCATCACCTCTAGGTGAGCATCATTGTATATTTGCTTATACAGCAGATCGCTGGATATTAAATAGTTATAATATCATTTTAACAAGATTTAATAAAAGGTAGATTTTAATAGGGTATTGGTTCTATAGTAAGCTAACTCAGTATTTTCCAACCAGGGTGCCTCCAGCTGTTGCAAAACTACAACTCCCAGCATGTACTGATCGCCGAAGGGCATGTTTGGGAGATGTAGTTATGCAGCAACTGGAGGCACGCAACTACAACTCCCAGCATGGCAAGACAGCCCTTTGCTGTCTGGGCATGCTGGGAGTTGTAGTTTTGCAACATCTGGAGGGCTACAGTTTAGAGACCACTGTATAATGGTCTCCAAACTGTAGCCCTCCAGATGTTGCTAGGCAACTCAGCGGCTTCTGTAGTCTGCACCAGGGAGCTGCATCTCATTGCCGTGCGCCGCCGCCGATCACCGCCGGTAAGTGACCGCCGGTCGCAACACAGTCCCCGCGTTCTGCCCGGACTACCGTCGGTGGGCAGAGCATGAGAATCAAACTTTAACCTCCCCGCCCCCGATCTGCTATCGCTTCTGACCGACCAATAGCAGGGATTGGAGGGGTGGAACCCCTGTCACCTCACTCCTATCCCTTCAGGTGGATCGTGGATGTCTTGGGTGTCCGATCCCCCTTATTTTCCGCGTCACCGGAATTGACCGGCGATTTGCGGCGACATGGGTGGATCTCTGGCCAAGGGTTTGCAGGCACCCTGGTCCGGTCCCCACCCGGCTAGCGGCGGGGACTGGAATTTCCACTGGCGTACAGGTACGCCCTTGGTCCTTATGTAGTTAAGATGACAAGTTCATAGAAAATGCAATACATTAACCCTTATATAACATTGCATTATAGAGAGTTCTGAGGAGAGGGGCCCAAGACGGACATTGAAGCAGCATCTACTACACAGGATAGGCAGAGTACAGAGGAACACGAGATTCTGTACTGGGTCACGCGATCTGATTGGTTGCTATGGGCAACTCTGCAACTTTTCCTCTGGACAGATTTTGATAAATCTCCCCCCTATTTCACACAATGTATTTTTGCCTGTTTTTTAGCATGTAAAATAGCGGTTTAATGCTTGAAAATGTGTAAAAAATGGGCAAAAATGTCTGCTTTTTTAAAGTAATTGAGTTCTATTAAAGGGGTACTCCGGCGCTAAGACATCTTATCCCCTATCCAAAGGATAGGGGATAAGATGCCTGATCGCGGGGGTCCCGCCGCTGAACCCGGTTATAATCAGTCCCCGGAGCGTGTTCGCTCCGGGTCTGATTAGTGGGGATCACGGGGCCGGAGCATTGTGACGTCATGGCCCCGCCCCCGTGTGACATCATGCTTGGCACCCTCAATGCAAGCCTATGGGAGGGGGCGTATCACGCCCCCTCCCATAGGCTTGCATTGAGGGGGCGGAGCATGATGGCACACATCATGCTCCGCCCCGTGATCGCCAGTAATCAGACCCGGAGCGAACACGCTCCGGGGACCGATTATAACGGGGTCTTCGATCAGGCATCTTATCCCCTATCCTTTGGATAGGGGATACGATGTCTTAGCGCTGGAGTACCCCTTTAAACTCCCACAAAACAACTACAAGCAAAAACATCGGCTACATAATTTCAATGGCTGTTAAATTATTTAGAATGTTCTTTATATTTGGTCAATTTGGGGTTAATAAAATAGTATAAAAAAAATAAAAAAAAATAAAAGGGTGTAAAATTTTTAAAAATCATCCAATCTTTTTTTTTTCTGTGCCTGGAATTGATTTCCATGGCCCAAACAGACTCGCCTGCACTTTTAAAATGGAGCGTAGGTGCCAAAACGAGTACTAGGTGACTCAGTTTAGCCAATAGGATCCGCTGCTCCGGTTAGCAGTAAGACTATGTTCACACAGGGAAATGTCCGCAGGGAAATTCTCCTTGCGGACATTCCCCTGACAGCAGGGCGAAATCAATGGGACTCTGCTGCTGAATGTCCGTGCGGAATATTCTTTAAAAATTCCGCACGGACATTCTGTTATGTGAACGTGGACTAAGACTAAGGGTATGTGCACACAAGCGGATTTTGCGCAGCGTACTTCTCTGTATTCTGCCTTCACATGTGCCTGCTCATGCTACGCCGCTACGACGCATGCGCGGTGTACTCGCACACATGGCAGCCGCTCCCCCTGCTCAATGAGCTAGGCCGAGAGTTGCCGCAATGTGCAAGTATACTGCGCATGCGTGCGGCGACTCGCACATCGCACTGTGTCGGCTTGTAGCAGCGTATTGCCGCTCCGAGCAGGCACATGTGAAGGCAGAATACAGAGGGTCCCTCAGCGGAGGATGCGCAGCAAAATACGCTGCAAATCTGCTCGTGTGAACGTACCCGAAGGGTAGGTTCATACTACGCTCCTGCACCAGTTCATGGATATCTGTAAGCATCCTGCCGAAAGTGTGATACGGACGTATTCTGTTAACAGGAGCAGCGAACCCCAATTCTATGGCCGAACAGAGTCCCCTAGTGACTCCTTTCCGGACATATCGCTTTTTCAAAATAGTGTGTCCATCCCTAAATGGCGTCACTAGCAGTGACAGCCATAGAAATAAATGGGGTCTCCTCCTCATTACTAGATGAGAAGTAATGGTGAAGGTCCAGCTGAGTGTAATAAGGCATCAGGTGGGGCGGTGTTGGTGTGATGGGGGAGGGTATAAAGCTCAGCTCCCTCCACCCTCTCCTCATGTGACTTGTCCTGTAGTCAGGATGGAGCTGTGGATCAGGTGGAGTTGTCTCTTAGTGGTTCTGCTCTATGGATCAGGCTTTAGCAGCGCCTTGGGTAGACAACGGCGCCAGTCCAACACTTGGAGAAGTAACCAGCCTGAATGGGGATCTCCTAGAAGACTTGGACAATCTGCCTCTGGATTAGGTTCTTCTAGATCAAACCCTTGGTCTCAGTCAGTCTCTGGGTTTGGGTCTCCAAGAGGTGTTCAGTCTGTGTACGGATGGGGCTCCAGGAGTCTTGGCGCAGACCATCATTCCCGACAGCTTCCCCCACAATCCTCCTCCTCCCCTATCAGTGTGCAGTGTAATGAGGACCGCATGGTGGTGACTGTGAAGAGAGACTTCTATGGGAATGGGAAGCTGGTGAAGCCCTCAGACCTGTCCTTGGGTTCCTGCCCCCCTGGAGCTCAGACTACAGATACTGTTGTGGTTTTCCAAAATGACCTTCAAGACTGTGGGAACATCTTAGAGGTGAGTGATCGCTGGAGAACATGAGATTTCTTCTGTTACTAATGTTCTCTCCAGTATGGTGCGTATGACTGGACCTGAGAAGTCTCAGTACAGAACTGCTCTTATATAAGGTAATTGCTAATATGACTTGCAGAGTTGTTTTTCAGTAGGAGACCTTAATGTAACCCAATAAATGTGGCATCTGCTTTCATGTACATATGAAATTCTAGTCTTGTTACAATCGGTTTAAGGTTCCATTCCAGAGAACAGGAGGGTCATATCTATGGGGTCTTCACATGTATGTAGGATCTTCTACTGCATTTTAGATGTCTTAGTTAGTGTATAACCATATACCTAATTCTTCCCAAGATGACTCCAGACTTGCTGATCTACACCTCTGCCCTACGCTACACCCCCACCACCTCCAGCAATGTGCCCATCATCAGGTCCAACTCTGCTGTGGTTCCCATTCAGTGCTTCTACCTAAGGTGAGTCTATACTGGGGCAGGAGGTTTGGTAGTGGAGAGGCCATAAATATTGGGGGATTTTATAGGAACATCTCATGAGATTAAAGGGAACCTGCTTTATGCGGCCTGTGGGCAGCATGCAACTGGTGCAGGGTCCTAGTAAATTAAAGGGGAACTGCAGTACAGAAGATCTTATCCCATATCTGCAGGATAAGAGATACGTGTCTAATTGAAGGGTATCCAACTACTCGGACTTCCTGTAATCTCCCTCCCGGGGCCTTAGCTCTCCTCATGCAGGGATCAATTCGCCTCTTCCATGTATCTTTATGGGAGATCCAGACACCAATACTGTATCTCCAGCACTCCCATAGCGATGCATGGAGGGGGAGTCAATCATGGCCGCTCCAAGCAAGAGAAGAGCCAGTGTTCAGAACACCGGGGTGCCGGGCAGGAGACTGCACTGGTCCCAGTGGTTGGCCTGGGGATAGCTGATAAGATATTATGTACAGGAGATAACCCTTCAATTCTCAAGCATTTTTGATTGAATCTGTGTTCCAGGATTCAGCTCCCTGCACTCTCCATGCTGCATGTTATCAAGGATTAGGAAAGCCCCACTCTTGTACTCAGTTTGTGGTATTACAACTTGGCTTTATTTGCTTTAGTAGAGCTGCAATACTACTCATGTAGGACTGGAAAAGCACAGCACCAACCGTGACCTCAGGTTGTGGTATTGCAGTTTGGATCTACTGATGTAATACCACCCACTAACTGAGGACCGGTGTGGTGCTGTGATTTTTCCAATCCTGGATAACTCCTTTACATGAGATGGTATATAGAAATGCCTCCCTACTGTTTTATGAGAGCATCATGAAACCTACCAGACATCCAAAAAACACTAGCACTAGGTTGGCATACCAGGTTTGCAGTGTCACAATGGTTGGCTGGAAAGCAAATACCATAAAATCTAGAAGTTCTTACTTGTGACAAGTAGTGTGGAGCACAAATATTGACAATGCCAATTTTTATTGCTAATATTGGCATTTCACGAATATTTAGCATATAGCGCTATATATATTTGTATGTTAAAAAAATTCATTACAAACTTTTTATGCAAATTTTTTCATGGAAATTTTCACATGGGGGGGCGGGGGGGGTAAGTGAACGAATATGCAAATTTTGCAAACATAGGATGAATAATCAATATACTCACCAAATATCGCGAATCGAATATGGCCCCTGCGGCTCATCCCTAGGGTCAAGTCCTTAGTCTTCCACTGACCAAACATGGCACTCTCTCACTACCTTTGTACAACCCCTTAAAGAATGTTTCTTGTCTAGACACGGTAATGTGAGCAGTAACGCCATCAAGCCAACATGGTTTCCATTCAGCACCACGGTGACCTCAGAAGAGCGGCTGGCCTTCTCCTTGCGTCTCATGACTGGTAAGACTTTCCAGTACGAGGGTAGTACAGAGTCTTCTGGCCTATACTAGTGTTAAGTAACATCTGGAGGCTCTCTGGGGGAATCACTGGCCTAAACTAACACTTCAGTATCTTCTCTTCAGCGGACTGGAGCGCTCCCAGTCCATCCCTGGTCTTCCAGCTTGGTGACATGTTCTACATAGAAGCCTCTCTGGAGACCCAGAACCATGCCCCAATGATCCTGTTTGTGGACAGTTGTGTGGCCACCATTACGCCAGATGTGGCCTCCACTCCTCGCTATGAGATCATCTCTAACTATGGGTGAGTTACTACCATCAATACTGTACAGGTCTTCAGTCTATTGTCTACAACTAATCTGTTCTACAGGTGCTTGGTGGATGGGACGGAAGAAGATTCCTCTTCAGTCTTTGTTTCTCCAAGACCCCAAGCAGACAAGCTTCGCTTCATGGTGGATGCCTTCAGGTTCACCAACAATGCTGCCTCTCTGGTAAGGTCTATCTTATGATCTGTACTTCAGTGCTCTCTATATAGTTTCTATTCTTTTTAGGCTGTCATCTAACCCATATTGTCCAACATCTAACCAAAAGTGCCTGTACTTGGTTAGGATCAGATTAATCTGTTTTACCAGACCTGTAGTACAACTTCTGCACAACAAGAGCATATAGTAAGATAGTGGGGGTTCTAGATAATGACTAGTCTTGGTTGTTCTAGATCTATATCACCTGTTCCCTGAGAGCTGCTGCCATCAACCAGACCCCTGACCCAGTGAACAAGGCCTGCTCCTACAACAAGGCATCCAGCAGGTAAGATCCTAGACAACTGGGTGAGCATCTAAGGTCATGTTATCATTTGACCTGGATAGTGTCTATAACTAGAGATGAGCAAACTTACAGTAAATTCGATTCGTCACAAACTTCTCGGCTCGGCAGTTGATGGCTTAGCCTGCATAAATTAGTTCATCTTTCATCAACTGCCGAGCCGAGAAGTTTGTGACGAATCGAATTTACTGTAAGTTTGCTTATCTCTAACAATGGTGTTGGATGATGCAATGGTGATCTCAATGTCTTCTAGTTGGTCACCTGTGGAAGGACCAAGTGGGATCTGTCAGTGCTGCACCACCGGGACCTGTGCTACTGCTGGGGGCCAGAGATCAGCATGGGGCTCACCCCTTGGGAGGCAGAGAAGACCTTGGAAGAGAGATGTTGGTGAGTGAACATTTCTTACACTAAGAGGAAGATTTATAAAAACCTGTGCTGAGGAAGAGTGGAGCAGTTGTCCATGGCAACCAGATCGCTTCTTTAGAACTGTAAAAAATGACGAAAAAGCTGTCTGGTTGCTATGGGCAACTGCTCCACTCTTCCTCAGCACAGGTTTTGATAAATTTCCCCCTATTGTCCTGGAGAATCCTCTATGTATTGGACTGTACATTAGTTCAGGCTAGTTTTCTCACTTGTTAGGACCAATGTCCTACTTGTGGCTCTCCAGGTGTTATACTACAGCTCAGGATTGTTGGGCATAAGACCTGGCATATGTTATCTAACTTTGTCTTGGTGTTGCTGTAAATATTCTAACACTTCTTCTTCTTCTGTCAGGGTCCCATGTGGAGGAGCATGTCCTGGCCACACTGGGTCCTCTTCTTCTAGTGACCGGAGCTGAGCCTAACCAGATGTCCAGAGCAGGAACCGCCCAAGCTTCCAGGATGAGTGCAGGACATGGACCTCTACAGCTGTGGGTGCTGGTGGCCGTGGGATCTGTCACTTCAGTGGTTGTTGCCGTGGCTCTTACTGTGGCTGTGAAATGTCTTCTGAGAAGATTTTCTGCTAAAGAATCTGTGTAGAAATAAAACACTTTGAAAAATCATTGTTTTTGATTGGTGTTATTGATGACACATGAATGGTTTAGGTCAGTCTTCATACAGGATGAAGGTCTGAGGCGGTGGAGATTTGGGCACCATGCAGGTTCTTGGGATGTACATATGCTGTACATCACCTATAGACTTCTATACTGGGGTCATGGAGGGAGATATATCAAAACTGGTCTAGAGGAAAAGTTGCTGAGTTGCCCATAGCAACCAAATTAATCACTTTAAAAAAAAATGTAATCTGCTCGCTATGGGCAGCTCAGCAACTTTTCCTCTGGACAGGTTTTGATGATCTCCCCTTTAGTGTTTGGTAGGTAAGATAGTTAATGACAACCCCTCCCCCCAGCAAACTGAACTTATAGAAGCTGGGGTCTGGTCAGAAGTCTGGGAAATAGTCTTTGACCGAATCTGGTGCCATCCTATCAATGCTATGAGAAGGAATGAGGGGAAACTGTGTTGGCACCACTTACTCAGTGACAAGGCACGTCTCCCTACGTTTAAGATCTGTCATGGTCAGCTGAGTTAGAAGCCAAAAAAATAGTGTTTTGACCCGAAGGTATCAGTCAGCATCCTGCCAAAAAAAGGATGCCAACATATACTGTTAACAGGGTTAGAGCACCCCATTCACTTCTATCACCCCTAGTGACTCCGGGATATATGCAATATATAAGACGGACTCATGACGGGCTGTTGCACTTTTGAAATAGCGCACACATCCTAAGTGACTAGGTGACTCCTTTCGGCCATAGAATTGAATGGGTTGCGCTGCGCCCATCAACAGTATAGGTCGGCATCCTGTTTTTGGCGGGATGCTGACATAAGATTAAAGGGTACCTCATCAAAAAAGCTTTTGATATATTATAGATTAATGTATGCAGAATAACTTTACAATTGCATGTTATTAAAAAATATGCTTCTTTCTATTTTTCCACTTTGAAGAAATGACCACTAGGGGTCTCCCTACCAGTCCTGGCAGCAAGCATTTCAGACTCATGCTGGAGTCCTAAACACTACGAGCTGCCAGTCTGCTTTGTTCACAAAGGAGAACACTCAGAGCTGCCAGCCTGCTTTGTTCACAGCCTGTTTGGCTGTGAACAAAGCAGGCTGGCAGCTCTGAGTGTTTAGGACTTCAGCATGAGTCAGAAATGCTTGCTGACAGGACTGATAATGAAAAATATGCTTCTTTCTATTGTATTTTTCCCTAACATGCTATTGGAAAGTTATTCAACATTCATTAATATCAAACTTTTGATATATTTTAGGAGAGGTACCCTTTAACGGGTACCAGAATGTAGAGTGTTCTGACCCTTAGTGAGTTTTCACAGCCCAATCGCAGATGGAACCATTACACTACAGCAGCCTCAGGCTTGTGGGCTGTGATGTTGGCTCTAAGTGAGGAGAAGGTCTGTAAGGGACAGTCACTCAGTTATGCAATAGGAAATGGTGCTCTGAAGCAAAATGTCAGGAAAGTGCGCAAAATGTATCAAATGCTCTGTGAACGTCTTAGGCTACATTCACATCATGTTTATGGCATACTGTTGCTGAATTTATTTATTTTTTATTTTTTTTGTTTCCCTAAAAGAGGGGGGGAAGATGCCACCCTATGTATTTTCATGCTCAATGGGGGACATGTATCAAAGATTTTACCCCTGTTTTGTGGGTATTTTGCGCAAAATTTTGCGCAAGCCCTTATTTTTGCACACGTTTTGGTAGAGCATGTCCTCCAGATGTGGCTGAATCAGGGTACCTTGGAGTGACATCTATAGTACACATGGATTTATTACCTGCGTACTTTTCCTTTTGCACCAAAATTTTGACGCAAGTGCGTCTTTTTCCCCATAAATATAAGCCAACTTTAACTGCACGTAGCGAAATCCTTTCTATTTCTGAAGGAAAGTTCTAAGGAACCACCAGAATGTTATCACTTTCCTATCTCAATTCCTCATTTGGTTGCTTTATATTGCTTTTTACTCCTTGGTTATTCCAAAGCACTTATAAAATAATTTGCATATAGAATATTTGTTTCCAGTTCAGTTATTCATTAGATCACTTATTGGTTTTGTTATTTTATGATCCAACAATTTAATACATTTACATAGGAAATGTTTGATAACTTATCATTGCACAAGATCCGTCACATAATAGCTTTGTATCCACTTAACACTGTAGATCATTCTCCGTTTATTTTTACAATTTACTGCTTTCCGTTATACTTTTCCCCAGCGCCCGGTAAGATGGTGGCTATCACTGATATCCAGCCATCTTACCATGTGACCACGGGGGGTTTCAACCCCCACCCCCCCCCAGCGATCGCTGCTATCAGCTGGTCAAATCTGACTAGCTGATAGCAGAGCGGTGTGTGAGTCCCGATCATGGGGATCGGGATACACACCACTTTGCTAAGTGTCCCTGACCCGTCCCCCGGCGTCACTTACCCGGCCATGAGGTGCCCCGAGCGATCTCGGCGCGAGCGGCGTCCTCTAGGCGGTCCCGGGGGTGGTGCGTCCCCGCGGTGAGTTTGCAGCAGCAGGGCGGCATCTTCATTGGCAGCAGTGACATCGCCATAAAGCGATCTCACTGCTGCCTCTGGGAGTTTCAAAACTGCAAACTTTGGCTTTCTGGGCATGCTGGGAGTTGTAGTTTTGTAACATCTGGAGGGCCACAGTTTGGAGACCACTGTATAATGTCTCCAATCTGTGCTCTTCCAGATGTTCCAAAATTACAAATCTCAGCATGCACACTCTGTCGAGGCATGCTGGGAGTTGTAGTTCTGTAACATCTGGAAGACCACAGATTGGAGACCATTATACAGTGGTCTACAAACTGTGGACCTCCAGCTGTGGCAAAACTACAACTCCCAGCATGCCCAGACTGCCCAAGTATGCTGGGAGTTGTAGTTCGTCAACATCTGACCCTTCAGATGTTGCCGAAATACAACTTCCAGCATGTCTGGCCATGCTGGGAATTATAGTTTTACAACAACTGGAGGCACACTAGTTGGGAAACATTGTTCGTTTCCTAACTCTTTTTCCCAACCCGTGTGCCTCCAGCTGTGCCTCCAAACTATAACGCTCAGCATGCACTGACAGACCATGCATGCCGGGAATTGAAGTTGTGCAACAGCTGGAGGCACACTGGTTGGGAAACATTGTTCGTTTCCTAACTCTTTTTCCCAACCCGTGTGCCTCCAGCTGTGCCTCCAAACTATAACGCTCAGCATGCACTGACAGACCATGCATGCTGGGAATTGAAGTTGTGCAACAGCTGGAGGCACACTGGTTTGGAAACACTAAGTTAAGTAAAAAACTTTCAAGTGTTTTGCAACCAGTGTGCCTTCAGCTGTTGCATAACTACAACCCTCAGCATGCACGGACTTACAAAGGGCATGCTGGGAGTTGTAGCAGTATGCCTCCAGCTGTTGCATAACTACAAGTTCCAGCATGTCCTTCTGCTGTCACTGCATGCTGAGATTTGAAGTTTTTGCAACAGCTGAAGGCACACTGGTTTTGAAACACTGAATCTGTTTCCGTGTTTCGCAACCAGTGTGCCTCCAGCTGTTGCAAAACTACAACTCCCAGCATGCACGGACAGCCAAAGGGCATGCTCGGAGTTGTAGTTTTGCAACAGCTGGATGTTTCCCCCCCCCCCCCTCCCTCCCCCAATGTGAATGGACAGGGTACACTCACATGGGCGGAGGTTTACAGGGAGTGCTGCAAGATTGAGATGCGAATTTTTGGGACACAATTTAGCCGGAGTACGGAGATACCACATATGTGGGCGCAAAGTGCTCTGGGGGCGCACAACAAGGCCCAGAAGGGAGAGTGCACCATGTACATTTGAGGTGATTTGCACAGGGGGGGTCACAGATGTTAAATGAAGAATAAGGACATTGGTAGAATTGATGTGTTATAATTGGGTGCAAAAAGTGGTATTATTGTGAGATTAAAACTCTACATAATGAAGAAAAAAATTTCTAAAACTAATAACGAGGACACACTAAGGGTACATTCCCACACGGCGTATTTGCTGCGTATTTTATTTTCTCTGTTGAAGTCAATGGGTAGGAAAATACCCAGCACCAAATACGCAGCAAATACGCAGCAAAATACGCTGTGTGGGAACGTACCCTTACTGTTTAGGTGCAGAAACGCTGCAGACAAAGCTCCTACTAAATAGAGCTGCGGTGTAAATTTATGCTCTGAGGAGAAATCTAAATTTAAACGCAATTCAAGAAAGTAGCTGCACAAGAATGATAAATTTAACGCAGCTGCGCCAAATTTACACAACAGGCAGAGGGGTAAAAAACTTCTATTATACACTGGAAATGATACATGTCCCCCAATGTGTTTTGCATTGAGTGTAATGTTTTAAAAACCGTGTGTATTAAGTTTGAGAGATCCCAAAACCGTACAGTCCTGTGTCCAAACCCTTTAGTAGACCGCGGTTCTGTGCACAGGAAAAAATAATGTACAAGATCAAAACCGTACACAACCGGATACATCTAGTTGTGTACGGTTTTGTATGAGACGTCAATTACTTTCTTTTTTTATTACTAAAGCTGTATGTAAAAATGTGAGTGCACCTAATAAACTTGGCCCATGTTCACTATTAGCACCACACAAAATAAAGGTGGACAACAATCGTTCCCCTGCAACAACAAATTCCACCATTATGTGAATCTCGGGTGTGAACACTCGTCTATTTCAGTTGGTGAAATCTCATCCAGAAAAGAAAAATAAAATCCGCTAGCGCAGTGTTCAAACAAGTCGTTACCATGGGTTACCACATGTCACCGTAACATTTGATAACTTTAAAATCTCAATCCCTTACATAAACCTGTAACCAGTCAGATGTCTTGTTCTGGGGGTCAGGGTCGTGCACACAGACTCAAATGGGGGCTTGAGCCCCTGCCCTTTTAATGCACCTGCCCTAGGATGCCCTCACTGATGGGACCTCCGTGGGGTGATGTGGGTCCTATTCAGCTGATATGACTGCTGAATGTCCCTTACCTCAGGAATTGTGGGTTAAAATATGTAAGGTTTTCACAAACATTTTTTTTTATTAGAAGTGCCCTTTTGTCTACTTGAGCTCCTGCCCCCCAAAATGTCTGTGCACGTCCCTGCTGGGGGTCCAGATGCTAAGACCCCACTGATCACTAAAATAAGAGGGTAGACTCCCTCAGCCCTTCGGCTTATTCTCCTGAAGCCGAGTAAACTGTACATGGTCTAGTATAAGGTCTCATAGACTTACAGTAAATCTGTATAGGGCTCAGTCCACATTGCCCTAGGGTATCTGTCGGCATCCTGATGAAAAGAAGATGCCAACATGTACTGTAACGAAGGGCAATGGATGCCAACATGTACTGTAACGAAGAGCAATGGATGCCAACATGTACTGTAGCGAAGAGCAATGGATGCCAACATGTACTGTAACGAAGAGCAATGGATGCCAACATGTACTGTAACGAAGAGCAATGGATGCCAACATGTACTGTATTGAAGGGCAATGGATGCCAACATGTACTGTAACGAAGAGCAATGGATGCCAACATGTACTGTAACGAAGGGCAATGGATGCCAACATGTACTGTAACGAAGAGCAATGGATGCCAACATGTACTGTAACGAAGAGCAATGGATGCCAACATGTACTGTAACGAAGAGCAATGGATGCCAACATGTACTGTAACGAAGAGCAATGGATGCCAACATGTACTGTAACGAAGAGCAATGGATGCCAACATGTACTGTAACGAAGAGCAATGGATGCCAACATGTACTGTAACGAAGAGCAATGGATGCCATTCACTTCAATTTCCCAAACTCTATTCAGACTGTATGCGTTATTTTCAGCAGACTCAAAAGCGCGGTTTGCTGCATTATCCAGTCTGCAGAAAATAGCGCATATGGTGCCAATGGTGACTTCATTCAAAACAAATGGTATCCATGACTAGGGGATATTATAGCTGCTATGATCTGCACCAACAACCCCCTTCCCCAACTATTCTTCTACCCATCTCCATTGAGTAATTGTGGACACTTGAGACCCGGTATCTATCAAGGCCTCTAGCTGGACCCCCTCTACTTAAATTTTCACATAAGGGCAAGGGGCAACATACATCGAGAAACCTGTCTTAATACTGGTTGATTCTGGACCTTCAGCAATTACTCCTGGGGTGCGGTCCTCGACCCCAGGGGATGCCCATTTAAAGCCCAGTGTCCAGTCTTATTGCAAAAACTACAAATAGGCCACGGAGTCCCAGGTGGTGTCTCAGGGGGAACATTGGGTGGATGAACAGGACGAGGGGCAGGCCTTTTAGGTGTAAGCATATCAGGCCTAGAGGACTCAGACCTGCCCACCATCTCCTTGAAAACTTTAGTCAAATGTTCTATGTCCTGTCGTACATTCTGTAGGTCTGCAGTCCAGAAACTAGTGGGAGTAGGTGCAGGAATAGGTTGTGGAGGGGGTACTGGTTGTACCGAGGCTCCTGGGGCATCACCAGAAGGGGCACTAGTTTCCTCTGCCTCGGGCCCTGACTCAATAACCTTGATAGCTAGTCTCTTAAAGGCTGGGAAAGGCATATCGGGATTTCTGCACCACCAGCATCCTAAGTTGGGCCTTATCCCATTTATTCTGTGTCCCATCTATGAACAGGTCCATCAGCACTTTGTTACCCTGCTCGGGCGTAATGCCATCTAACTTTTGCACCGTTTCTAAAACATTCTGTAATGCCACAGCATATGCCCGAAGAGTCTCACCTGGCTTCTAACGTCGCTCATATAGCCTTAGACGTACCTCAGAGGGGGGAGTGAGACTCGAACACTTGGTAAAGCCCCTCAAAGATTTCCTCCATTGTAGCCTTGTCGGCTGCCGGCCAGGTGCGGACCTTCTCCAGTGCAGGCCCCTGCAGCTGTCCTGTAAGTAACTGCACCTGTTGTTTAGGGGGAAAAGAATAAAAAACTAAAATACTTTGTATCTTCTCTTTGAAGTCCCTCAACGTAAAGGGATCCCCATTGTATTTGGGAAGAACTGGATTCCCCCAAAAAGACAGGTGCGGCAACTGGAGCTCCTGAGATGAATGGAGAAGCTGGAAATGAATCAGCTTGATCTTGTCTTGCTTGTTGTGCTGACCCCGCTGATGAGACTGTGGTGTCCCGGTACCGCATCCTATCCGGTACCTGTGTGTATAGGTCCCCATAGCCAGAGTCCCTAGAACGTGGGGGTCCTTATTGTCTAGTCCATCCCTAGTCACCTCTCATCTAGGTATGAGTTATCTAGTAATTATTTAGGATTTATATATATATATAGGATTGTACAAATGTATATAAATGGTTAACTACCTCTGCATAGTGTCGCAGGACCTGCGGGTCACGTGATCAGGGTGAACCCTATGGTTTATTGCTTAAGGACCTTCGGAGATCCCTATGACGTATTTCTCCCATCACTCCCTGTAACAGTGAGTGACAGTTACTCGGACCAATCCAAAACGGCCCTGCCCATATAAGGGAGCGGGGGCCATTGCTCTCTCTCTTGTTCCCGGGCTGTCAAACAAGCAGGATCTGCGCAGCTATCTTCTGCAGTGAGTTAGGCCCGAGCCTTGCGGCAACGGCTGATCTATTCAGAATCGTGAGTGTAATCAATCCCTAAGCACTCTGCAAGATCACCGGACCTTATCTATCCCCTAAATCCGGACGGATCTTCGCAATTTACCCTAAATTCTCAGACTATATCCGAAGTCAAGGTCCGCAACAACTGTCAGTCATTGAACTATATAGAGACTGTATTCCTGAGACTGTTACTGTTCATTGGATGCATCGCAAGCATTTAAGTAAAGTTATTCAAGTTCAAGTACCTTGTGGACCTTCAGTCATTTTATGCATGCACCTATCGTTACTGGGAAGGGCGACGATAGACCGGAGAATTACCTCAGTATACTAGCCCTCAGCCTGGCGTCACGAACTATAGGGTTAACCTTAACCCCTCATCTACCGAAACAACACCCCCACTACCATACACCCCCCAAGGGCTACCACAAGACCACAGGAGCACCACCATCTTGTTGGGCAGGTGGTGGAGGTGCAGCAGGTCCTGGAGGTGGCATTGGTGCTGTAGGGTCTGACATCTTGGTTTAAAGTGCTTGCTCTTTAAATGAATCTTGAGAATGTAGCACTCCTTAGGTAACGCAACTGTTCTCTAATCTGGAACTTGAGAGCGGTGACCTGGAACTGGAGTGCGTTGAGCTGAAACTTGAGTGCGATGATCGGCAGCTGGAATGAACTGATGCAGGATCTCAGCGTAGCAATCTGGCACCTTAGAGCTTTACACTGCTCTGGCACTTTAAGAACTTACGCCTGCCACAGCACTCTGCGTCTTTTCGCCACTATAGCTGCGCCTTTCTGCAGGTCTTCTGGGTCTTCCGCCGCAGCTCCGGAGACCTCGGTGGGCGGAGTTTCAGGATCACGCACGCGGGAAGGCCCTGCGCTGACTTTAACCCCTTCCGCTAAGGCTTGCAACTCCGCTGTCTTTTTCGCCTCCTCCTTTACTTTTCGTGCGCACTTCTTGCTCACCGTACCATAAGCACAGCCCCGTACACTTGAATGAGATTCACAGTACATACATAAAGTCTTTTACATAGGGGGGGGGGGGGGTACTCTGTTAATGGTGGCAACAGCTGTAGGCACACACCCGTATCCTGTTCGTAAGACGCTAAAAAGCTATGTGGTAAGCTTGTGGGGGTATAGGATATAGGGGGTGTAGCTGTGCAGTGATGAAAGGGTGCTGGTTTAACCCTTAACCCCTTAAGGACGCAGGACGTAAATGTACGTCCTGGTGCGGTGGTACTTAAGGCACCAGGACGTACATTTACGTCCTAAGCATAACCGCGGGCATCGGAGCGATGCCGTGTCATGCGCGGCTGATCCCGGCTGCTGATCGCAGCTAGGGACCCGCCGGCAATGGCCGATGCCCGCGATCTCGCGGGCGTCCGCCATTAACCCCTCAGGTGCCGGGATCAATACAGATCCCGGCATCTGCGGCAGTTCGCGATTTAAATGAACGATTGGATCGCCCGCAGCGCTGCTGCGGGGATCCGATCATTCAGAACGCCGGACGGAGGTCCCCTCTCCTTCCTCCGTCCGGCTCCCGGCGTCTCCTGCTCTGGTCTGTGATCGAGCAGACCAGAGCAGGAGATGACCGATAATACTGATCTGTTCTATGTCCTATACATAGAACAGATCAGTATTAGCAATCATGGTATTGCTATGAATAGTCCCCTATGTGGACTATTCAAGTGTAAAAAAAAATGTAAAAAAATGTAAAAGTAAAAGTAAAAAAAGTGAAAAATCCCCTCCCCCAATAAAAAAGTAAAACGTTTGTTTTTTCCTATTTTACCCCCAAAAAGCGTAAAAAACATTTTTTATAGACATATTTGGTATCGCCGCGTGCGTAAATGTCCGAACTATTAAAATAAAATGTTAATGATCCCGTACGGTGAACGGCGTGAACGAAAAAAAAAAAAAAGTCCAAAATTCCTACTTTTTTAATACATTTTATTAAAAAAAAAATTATAAAAAATGTATTAAAAGTTTTTTATATGCAAATGTGGTATCAAAAAAAAGTACAGATCATGGCGCAAAAAATGAGCCCCCATACTGCCACTTATACGGAAAAATAAAAAAGTTAGAGGTCATCAAAATAAAGGGATTATAAACGTACTAATTTGGTTAAAAAGTTTGTGATTTTTTTCAAGCGCAACAATAATAGAAAAGTATATAATAATGGGTATCATTTTAATCGTATTGACCCTCAGAATAAAGAACACATGTCATTTTTACCATAAATTGTACGGCGTGAAAACAAAACCTTCCAAAATTAGCAAAATTGTGTTTTTCGTTTTAATTTCCCCAAACAGTGTTTTTTGGTTGCGCCATACATTTTATGATATAATGAGTGATGTCATTACAAAGGACAACTGGTCGCGCAAAAAACAAGCCCTCATACTAGTCTGTGGATGAAAATATAAAAGAGTTATAATTTTTAGAAGGCGAGGAGGAAAAAATGAAAACGTAAAAATTATATTGTCTGAGTCCTTAAGGCCAAAATGTCTGAGTCCTTAAGGGGTTAAAGGAGTACTCCGGAGCGCTGGTACTTAAAAAAAAAAAGTTTACCTCATCTGATAGCTCTTTCAAAGACCTTTCCAACGATACCTCATTTGTCAAATTTGGCCCAGCCATTCTCTTGTAATTGCCGCCTGTAGCAGTAAGCAGCCATGTCATAAAGACTACATTTCCCATGACTCCCTGCGCCAGCTTCCTGTTAGCTGCTGCTCTCTCCCCCTCCTCTCCCCCCCCCCCCCAGGAAATTATAATAAATTATAATAAAGTAACGCCCACAGCTCCTTCCCTCCTTCCATGTGCCCACTAGCGCAGTGTTTCCCAACCAGGGTGCCTCCAGCTGTTGCAAAACTACAACTCCCAGCATGCCCGGACAGCCGAAGGCTGTCCGGGCATGCTGGGAGTTGTAGTTTTGCAACAGCTGGAGGGTCCACAGCTGGGAGACCACTGTCTTACCCATGTATCCATGTTACAGCAGGGCTATAGAGTTTGGGGTGACCCCACAAAGCTGCTTCACTACAGACTCCCTAAAGTTAAAGGGGCTCCCCGATTACAACACACACTATATATAATGCATTCCTGCAAACAGTGCCCATGCTGCCCCCAGTTCTGCAAAGTAACTGACTGCTCCTTGCACTGGGCACCCCAACCCCAGAGAGTAGTGCCCCCCAGGGTCCAGGCTGTGCCCCCTCCTCACCTGGCACACCTGCCCCCTTCTCCCCTGCAGGGGGCTCCTCTCTCTCCCACTCACACACAACTAGTGGAAGTTTTGCCGGTGGCCGAGCCTGCTGCCAGTGCCGCCCCCTCCCCCGGTCTGTAGTGTCACTCACCCCGGAGACTGAGGGATGATTCCTGCTGTCACCGCCACCTCCACTTGTGGCTCCTCCGCCGTCCTCCTCCTCCCGGACCCCGAGTCCGCGCAGCTGTAATGCCGGAGAACACACAGGCGCGCCCCCGAGAACTTAGGCTTCCGGGCGGGGCGGGGTGGATCATATACCGGGGGTGCTGGAGCGGTGTACAGTATATAGAAGTACATTCTATGTAGCGCAGGCGCAGCACTACGCAAATAGCGTAGGGCTAACGTAGGCAGCGATAGGAGCCTAGCATTAGCCCTACGCTATTTGCGTAGTACTGCGCATGCGCAGAATAAATTAACTTTGGGGGAGTAGCCGACTCCGGGCGGGGAGGCCGGCACAGCCCGCAGTGACTTATGGGAGCGATGAGTCACCGGGCGAAGATGGCGGCGGATCAAGAAGAAATACAGGTCGAGCGTCATCAGAAGACCCAGCTTCCGGCCGGAGAGAAAAGCGAGGAGAAGACCGGGAAGAAGACCATATGGAAAACGGGAGTATATTAGAATGTTATAGAACTTTGCCTCATGCTACAATTCCCCTATAAAAGGTTAGCTCCGGAGTACTCCTTTAACTGTCGTGACGCCAGGGTGAGGGCTCCTCTGTATATGCTTGTCCTATCGCCACCCGTCCCAAGAGCGATAGGGAGGAATAATAAATGATTGTCCACAACCGGAGGTTTCAGAAAACTGTCAGAACTTTTACTGCAGGTTTTATGCAGAACTAAACAGGAACAGTCTTTGTACAATCAGAGTCTATGAGGATCCTGACAGTTGGTTGGGACCTTGTGAGTTTTAAGCTCAGGAGATTTATATGCGCTGTTCCGCTGGATTTAGGGGATTGAGTTTAGGTCCAGCAGACTTTAGCGGGGAGTTGTATTGTACCTCACGAATTGGTAAGTTGCGGTATTATCAGGCTTCGGCCTGGTCTTGTCTTTGTAAGTTGCACAGATCTCTCCTCTCTGCTAGTCCGGAACCCAAGAGAGCGAGGATTGGCTGGCAGCTCCCTTATATGGGCAGGGGCTGGCCTTGAGCTCATTGGTCCATACCATCTGTCAATCACTTTACACAAGGAATTATGGTCTAAACATGTGACCACACACGTGACCTAGGAAGGTCCTTTAACATACCTTAATAGAATTAGCACTAGTCATGTGACCTAAGGTCCTGCAACACTATATACACAATTAAATACACAATCAAATATACATACAAACATCACAAAATTAAAGAAGGAAGAGGCGACTAGGGGCCATCCCACCAGGAGGACCCTACTGGAACGAAGTAACTCTGACTTTGGGGACCATCATACAAGGTACGGTATACTATACGGTACCGGGACACCACACTGTACATCTTACAGTGAGAATTTAAGATAGTCTTAAAAGTCTCCCATTTAGTGTCAGTATTCTTGTTTTTGAGGACAATATCCCATTTTATATTGTTAAGGGATTCTCTTGTTTTTGTGGCCCCTCGAGAGATTCCCTTATTGAAGAACAAGTTATAATGTATTATATTATGATCACTATTTTCTAGGTGTCCTTCTACCTGCACATTAGTTACTCTGTCAGGTCTGTTGGTTAATATTAAAGGGGAATTCAAGGAAAAAACTTTTTTTTATATATCAACTGGCTCCAGAAAGTTAAACAGATTTGTAAATTACTTCTATTAAAAAATCTTAATCCTTTCAGTACTTATGAGCTTCTGAAGTTAAGGTTGTTCTTTTCTGTCTAAATCCTCTATGATGACACCTGTCTCGGGAAACGCCCAGTTTAGAAGCAAATTCCCATAGCACACCTCTTCTAAACTGGGCGTTTCCCGAGACAGGTGTCATCAGAGAGGATTTAGACAGAAAAGAACAACCTTAACTTCAGAAGCTCATAAGTACTGAAAGGATTAAGATTTTTTAATAGAAGTAATTTACAAATCTGTTTAATTTTCTGTAGCTAGTTGATATATATAAAAAAGTTTTTTCCTGGAATACCCCTTTAAGTCTAGTAGGGCGCCCCCTCTGGTCGGGCCCTGCACCATTTGGGACAGATAATTGTCTTTAGTTATAGTCAGAAACCTGTTTCCTTTATGAGATTCACAGGTCTCAGTCTCCCAGTTTATATCAGGATAGTTAAAGTCCCCCCATTATTATCACCTCGCCTTGTTTATTTGCCTCAATAATTGATCTTCTGCCTCTTCCATTATGTTTGTGGCTTATAACAAACTCCTATCAGAATTTTATTATTTTTATCTCCATATATTTCTACCCATAATGACTCCACATTGTCGTTTCCCTCCCGTATATCCTCCCGCAGTGCGGCCTTCAGACTGGACTTTACATAAAGACAAACTCCTCCCCTTTCCGTTTTGCCCGATCCTTCCTGAATAGACTATAACCCTGTATGGTGTCCCGGTACCGCATTCTATACGGTACCTATTTATGTATGGGTCCCCATAGCCAGAGTCCCCAGGACATAGGGATCCTTGTCATCCAGTCTACCCCTAGTCGCCTCTATTTCAGTTTATAGATCGGTATTTTATGCAAAGATTAATGTAAATAGGATAGCATATATGTAAATAAATGGTTAATTACTTGTTTCCATAGTGTTGCAGGACCTGCGGGTCATGTGACTCGGTGAACTCTATGGTATTAAACTTAAGGATCTTTGGAGGCCCTGCGACGTAAGCAATCCCATTACACCATGTAATGGTGAATGGCAGATGTTCGGACCAATCAGATTCGCCCCGCCCCCTGCCCATATAAGGGAGCGGTGGCAATGTTTCGCTCTCTTGTTCCTGCGCAGCCAAGCAGCAAGGATCTCTCTTACCTTGTGGGCTGTCATGAGAGAAAGATCTGCGTAGCAACTAACGTAGTGAGTTAGGCCCGAGTCTTGCGGCGACGGCTGAACAATCTAATTTTAGAGTGTATCAATTCCCAGACACTCTGCAGCATCACCGGACCTAATCATACCCCTAAATCCGGACGGATCTGCAAATCTCTCCCTAAATTCAGAGACTGAATAACTAACTCAATGTCCGCAACGACTGTCAGTCACTAAGTAACCTAAGGACTGTTTATATGAGGCTGTTACTGTGCTGTGGATATTGCAAGCACTTCAGTAAAGTTATCCACGTTCAAGTTCAATCTCTTTGTGGACCTTCAGTCATTTCATGCACCTATTGTTACTGGGAAGGGCAGCGATAGGCCGGAACATTGATTCAGCATACCAGCCCTCAGCCTGGCGTCACGAACTATAAGGTTAACATTAACCCCTCATATACCATACCACCACCACCATACACCCCCCCAAGGGCTACCACAAAGCCTTTTTGGCATTGCACGAACAGGATTCGGGTGTGTGCCTACTACTAATGCCACTAGTGAAAGTGTACTCCCCCCAAGAAGCGAACTTTATTCATGTGTTGCTGTGTACAAGAACGGTGCTTGTGGTGCACCATACAAGGGGGCCAAGAGAAAAGTAAGGGGGGAGGCGAAGAATTGTCTACAGTTGAAATGTGTAAACTGCGCAATGAGTTCATGCTGCGATCCTCTGGTCCGGTCAGCACAGGCGGAGCCGAACTGGTGCTGGAAAAGCACGCAAAGAAAGACTGCGCTGCGCCACGCCACGCCCCTGGGCATGTACGCCAAGTTGCTGTATCCCAGCCGAAAGGGAACTCAGAGATGCAGGAATCGTTTCTGGAGGGACCAGAAGTCGGGGCTGCACCGATAGTGTCCTTCCTGCCCAGCGCCATTTTAGAGAAGTCTACTATAAAAGACGCCACACAGATCAACCTCTCCAGTCTACAGAGAGAGCCGGAGAGTACGGACATGGCGGAGAGCAGCATTCCACGTGGTCAAGTTGGCAAAATGGCGCCGGAAACACAGAAAGTTGTGGCGGTCGCAGCCCAAATTTAACCCCCAGGAAACCTCAAGAAAATACCAAAGAAATGGAGGCATTGTACATCCGTAAATGGGATCACCCCCAAGAAGGGGAGGAGCCATTAGAAAGGAGAAGAGCAACTGAGGCCAAGTTCGACAAGGTCAGAGGTTATGGGACACTCCTTGACTGCCACACTGGGCAGACCATCCTCGTAAACCGGCGAGCAGTGCAAAGGCCATATCTCCATAAGAAGTTCAACACCTTGGAGGTGGGTGAAATTGTGGAGTACACCCCCGTCCAGAGCCTTTGTGAAGAATGGGCTGCAGCGGTCACAAGACCAACAGCCCCAACACAGCTTCCTTTCAAATATTTCCCGTCAACCAATTGGGAGTCCGATCCCTTCAACTTGAGGCCGAAAAGGTCTGCTCCTAAAGCCTCCACTAGCGTACTCAAGGAGGAGGAGCCTAAGGAGTCAAGTTCATCATCTTCTATGTACAACAAAGAGTCAAGTTCATCACCTTCTATGTACAGTAAAGAGTCAAGTTCATCGTCTTCTTCATACCGTCGAGAGTCAAGTTCTGCACAGGGTGAAGAAAACAGGCCAAAGTTGCGGCCACCCAAGTCGGTACCTAGACCCTCTCGGAGCAGTGAGAGTTTGTCTAACCCTGGGGTACCCACAGATGTACCAAGGCCCTCTCGGAGCAGTGAAAGTTTGCCATTTTATGAGGTACCAACGAAAGGGTCATGGGTTGCTCCTAATTTGGAGATGGTGCTCAAGCCCTATTGCCCCAATGTGATCCCAGCTAGTAAGCTTATAACCCCTTCTCAAGCGGCCTTCCACAACTCCCTTCTCACCAATGTGGTGTGGCAAAGCTATGTCAAGTCTGATCCTGCCCCTGATGTTGGCAGATATACAGGGACCAAGAGAGGCACTACAAGAGTGAAGAACATCTTCAAAAGAGACTCTAAAGTAATGTCTTATTGTTTTTTTTTTCTAACCATTTTGTCTTACAGTGATCAAGTTCAAGAAAAGTGACTAGCAGGACTGTGCTAAGGTTGTTTCAGTTTAAAGTTCAGCAACATAACCACTAAGCTTGTGCCTGACTATTAAGTCAAGAGACTCCTAGCCTGTAGGAGATTCACCAAGGACTGTACCCGGCTGACTTGTGGTTAAGGCCGTGTTCACTTTTCAATTGAACTCCTAGTGTAGGTGGACTGCTGATCCTTACACGCCAATTTGTATATTTTCTTTGGACTCCTAGTGTAGGTGGACTGCTGATCCTTACACGTCTGCTTCCTGTGTATACCACCAACTTCCTAAGAACTCTTATGATAAATATGGCACTTATCGGGTGAATGCACCTGAAATATATTGGAGTGTTGATAAATGTATAGGAAATTTGTGTATGGTTCCGTACACAGAAAGATGTCCTTGTGTCTGTACATAAATAGTAGGTAAGGTTTGTACATAGAAAATATAGTCAAATGTCTATGTACATTAAAATAACTCAGAGTTGTACATGGAAAATATCGACGTACTGCACGTGTACACTCAACACTAAAAACATAACTAATTCTTGTACATACAAATGTATAATAAACTAAAGGTGTTTAGTAGGTCACTCAACAGGGGACACCTCGGCTCCTCCGAGGGTAGTATTATTGTTGTCGCCCATCGCTAGCACCTGTCTCAATCAAAAAGGATAGGGAGGACTCCCTTTCAAATAGTACTTGCACATAGTACTCTAGATTACTCACTTAATGTACTACCTCAAATTTCTCTAGTACATACACAAAAACAAATAAATATCTCACTTAAGAAAAACACATAAGGAATTGTAGCATATTGATACCCAATTCCTGCCACTGTTAGGTACACTTCTTCATTTCTCCTTTCATTGTGTGTGTGAGATGCTCTGCCTGGCCAGTAGGTGCTCTTGCTAATACAGAAATAAACACCTAATCCTAAGAATAACCTGGATAGGTTGTTTTGAAAGTGCTCTAGGGGTAAGTAGCGTGTAGTCGATAGACCCTAGCAGCCACCCTTACTATGACCTAGCTTCCGGCTAGCCAGTGTACCTTTCGTGTACTAACTAACAGGTAAGTTACCGTTTGGCAAATAAAATGTTTGAGATAATATATATGTCTAGTCAGCTTGAAGCGAACTGTATACAGTGGTCCCTCAACATATGATATTAATTGGTTCCAGGAGAACCATCATATGTTGAAACCATCATATGTCGAGTACATATGTCTATGTAAAAATGGTAATTGGTTCTGGGGCCTTGGAACCATTGTATGTTGAATACATATCTCTATGGGAAATTTCTAATTGGTTCTGGGATGACCATTGTATGTGGAGTGTATGGGGAGTGTTTAACAAACCAGGGTGCCTCCAGCTGTTGCACAACTACAACTCCCAGCATGCATGTACAGCCATTGACTGTCTGGGCATGCTGGGAGTTATAGTTTTGCAACAGCTGGAGGCACACTGATAGGGAAACATTGATGTATGGGGTGTATAGTGTGTATATGTATTGTATGTGATGTGTGACATCGCATACAGTACTGTACAGTTCTATAAATACCTTCAGGGGGGACAGAATGTCCTCCATTACCATCCTGCCAACTACAGCTCTATAGGAAAGGAAGGGGAGGGCAGCCAGCAGCTCATTGGATGCCTGCAGCAAGATGCTGCAGGCTATTGGCTATGGCTGCACTGGGGGGCGGGGCTTACACAGAGCTCACAGTGGAAGCCTGCGTGAGTTAGCAGGACAGCATGTGAGTAACAGGAGGCAGAACGGGGCACACGGGGCACATTATACAACTATCTGTCAGTTGCCAAAGTTGTCAGCGCTGTCAGATAGCTGTTTGTACGATGGCCCCGACACACAGCAGCATCATATGTCGATGCTGCCTTCAACATACGATGGGCTTTGAGAGGCCATCATATGTTGAAATGATCATATGTCAGGGCCATCATAAGTCGGGGGGTCACTGTAGAGAGCTGTACTAATGTCTTAGGGAGCTCTTTAACTGTCTAGGGAGACCTACTTGTCTAGTAAGTTTCAGAATGTATGATAAGTTTTATAAAGTTGTATAGGAAGCTAGGAACTAAAGTATAGATAGCTTCTTTAAATGTCTAGATAGCTTTAAATGTCTAGATAGCTTTAAATGTCTAGATAGCCTTAAACGTCTAGATAGCCTTATATGTCTAGATATATTTCTAATTGCCTAATCCAGATATTAAGAAAGGTATCAAAAGAATGTAAATGTGTTTAGTCTCCTTAGGATGCATAGCAAAAGTATAGATCATCCTGTTCTATAGTATCCTGTAAGCAATACCAGTGCACCATGTAATGGTGAATGGCAGATGTTCGGACCAATCAGATACGCCCCGCCCCCTGCCCATATAAGGGAGCGGCGGCATGTTTCGCTCTCTTGTCCCTGCGCAGCCAAGCAGCAAGGATCTCTCTTACCTCGTAGGCTGTCATGAGTGAAGGATCTGCACAGCAACTAACGCAGTGAGTTAGGCTCGAGCTTTGTGGCAACGGCTGAATCTAATTATAGAGTGTATCAATTTCCAAACACTCTGCAGCATCACCGGACCTAATAATACCCCTAAATCCAGAAGGATCTGCAAATCTCTCCCTAAATTCAGAGACTGAATAACTAACTCAAGGTCCGTAACAACTGTCAGTCACTAAGTAACCTAAGGCGTTTTTACGTCCTCGGACAGCTAGCTGCGCCAACTCCCCCCTGCAGGGGGAGCGCGCACCGCGTCCGTCCAGCAGTGAACAGTTACATTACCTGATGTTTCTTTCCCTGCTGTGGCTCCTGAGGGGAAGAGCCGCACTGCTTCTTCTTGTTCTTCTTGTTACTACGCATGAATTACACTGTTGCATGACACTGTACATGTAGCGCTTTGTGTTTACATTTTCATGCCTTGTTGACATGTTACTATGACTACGTGACGTCACTCCCGGCTTGCCGGCCAGTGGAAGTGACGTCATTTTAGGGCGCCTCCTCGTGCATATAACTGGCGCCTGCGAGCGAACCAGTTGACAGCATAGGAAGGCTAAGTGCCGAAACGCGTCCTGTGACTAGGATATACAATAAATACCAATTGCTTGCATCGGTGAGTGCTGGGACCTCCTTTATTATATTACAATACTCTTTTCCTCGTGCACCACCACTTTTCAGATAGTGCCGACCATTGCTCTACTACTATGTAACCTAAGGACTGTTTATATGAGACTGTTACTGTGCCGTGGATATTGCAAGCACTTCAGTAAAGTTATTAATGTTCAAGTTCAATCTCTTTGTGGACCTTGAGTCATTTCATGCACCTATCGTTACTGGGAAGGGCGGCGATAGGCCGGAACATTGATTCAGCATACCAGCCCTCAGCCTGGCGTCACGAACTATAAGGTTAACATTAACCCCTCATATACCATACCACCACCACCATACACCCCCCCCCCCAAGGGCTACCACACCTGTATGTTGACCGCCCAGTCACAGGTATCGTCCAACCAAGTTTCTGTTATACCCACTATGTCATAATCCTTCTCAGACCTCAACCACTCCAGTTCATCTGTTTTATTGGTCAGACTTCTGGCATTAGTCAACATGCAATTCAATGGTGTATGTTTTTTCTTCCTATGAAGCCTATCCCTATTGACTATTCTAACCCCTCCCTCCGCTCCACCCCCAGGTACATTAATAAATCCCCCCTCTCTATCTACACTATCTTCCCCCTCTATGTTGCAGGTTCCCTTCCCCCCAGTCCCTAGTTTAAACACTCCTCCACCCTAGTTAGATTATTCCGGGTAGGCAGTTATAATCTAACTAGCAAGATCACATGACCTAGAGTTAAACTGTAATGGCTTGCATACAGCTACCACCCAATTAGAAGCAGCATAGGGGGTGGGGCAGAGGCACCAGATAATACTATGCACATAGCTGTAGGGGCCTGTTTTGAGAGTAGTTGAGGGGAGAAGACCTCTGTGAGGGACAGTGTCATCAGAGGCTGGAAAATAGTGCTGCACTCAATTTTAACACTACCCGAGTGCTAAGGCAGCTGCATTGTGGTGCTTTGTGGGCTATTTGTCAGGTCAGACTTGGGTTGAGAAGATCTGTGCGGGTCAATTCATTTGGTTTTCAGAGCCCAGTCTCAGACAAAACCATTACACTACATTACATTACAATACAATACACTACAGCAGCTTCAGACTTGTAGGTTATCCTGACAGCTCAGGGTGCGACATTCTGTAAGGGACAGTCAGACTCGGTAATAGTGCGTACAGAGCCCACCGAACCGCTGCTCTGTCTTTGTAAAGTGACATTTTCTGTGTGAGAAAAGTTGTACAAAAAATATAAAACAAACAATAAAAATTTTATTCAAATCACTGACGGTTGAAAGGGTTAAAGAAGCATATGTTTTTTTATTGCTCATATCATACACACACAATTACATGTCTAATCAGTTCACTGAATATCAGAGCCAGCAGCCTAATTAGGGGACCAGTGATCAGACTCCACACCCCCTCTCTGCCAGAGGATTCATGGGAAATGTAGGCAACATTATCAAGCCATTGGATTTGCAGCCAATATGAAACCTACACCCATGCCTGTCACATGAGGTAAGAATAGCCCGTGCTGCACTGCATAGGCAAAAAAAAAAAAGTGCTTCTTTAAAGGGGTACTCTTGTGGAAACCTTTTTTTTTTTTTTTTTAAATCAACTGGTGCCAGAAAGTTAAACAGATTTGTAAATTACTTCTATTAAAAAAATCTTTATCCTTCCAGTACTTTTTAGGGGCTGTATACTAAAGAGAAATACAAAAAAGTAAGGCATTCTTCTGATGTCATGACCACAGTGCTCTCTGCTGACCTCTGCTGTCCATTTTAGGAACTGTCCAAAGCAGCATACGTTTGCTATGGGGATTTTCTCCGGCTCTGGACAGTTCCTAAAATGGACAGCAGAGGTCAGCAGAGAGCACTGTGGTCATGACATCAGAGAAAATGCATTTCTTTTTTGGATTTCTCTTTAGTAAACAGCACCTAAAAAGTACTGGAAGGATTAAGATTTTTTTAATAGAAGTAATTTACAAATCTTTAAAAATTTTACCTTCCAAGAGTCCCATAGGTTAGTCTCCTTGGACATAGAAAGCCTCTATACCCGCATTCCGCACGATGCGGGTATAGAGGCTATGGACTCCTTTCTTGATGAAGCAGGGGAGTCTAGGGGCTTCAGGGATTTTATCTGAGTCCCTTAGGTTTTTGCTAGAGAACAATGACTTCATTGGTACAGACAAGCCCATGGCACTGCCATGGGCTCGCCGGTATCATGTACATACACCAATGTCTTTCTCACTATGCTAGAAAAAAGAACAGTATTCTCCCGTAGCCACCCATGTGTGAAGAACATTGCATATTTCCTTAGATATGTGGACGATGTTCTACTAGAGTGGAATGGTACCGAAAATGAGTTTCAGGGCTTCGTCCGGTATCTGAACGACAATAACGCAGTCAATATGTTCTTCACCTATGCGTTTGGAGATCGCTCCATTGATTTTTTAGATGTAACCCTAAAAATCAACGAAGGTGAGCTAACAACTACTGGATATAGAAAGACAATCTCCAAGAACACGTTACTCCATTATAACAGCTCGCATCCTTGTTATGTCAGGGACAATATCCCTTATAGTCAATTTTTAAGGATAAAAAGAGTAAATAGTGACAATGACACTTTTAAAAAAACAGGCAGAAGAGCTAAAAGGAAGGTTACTAGAAAGGGGCTATCCCCCAGAGATCATTAAGCAAGAGGGATAAAGTAGAAAGGAGCGATAGGGAAGAACTATTGGCCCCCAAAAATCAAAGGAAAAACAACAAGCATGTAAAGAACAAAAAACGCATGTTTTTTTTTCTTTTGCCAACTCACCAATCAATCAGCTTATCAGGAAGAGCATTTTTGAAAATTGGTTCCATTTTGAACATGATGATGAATTGGATGAGGAAGCAAAGGAAAAACCCATCATTACATTTAGAAAATCTACCACCATAGGAGACATAATTAAAAAAAAACAAGAAAAAGTCTCAAGATGGAGGAGATCATTGGTTGAGTAAAATGACGCCTAAGGGGAATTTTCCTTGCAGGAATTGCAAATTTTGCAAATATAACCTGTCAAAAAGGAATTTCTCCATTGGAGGCGCAAATATATTTGTTAACCAACTGATCACCTGTCAATCCACTCGTCCCTCAGTAGCACAAATGGGGGGGGGGGGGGGTTCCGCCCCTCTGTGAGCTAATAAGACAGAGGAATTTTTTACTATATAAAAAAAAAAAAAAAACGTAGTGAGGCACCTCCCCAAGTGCCTATATAATGCACCTGCTCACACCAGGACAATGAGTTTTTTTCTGTCCTTGTGTGAGCTGGACGTGCTGCTCTGCTGTCCCGCTCCTATATGATCTATATTTTGTTCTTTTCTACACCCTGTGTGTATTTGTTTCCCTACCTTATCTCACAGGTCTCTTCTTAGCATTCGGCGCCATTTTCGCGGAGCCTCGCCGCCCTGTGGATCGGCGCTGTTGTGCGACGTCACTTCCGGTGACGTCATCGGAAGCCGCTTCCGGGTTTTTTCGCTAGGAACGAGGCTAGACCGGAAGTAGATGAGCGGAGCCTATATTCGGCTCAGTGGCGCCCTATTTAAGGCTGAGAGTTCTCACACTTCAGTCTCTCTGAGCTGGCTGGTGTTCTGTACTACCTTTGCTGTTGTACTGTGTCTTTACCTGCCTGTTTTTTCTTCTATCCAAGCTTGTGCTTATTTTGTAGGTTTTATGTTCTCTCGCTCTATTTTTTTATTTATAGATGTCATCTATGGATTCTGGGGGCTCTAGTGGCCGCAAGGGCTCTAGAGGAAAGTCCACACATAAAAGGAAGCATATAGAGTGTTCTTCCTGTAATACTCCATTACCAGATGGATATGAATTTTCCACTTGCAATACCTGCCGTCCTCGTTTGCCTCCAAACCAGGAACCGTCCATGCAAGACATGTTTGTATGGGTGAAAGATTTTGTAACTTCCTCTATTAAGGAGTTAAAGGACTCCCTCGCTGTAGCCCCACCAGTAGCAAAAACCCCAAGAGGAGGTGAATCTTCCACCTTAATACACTCTGAAGAGGAGTTTAGGATATTAGATGATGCAAACTCGTCATCTTCTGAGGACATAGTAGTCCAAGGAAAAGAGAATTTTCCAATTGAGAAATTCCCAAAATTTATTCGAGCGGTACAGTCGGAAGGTCAGCCTAAAAGGCAGGAGGAAACCCCTTCAACCTCTAAGGGGCCCAGAGTCTTTACAGTTGATGCCTCTCTGATGGAATTAATTAAGGGGGAATGGGTGAATCCGGAAAAGGCTCCTATTATCAGCAAGCATTTTAAAACCCTTTTCCCCCTCGATCAGACTAAGTGCAAATCTTGGATCTCTCCCCCCAAGGTTTATTTTGCTATTGCGAAGTTATCAAAAAGAACCATTATCCCATCAAAGGATCCTATGGACCGCAGAATTGACGTGACTTTGAGACGTGCATATACTACTGCCACCAGTCAGACCTCTGTTGGCTGTGCTCTATTTGAGGTAAGTAAGGCCATGAAATCCTGAATCTCCAGAGTTCAGGATGACATCGATTCGGGTGTAAGCCGTGAAGACATACTTAAGTCTTTTAAATACATTAATCTTGGCATAGACTATCTTAACGATGCCAATAACCAGCAGGTCAAGTTGGCTGCACGTAGTATGTCCCTGTCCTGTGCTGCCGGCAGAGCTCTGTGGATCAAACATTGGCCCAGCGATACCTCATCTAAATACAGCCTGTGTGATTTAGAATATGTGCCTGATAAGCTCTTTGGTCCTGAATTGGACACTATAATGGAAGAGCTATCTAATAGGAAGGGAAAGAATCTTCCCGTTCCTTACCGGTCCTTTCGAGGAAAGTATTCCCAACCAAGAAGGGATCGTTCACCCCAGCGTTCCAGACCATCTAGAGGATCTTCACGTGGGAGAGGTGACGGTTCCTCTAGAAGAGGAGCAACTAGGGGAAAGGACCCCCCAAAAAACTAATTCTGACTACCTTCCAGTGGGCGGTCGCTTACTCCATTTTCTTCCTGCCTGGAGATCTACGATAAAGGATTTGTGGATATTAAACATAATCCTCAGAGGGTACTCTCCACCTCAATAATCTCAACCTCAAGAGAGGTTCCTTGTATCTACTGTTCCCAAAGAACCAAAACAGAGAGTTCTGTAAGAAGCTATTCTAGAACTCAGTGCCTCTGCTAGAAAGAGGCAGGGGGGTTTACTCCCCAGTATTCCTAGTCCCAAAACCAGGAGGAAAATGGAGACTCATTATAGACCTCCGCTATCTAAACAAATATATAGTAAAGAAGAGATTTTGTATGGAAACCATAAGATCAGTAAAGATGGTGCTCCAAAAAGACGACTTTATGTCATCGTTGGACCTGATAGACGCTTACTTCCATGTCCCAATCGCTGTAGAACACAGAAAATTCCTCCGCATCGCGGTCTGGATCAGGGGGGTACTTCACCACCTCCAGTTTCGAGCACTCCCATTCGGGATCTCTACAGCCCCCTTAGTGTTTACCAAAATAATCTCATCCATGATGGCCGTTCTCAGGATCCAGGGGATTCGTATAGTTCCATACCTGGACGACTGGATAATTTTAGCCCAGTCCCAGAAGGAATCTCTTCATCATACCAGCTTAACTCTGAATCTACTTCACAAGCTGGGGTAGTAAATATGGAAAAATCTCATCTGACTCCGGAGAGACAGAAGACATTTCTGGGATTTCTTATAGACTCCCCCAATATGAGAATATTTCTCTCCCCCGCGAGGAAAGACAGAATTTCCAGGGGATATCAATTACCCCGCAAAATATCTTTGAGGACTCTTATGAGATTCCTAGGTCTCCTATCCTCCTCAGCAGAGGCTGTTCCATGGGCCCTCTGGCACATGAGACCTCTTCAGTCCCAAATTCTCCAGTGCTGGGACCGAAAAACTTCCTCCCTGGACACTCTAGTCAGACTATCCCTGTCAGTGCGCAGATCCCTGAATTGGTGGAAAACACCCCAGGACGGTATGTGTCTCCTAGAACCAAAATGGCTGATTCTTACTACAGACGCCTCAGGATCAGGTTGGGGCGCTCATCTTCTGGGCAGAAAGGTAGCAGAAAGATGAAGTCTAGAAGAACTTTCCCTAACCTCCAACGTCAAAGAGTTAAGAGCAATCTATTATGCTCTTCTTCACTTCTATCCTTTGCTCAAGGGTCAAGCTGTCAAAATAAGGACAGACAACATGGCAGCCGTTTATTATATAAACAAGCAGGGAGGAACAAGATCTACCACGTTACTCCTAGAAGTAGCCAAGATCTTCAGGTGGGCAGAGGCCAGTGTTCCCAGACTGTCGGCAGTTCATATCAAAGGAATAGAAAATATTACAGCAGATCGCTTAAAGGGGTACTCCGCCCCTGGCATCTTATCCCCTATCCAAAGGATAGGGGATAAGATGTTAGATAGCCGCAGTCCCGCTGCTGGGGACCCCGGGGATCGCCGCTGCGGCGCCCCGCCATCATTACTGCACAGAGAGAGTTCGCTCTGCACGTAATGACGGGCGATACAGGGGCTGGAGCAGCGTGACGTCATGGCTCCGCCCCTCATGACATCACGGCCCGTCCCCTTAATGCAAGTCTATGGCAGGGAGCGTGACGACCACCACGCCCCCTCCCATAGACTTGTATTGACGGGGGCAGGCCGTGACGTCACGAGGGGCGGAGCCATGATGTAACGATGCTCTGGCCCCTGTATTGCCCGTCATTACATGCAGAGCGATCTCGCTCTGCACAGTAATGATAGCGGGGTGCTTCAGCAGCGATCCCCGGGGTCCCCAGCAGCGGGACCCGGCGATCTGACATCTTATTCCCTATCCTTTGGATAGGGGATAAGATGTCTAGGGGCGGAGTACCCCTTTAAGCAGAGAACTTACAGTTCCAGGAGAATGGACTCTCAACTAGGAAGTATTTCTTCAGATCGTGGATCTCTGGGGTCTTCCAGAAATAAACTTGATGGCAACAAGAGCCAATCGCCAAGTAGAGAAGTTCTGTTCCCTTTATCCGTCAGACAGTCCTTTCGTGACCGATGCAATGATGATCATCTGGGACTTCAAGCTGGCTTATATCTTCCCACCAACTTCCATGATACCCAGGGTATTGATGAAGATCAGACAGGATCAAGCCTCTGTGATATTCCCGTTTTGGCCCAAGAGAGCTTGGTTCTCCCAACTCATTCAGATGAGCAGAGGAGTATACTGGAAGCTTCCCCTCAGGCGGAACCTGCTGTTTCAAGGTATACAACTTTGCCACAACCTCAGGTCCTTCAACTTGACAGCCTGGAGGTTGATAGGTCCTTATTGAAAGTCAGAGGGTTTTCGGACCGTATTATGAGCACACTATCTCACTCTAGGGGTGAGTCTACCAACAAAGCTTATGCCAGAATAAAGGGGATCTTCCACAAGTGGTGCCTTGATAAGAACACTGACCCGGCTAATCCTTCAATTCCAGCCTTACCAGAATTCCTCCAGGACGGGTTGGACAAAGGACTCTCTCCGAATTCCATCAAAGTTCAACTCGCAGCTTTATCAGCGTCCTTTCACAGATGGTTTTCCCAGGACTCGGTGGTCAAGTCCTTCATCAAGGCCTTGTCTCGGTTACGGCCTAGAACTACTGTCCCTGTGACCCCTTGGGATCTTTCCTTGGTCCTCCAACAGCTATGTGTTCACCCCTTTGAACCTCTTCAGGAGGTGGAACTTAGGTTCCTCACTCTAAAATCAACCCTGTTATTGGCAATAACTACTGCCAAGAGAGTTGGGGAACTCCAGGCTCTGGGTGCTATAGAACCGTACACAGTTTTTCTACCTGGGAAGGTCCTAATGAGGTTCCTTCCGTCATTTATTCCGAAGGTGGCCTCCTTCGCAAATATTAACCAGATGATTTCTCTTCCGCAGTTTTTCCCTGAACCTGATTCCTCTGAAGGAGAACTGGTAACCCTGGACCTGGTAAGGTGCCTTAAAATTTATCTTGAAAGAACTAAAGATTTTTGCAAGGCGGAAAATCTTCTTATTTTATACCAGGGAGCAAAGAAAGGAATTAAGGCTTCTAAGCCATCCATATCCCATTGGATATGTGAATGTATAGATCTTTGTTATTCTGCCAAAGGGTTATCTGCACCAGAATTTACCAAGGCTCACTCTACTAGGTCGATTTCGACATCCTGGGCAGAACGTGGTTCTGTTCCTCTAGAGCAGATTTGTCATTCCGCATCTTGGAGCACTCCTATTACATTCCTGAAGCACTATAGAGTGACATCGTTCCTTTCTAGTGACACTTTATTTGCTAGAACTGTACTTAATTCTGCAAGGCAGGAGAGACCTCCCTAGGGGTTATTCTTGCTATATCCCCGTTTGTGCTGCTGAGGGACGACAGGGAAGACTAAATTTTGATGTTAATTTGTTTTCCTTTAGTCTCCTCAGCAGCACAAGCATCCCTCCCTACTGTTTTTTATGGTTTACTGATACTTTATAATTTACTCACTGTCCTGGTGTGAGCAGGTGCATTATATAGGCACTTGGGGAGGCGCCTCACTACGTTTTTTGTTTTTGTTTTTTATAGTAAAAATTCCTGTGTCCTATTAGCTCACAGAGGGGCGGAACCCCCTCATTTGTGCTGCTGAGGAGACTAAGGGAAAACAAATTAACATCAAAATTTAGTCTTTTTCTACTTCGTTCAATTGGCTGATATAATTTACAAATCTGTTTAACTTTCTGGCACCAGTTGATTTAAAAAAAAAAAAAAGAAAAAAAAAAAAAGGTTTCCACGGGAGTACCCCTTTAAAGACACAAAGGGGCAAGGATCAAAGTATGCATCTGGCGCACCGATGGGAAAAGTCGCACATTTTTTGCCCAACCTCCCATGTTGTGTAATAAAATTTTGTGTAAAACACTGGTCTAAGTACCGAATATACTGGAGTATAAGCCGAGTTTTTCAGCACGATTTTTCATGCTGAAAACACCCCCCTCGGCTTATACTCGAGTGAACTCTCCACCCTGAGTGGTCTTCAACCTGCGGACCTCCAGAGGTTTCAAAACTACAACTCCCAGCAAGCCCGGGCAGCCATCGGCTGTCCGGGCTTGCTGGGAGTTGTAGTTTTGAAACCTCTAGAGGTCCGCAGGTTGAAGACCACTGCGGCCTTCGACATCATCCAGTCCCCTCTCACCCCCTTTAGTTCTGTACAGTACTCGCCTCCGCTCGGCGCTGGTCCGGTGCTGCAGGACTGTCCGGTGTGGAGGTCGTCCGGTGGGATAGTGGTTCCGGGCTGCTATCTTCACCGGGGAGGCCTCTTCTCCTCGCTTCGGGCCCGGCCCCAGAATAGTCACGTTGCCTTGACGACGACGCAGAGGTACGACCATTACCAACGTCCTTCTGCGTCATCGTCAAGGCAACGCCTCTATTCCGGGCCCGAAGCGTGGAGAAGAGGCCTCCCCGGTGAAGATAGCAGCCCGGAACCACTATCCCACCGGACGACCTCCTCACCGGACAGTCCTGCAGCACCGGACCAGCGCCGAGCGAAGGCGAGTACTGTACAGAACTAAAGGGGGTGAGAGGGGGCTGGATGATGTCGAAGGCCGCAGTGGTCTTCAACCTGCGGACCTCCAGAGGTTTCAAAACTACAACTCCCAGCAAGCCCGGACAGCCGATGGCTGCCCGGGCTTGCTGGGAGTTGTAGTTTTGAAACCTCTGGAGGTCCGCAGGTTGAAGACCACTGAGGGCGGATAGTTCACAAGAGAATGATGACAAGAGGATGATGACAAGGGGATGATGACAAGGGGATGATGAAGGGGGGTGGGGATGATGACAAGGGGATGATGAAGGGGGGGTGTGGGATGATGACAAGGGGATGATGAAGGGGGGATGATGACAGGCGGTGATGATGAAAGGAGGATGATGACAGGGTGATGATGATGAGGGTCTGGATGATGACAGGGGGGGATGATGTATTTCCCACCCTAGGCTTATACTCGAGTCAATAACTTTTCCTGGGATTTTGGGGTGAAATTAGGGGCCTCGGCTTATATTCGGGTCGGCTTTTACTCGAGTATATACGGTAAATCACTTACCCTATCTCTGTTCCGCTTGTGGTGACTGCTAACAATGAAACAGTCCTAAAAATCATTGTGTAGCTGAGGAAATTCTTTGAGGGAGATTTATCAAAACCTGTCCAGAGGAAAAGTTGCTGAGTTGACCATAGCAACCAATCAGATTGTTAATTTCATTTTTGAAAAGGCCTCTGCAAAATGAAAGAAGCAATCTGATTGGTTGCTATGGGCAACCCTGCAACGTTTCTTCTAAACAGGTTTTGATGAATCTCCCCCTTAGTTCACACAATGTATTTTTAAGTAAAATAGCAGTTTAATGTTTGAAAATGTGTAAAAAATTGGCAAAAATCGTCTGCTTTTAAAAAAAAAAAGTAATTGAGTTCTATTAAACTCCCACAAAACATCCACAAGGGAACACATCGGCTACATCATTTCAATAGCTGTTAAATTAATTAGAATGTTCTTTATTTTTGGTAAAAAAATTGTAAAAAAAAATTGGGTGTAAAATTTTTAAAAATCTTCCATTTTTTTTTTTTAAACCGGGTGGCGTGCCTGGAATTTATTTCCATGGCCCAAACAGACTCGCCTGCACTTTTAAAATAGCGCATAGGTGCCAAAACAAGTACTAGGTGACTCAGTTTAGCCAATAGGATCCGCTGCTCCTGTTAGCAGTAAGACTATGTTCACACAGGGAAACGTCCACAGGGAAATTCTCCATGCGAACATTCCCCTGACAGCAGGGCGCAGGCAGAACATGCCGGCACTAGGACCGCTCGGACATTTCCAATCGAAGAATAGACATGACTATTCTTTCTGAAGATGCCTGAATCTGAATTTTCGCACCAAAAACATCTGTCACGGAAATTCTGCCATGTGATTGGTGCAGCAGAATCCCATTTAAATCAATGGGACTCTGCTGCTGAATGTCCGTGTGGAATTCCGTGTGGACATTCTGCCGTGTGAACATGGCCTAAGAATAAGGGTAGGTTCATTCTACGTTCCTGCACCAGTTAGTAGTATCCATAAGCATCCATCCGAAATCGGGATGCTGACATATACTGTTAATGGGAGCAGCGAACCCCAATTCTATGGCCATGCAGAGTCACCTAGAAGGAGACTTATCAAAACCTGTGCAAAGGAAAAGTTGCCCAGTTGCCCATAGCAACCAATCAGATCGCTTCTTTCATTTGAAGAGGCCTTGTTAAAAATGAAAGAAGTCATCTGATTGGTTGCTATGGGCAACTTGTCCTCTGGAAAGGATTTGATAAATCTCCCCCCTAATGACACCTTTCCGGACATATGCGATATTCCAAAGAGCAACAGACCCCATTTTTGAGTCCACCAAAAATAGCGGGCCTATCCCGAATGGAGTCACTAGGGGGTAACAGCCATAGAAATTAATGGGGTCTCCTCAACATGGTGAAGGTCCAGCTGAGTGTAATAAGGCATCAGATGGGGCGGTGTTGGTGTGATGGGGGAGGGGTATAAAGCTCAGCTCCCTCCACCCTCTCCTCATGTGACTTGTCCTGTAGTCAGGATGGAGCTGTGGATCAGGTGGAGTTGTCTCTTAGTGGTTCTGCTCTATGGATCAGGCTTTAGCAGTGCCTTGGGTAGACACCGGCGCCAGTCCAACACTTGGAGAAGTAACCAGCCTGAATGGGGATCTCCTAGAAGACTTGGACAATCTGCCTCTGGATTAGGTTCTTCTAGATCAAACCCTTGGTCTCAGACTGGTTCAGTCTCTGGTGTTGGGTCTGCGAGAGGTTTTCTGCCGGTGTCTGGATGGGGCCCTGGGTTTGGTAGAGGAGACTATCAGTCCCGACAGCTTCCACCACAATCCTCCTCCTCCCCTATCAGTGTGCAGTGTAATGAGGACAACATGGTGGTGACTGTGAAGAGAGACTTCTATGGGAATGGGAAGCTGGTGAAGCCCTCAGACCTGTCCTTGGGTTCCTGTCCCCCTGGAGCTCAGACTACAGATCCTGTTGTGGTTTTCCAAAATGACCTTCAAGACTGTGGGAACATCTTAGAGGTGAGTGATCGCTGGAGAATATCAGATTTCTTCTGTTACTAATGTTCTCTCCAGTATGGTGCGTATGACTGGACCTGAGAAGTGTCTCAGTACAGAACTGCTCTTATATAAGGTATTTTCTAATGACTTGCAGAGTTGTTTGGGTTGCAGTAAGGTCTCCTACCAAAACAATGAGAAATGTGACATCTGTTTTCATGCACATATTCTAGTCTTGTTACAATCAGTTTAAGGTTCCATTCCAGAGAACAGGACGGTCATATCTATGGGGTCTTTACATGTATGTAGGATCTTCTACTGCATTTTAGATGTCTTAGTCAGTGTATAACCCATATACCTAATTCTTCCCAAGATGACTCCAGACTTGCTGATCTACAACTCTGCCCTACGCTACACCCCCACCACCTCCAGCAATGTGCCCATCATCAGGTCCAACTCTGCTGTGGTTCCCATTCAGTGCTTCTACCCAAGGTGAGTCTATACTGGGGCAGGTGGTTTGGCAGTGGAGGGGCCATAAATATTGGGGATTTTATAGTAACATCTCATGAGATTAAAGTGAACCTGCTTTATGTGGCCTGTGGGCAGCATGAAACTGGTTCGGGGAACTGCAGTACAGGAGATCTTATCCCATATCTGCAGGATAGGAGATAAATGTCTAATTGCAGGGTATCCAACTACACGGACTTCCTGTAATCTCCTGCCCGGTGCCCTATCTCTCCTCATGCAGGGATTAATTCGCCTCTTCCATGTATCTTTATGGGAGATCCACATACTGTATCTCCGGCACTCCCATAGCGATGCATGGAGGGGGAGTCAATCATGGCCGCTCCAAGCAAGAGAAGAGCCGGTGTTCAGAACACCGGGGTGCCGGGCAGGAGACTGCACAGGTCCCAGTATTTGGCCTGGGGATAGCTGATAAGATATTATGTACTGGAGTTCCCCCTTAGATTCAATAAAAAATGCTATTGAGAATTGGTGTTCCAGGACCCAGCTCCCCTGCACTCTTCATGCTGCATGTTATCAAGGATTAGGAAAGCCCCACTCTTGTACTCAGTTTGTGGTATTACAACTTGGCTTTATTTGCTTTAGTAGGGCTGGTAAAGCACAGCGCCAACCGTGACCTCAGGTTGTGGTATTGCAGTTTGGATCTATGATGTAATACCACCCACTAACTGAGGACCGGTGTGGTGCTGTGCTCTTCCAATCCTGGATAACTCCTTTACATAGTATGTAGAAATGGAAATGCCTCCCTACTGTTTTACCAGAGAATCATGTAGTGTCGGGGTGTAGCCGGGTCTGGTGGTATTAACCTTGTGGGGTAAGGTGGTGTTGACGCCTGATTAGTCATGGCTAGATGAGCGAACTTACAGTAAATTCAATTCATCACGAACTTCTCGGCTCGGCAGTTGATGATTTATCCTGCGTAAATTAGTTCAGCCTTCAGGTGCTCCAGTGGGCTGGAAAAGGTGGATACAGTCCTAGGAAAGAGTCTCCTAGGACTGTATCCACCTTTTCCAGCCCACTGGAAAGCGGAACTAATTTACGCAGGATAAGTCATCAACTGCCGAGCCGAGAAGTTCGTGACGAATTGAATTTACTGTAAGTTCGCTCATCTCTAGTCATGGCGCCAGGATGTGGTTATTTCGGTATAAGGCCCTGCCGACAACCAACCCAGAAATGGCAGGCAATAAAGGAATGTGCACCACAGGTATTGGGAAAATAACTGGAGCTTTTACTTGAACTTCTTATGGAACATTCTTTACAGTTATGCAGTTACTCTAGAGGCAACTGGGATGCAGGATACCTCACAGGCTTGCTGGGACTTGTAGTATTGAGAACTATGCAGGCCACTGTGCTACTATTATTCTTGAGTTGAATAGTAGTCACTAGAGTTGTAGATAGAGCTTGATAACTCATGTTTTGAAGTGGCTGCAGGTTGAGATGAATTTAGATACAGATAGTACAGGTATTGTGCTTGGCTGAAATCCAGGCAATAAGAGCGTTTAGAGACTACAGCCCCTTATATACTAGTGGGGCTGGACTAATGCCCATTGGTTGTTAAGCCTGTGGTTCCTGTGCCCATGGCACTCTGGGTATGTCACATGACAGTGGTTCACATGACTAACCTCTATACATTTGTACTACTTTATGTATAATGAACAATATGTACACAACACCTTTATAATGCCTTCACAGAAGGTGAGCAAGGGGAAAGCCCTATGGACTGCAGGGACTCTTCCAGAGGGGACCTAGAGATGGTACAGGATAATGTCCTGTACCGGGACACCACACATGACACCTACCAGACATCCAAAAAAAAACACTAGCACTAGGTTGGCATACCAGGTTTGCAGTGCCACAATGGTTGGCTGGAAAGCAAATACCATAATCTAGAAGCTTTTACTAGTGTTGAGCACGAATATTCAGAATGCCAATTTTTATTGCGAATATTGGCATTTCACAAATATTTAGAATATAGTGCTATATATTTGTAAAGAATTGTTTTTTAACATTAATTTTTCTTGCAAATTTTCGCATACTGTGGGGGGAGAAGTGAAAGAATATGCGAATTTCGAAACAGGACGTATAATCATCAATATATTAGCCAATTATTGCAATTTCGAATATGGGCCCCTGCCGCTCATCACTAGTGACAAGTCCTCAGTAGTCCACTGAATGACCTCACATGGCACGTTCTCGCCATCTTCGCCCATCCCCTTAAAGAGTGTTTCTTGTCTAGACACGGTAATGTGAGCAGTAACGCCATCAAGCCAACATGGATTCCGTTCAGCACCACGGTGACCTTAGAAGAGCGGCTGGCCTTCTCCTTGCGTCTCATGACTGGTAAAGTTTTCCTCATCCTAGAGTGCTTCAAAGTCTCTTGGTTTGTACTAATACTCCAGTATCTTCTCTACAGCGGACTGGAGCGCTCCCAGTCCATCCCTGGTCTTCCAGCTTGGTGACATGTTCTACATAGAAGCCTCTCTGGAGACCCAGAACCATGCCCCAATGTTCCTGTTTGTGGACAGTTGTGTGGCCACCATTACCCCAGATGTGGCCTCCACTCCTCGCTATGAGATCATCTCTAACTATGGGTGAGTTACTACCATCAATACTGTACAGGTCTTCAGTCTATTGTCTACAACTAATCTGTTCTACAGGTGCTTGGTGGATGGGACGGAAGAAGATTCCTCTTCAGTCTTTGTTTCTCCAAGACCCCAAGCAGACAAGCTTCGCTTCATGGTGGATGCCTTCAGGTTCACCAACAATGCTGCCTCCTTGGTAAGGTCCATCTTATGATCTGTACTTCAGTGCTCTTTATATAGTTTCTAATCTTTTTAGGATGACTTCTAACCAAAAGTGCCTGTACTTGGTTAGGATCAGATGATGCATCTGTTTTACCAGACCTGTAGTACAACTTCTGCACAACAAGAGCTTATAGGAAGATAGTGTGGGTTCTAGATAATGCCTAGTCTTGGTTGTTCTAGATCTATATTACCTGTTCCCTGAGAGCTGCTGCCATCAACCAGACCCCTGACCCAGTGAACAAGGCCTGCTCCTACAACAAGGCATCCAGCAGGTAAGATCCTAGACAACTGGGTGAGCATCTAAGGTCATGTTATCATTTGACCTGGATAGTGTGTATAACAATGGTGTTGGAGGATGCAATGGTGATATTAATGTCTTCTAGTTGGTCACCTGTGGAAGGACCAAGTGGGATCTGTCAGTGCTGCACCACCGGGACCTGTGCTACTGCTGGGGGCCAGAGATCAGCATGGGGCTCATCCCTTGGGAGGCAAAGAAGACCTTGGAAGAGAGATGTTGGTGAGTGAACATTTCTTACACTAGGAGGAAGATTTATCTAAACTTGTGCTGAGGAAGAGTGGAGCAGTTGTCCATGGCAACCAATCAGATCACTTTAGAGACCTATGAAAAGAAAGCATTCTGGTTGCTATGGGCAACTGCACCACTCTTCTACACAGGTTTTCATCTCCCCCATTGTCTTGTAGAATCCTCTATGCATTGGACTGTTACATACATAGTTACATAGTTAGTACGGTCGAAAAAAGACATATGTCCATCAAGTTCAACCAGGGAATTAAGGGGTAGGGGTGTGGTGCGATATTGGGGAAGGGATGGGATTTTATATTTCTTAAGCATTAATGTTGTTTTGTTCCATGAATGTATCTAATCCTGTTTTAAAGCTGTTAATTGTTCCTGAGGTAGACCGTTCCATAAATTCAGTCCTCACGGTAAAGAAGGCGTGTCGCTCCTTGAGACTAAACCTTTTCTTCTCCAGATGGAGGGAGTGCCCCCTCGTCCTTTGGGGGGGGGGGGGGGGGGGGGGGGGGGTTTAACCTGGAACAGTTTTTCTCCATATTTTTTGTAAGGGCCATTTATATACTTACGTTTATCATATCCCCCCTTAAACGTCTCTTCTCAAGACTAAACAATTGTAACTCCTTTAATCGCTCCTCATAGCTAAGATGTTCCATGCCCCATATTAGTTTAGTCGCGCGTCTCTGCACTCTTTCCAACTCCGCAGTGTCCCCTTTTATGGACAGGTGCCCAAAACTGAACAGCATATTCCAGGTGAGGCCGTACCAATGCTTTATAAAGGGGGAGTATTATGTCCCTGCCCCTCGAGTCCATGCCTCTTTATATACATGACAATATCCTGCCGGCTTTGGAAGCAGCAGCCTGACATTGTGCTATTCTGTAGTCTGTGATCTACAAGTACACCCAGATCCTTCTCTACCAGTGACTTTGCCAGTTTAATCCCCCCTAAGACATACGACGCATGCAGGTTATTAGTACCCAGATGCATAACTTTACATTTATCCACATTGAACCTCATTTGCCAAGTGGATGCCCAGACACTTAGTCTATCCAAGTCATCTTGTAACTTATGCACATCCTCTATAGACTGTACCGTGCTACAAAGCTTGGTGTCATCTGCAAAGATAGAAACAGAGCTGTTATTACCATCCTCTATATCATTGATAAATAAATTAAACAACAGCGGGCCCAGTACTGAACCTTGGGGTACACCACTAATAACCGGGGACCAATGAGAGTACGAATCATTGACCACCACTCTCTGGGTACGATCCATGAGCCAGTGTTCAATCCAGTTACAAACTAAAATTTCCAAACCCAAAGACCTTAACTTACCTGTCAGACGTCTATGAGGGACAGTATCAAACGCTTTAGCAAAATCCAGAAACACTATATCCACAGCCATTCCTCTATATACACAACCCCCCTCTATATACACAGCCCCCTCTATATACACAGCCATTCCTCTATATACACAGCCATTCCTCTGTCAAGGCTTCTACTCACCTCTTCATAAAAGCTAATTAGATTGGTTTGACAACTTCTATCCTTAGTAAACCCATGCTGGCTATCACTTATAATACTATTATCCCCTATGTATTCCTGTATGTAATCCCTTATAAGTCCTTCAAACAATTTACCCACAATGCACGTTAGACTTACCGGTCTATAGTTTCCTGGGGAAGACCTAGAGCCCTTTTTGAAGATTGGCACCACATTCGCCTTGTGCCAGACCCTTGGCACAATACCAGACACCAGAGAATCTCTAAATATCATGAACAAGGGTACAGATATTACTGAACTTACCTCTCTAAGAACTCTTTGGTGTAGTCCATCCGGCCCTGGAGATTTGCTTACATTTATATCACTTAACTTACCTTGTACCATCTCTACATTAAGCCAGTTCAGTACATTACATGATGTGTTACCAGCACTGACCTGGCCAATGTACATTAGTTCAGTCTAGTTTTCTTATTTGTTAGGATCAATGTCCTACTTGTTGCTGTAAAAAAAAAGTCTGTTAACATATGCCCAACAATCCTGAGCTGCAGTTTAATACTGCTTATTCTGACAGGTTCTCATATGGAGGAACATGGCCTGGCCACACTGGGTCCTCTTCTTCTAGTGACCGGAGCTGAGCCTAACCAGATGTCCAGAGCAGGAACCGCCCAAGCTTCCAGGATGAGTGCAGGACATGGACCTCTACAGCTGTGGGTGCTGGTGGCCGTGGGATCTGTCACTTCAGTGGTTGTTGCTGTGGCTCTTACTGTGGCTGTGAAATGTCTTCTGAGAAGATTTTCTGCTAAAGAATCTGTGTAGAAATAAAAACACTTTGATAAATCATTGTTTTTAATTGGTGGTATGGGTGACACGTGAATAGTTTGGGTTAAAGTCTAAATACAGGTCATCTGGTCTGAGGCAGTGGAGATCTGGGCACCATGCAGGTTCTTGGGATGTACATATGCTGTACATCACCTATAGACTTCTATATTGGAGTCATGGAGGGAGATATATCAGAACCTGTCTAGAGGAAAAGTTGCAGCGTTGCCCATAGCAACCAGATTACTTTAAAGGAGTACTCTAGTGCAGAGTATTCCTGCTCCGTTCTGCCCGGGCTGAAAAATGAAAATGAACCATCACTCACCTCCTTGGGTTCCCGCGGAGCGCCACTACAGCTGTTCGGTCCTCCGGTCCATCCTCTTCATACTTCCGGGTGTAACAAAGCATCACATGGCGCTCAGCCTATCGCCGGCCGAGGCTGAATATCGCGGCGGCCGGTGATAGGCTGAGCGCCATGTGACGCTATCACCGGCCGCCGCGATATTCAGCCTCGGCCGGCGATAGGCTGAGCGCCATGTGATGCTTTGTTACACCCGGAAGTATGAAGGAGATGCACTGGAGGACCGAACAGCTGTAGTGGCGCTCCGCGGGAACCTAGGGAGGTGAGTGATGGTTTAATTTGCAGCCCGGGCAGAACGGAGCAGGAATACTCTGCACTAGAGTACTCCTTTTAATTTTGAATAGTGATATAATTTGGTTGCTATGGGCAACTCAGCATCTCTTCTTCCAGACCTAAAACTAGGTTGGCAATTTTTTTTTTTTAACCACCTGCAAGTGACTGCACAAAATGTCTTCCTGATGAGGCATAAAAAACCAGTGTAATGTTATCATGCAAGAGATTGGTGCCCATCACATAGGGTCAGCAGTAGTGCGGAGCAAACTGAATCTATAGATGCTGGAGTCTGGTCAGAAGTCTGGGAAACAGTCTTTGACCGAAGTTAGTGCCATCCTACCAATGCTATGAGGAAGACAGTGTTGGTACCACTTTAACATAGGAACACATGACTTGTCAGCCTCTGAGTGAGAACGGTCATGGTCAGCTGAGTTAGGGTCAAAACATTACGTTTTGGCCTTTATCGTATCTGTCAGCATCCCGCCCAAAAAAAAACAATGCCGATGTATACTGTCAACGGGAGTAGTGCACCCCATTCACTTCTGCTGCTGAACGATGTCACCCCTAGTGACTCTGATCGGGACATAGACAATATATTAGTCAGACTCATGACAGGGGCTGTTGCACTTTTGAAATGGCGCGCGTGCACATCCTGAGTGACTAGGTGACTCCTTTCGGCCATAGAATTGAATGAGTTGCGCTGCGCCCATTAATGGTATAGGTCGGCATCCTGTGTTTGGCGGGATGCTGACAATGGATTAACGGTGGCCAGGATGTAGTGTGTTCTGACCCTTAGTGAGTTTTCAGAGCCCAACCAGAGATGGAACCATTACACTACAGCAGCCTCAGGCTTTATTTTATTTTCCCCTTACCTCCAATAGTGTGTTTTAAAACATGTAAGGTTTTCAAACTTTATCAATTATATATATTTTTTTCTACTTGAGCCTCTGCCCCCAAAATGTTTGTGGGGGGCCAGATGCTAAGACCCCACTGATCACTAAAATGAGGGTAAAAGCCCTCAGCCCTTTGGCTTATTCTCTTAAAGCTGAGCAAACTATATGGACTAGTATATGGTCTCGTATACAGATTTACTGAAAGTCTAGGGCTCAGTCCACATTGCCCTAGGGTATCTGTCGGATACTCCTGTTATATCTCCTGATAAGATTCCAACATGTACTGTAACGAAGAGCAATGGATGCCATTCACTTCAATTTCCCAAACTCTATTCAGACTGTATGCGTTTTCAGCAGACTCAAAAGCGCGGTCTGCTGCATTATCCAGTCTGCGGAAAATAGCGCATATGGTGCCAATGGTGACTTCATTCACATCTAATAGCATCCATGACTAGGGGATATTATAGCTTCTATGATCTGCACCAACAATTCCCTTCCCCAACTATTCTACCCATCTCCAATACCCCATCAATAATGACAGACAAAATGGTGAAAAAATGGCCACAGCAGCCCAATTTAACAGCTCAATTAAAATATTGTAACAATAATTTGCATGAACATAATACATAAAACAAGGCAAACAACTATCCCTAAGTAACATTAGCGCAGGAGAAGTACCTGAAGGCACCGTTATACGAACCTAAGGGGCCTGCTACTGACACCTGGCCATAGATCACCTGACCCAGGAGGACCAATTATGCAGCCCAAAACTTTCCCTGGGGCCCCATGCCCACAGAGACTTTACCACCAGGCTGGAAGCTGCTCCCTGTCCTCCTCCATACTCCGATCCAAAACCTCCATGTTGTCCACTGATGCTTCCAGATCCCACTCCTGACCCCGCCACAACAGCACTTACTTCTGGCCATTCCTCCACAACAACAAGGCCCTCTCAACCGCCTCCTTCGACTCCAGAGTCCACAAGTCCACTGTACCCAACCCAACAACTCCGACCATCACATATCACCCTGACACCACCAATGTACTTGTGCCTCTGAATGGGGAAAACCCAACTGACGCCCGGCCGGGCACACCTCCGCTCTGACCCCACCCCGAGTGACATAGGAATGGCCGATGATCCACACCAATCCTGGGCCAGCATCTGCAAAACAAGAAGGAAATAAACAATACAGGCAAAACAACAACATAGGAAAACACCAAATGCGGACGAACATAAATCTTAAAGCGATCCGACTACCACCTGCCAATGCGCTTTATCGCCCCCACCGAGCCGCTTCCTTGTGTCCCAATGCAATGCAATGCTGTCCCAATGCAAAAAGAGCGTGAGCTATACTCCTCGGCTGCACACCCCGCCTCGCATAAGCATTTCCGGAAAACCCTCACAAACCGAAAACTCGACAAAACACCCCATTTGCATGTAGCAAAAGATGACCCGCTGCCCCAGGCCTGACTTCCAAAAATTCCTGATAACACCCCACCAGACACATGGCAGAACCCCGCAATGGCGCCAAATGCACCATGGAGCCCCGACCCCGCTGATCTGGTGAAGAAAACACTCCAAGCCCCCTTCCGCCAAACAAACATCGGAGGCAAGCAGACCCCCAACCCGCTTCTGACTAGGAGCCACCAGCTCCGAAATGCGAAAAGTCCCAAAAAAGGCTAGTGCAAACATCAAACTAAACAAATACTGTTCATAGTCGGAACCCCCCCCCCCCCCCCCAACAAACCTCCCAAATGCAACAAAAGCGGGAAAGATACCGTCTTCCTCCTATCCTGGGAAACTAACCCTTTTCCAATACCCCTCAGAGCCTGTCATACCAAAAAAGATTTGGACGTATCTGACCCCCCCCCCCCCGCTTGCTTGGACACATGTCCTGCTGTGTCCATGCGTCATCACCTATGTCATGGACACACTTCCTTGATTGACAGCTGTGAGTGCAGGGCTCAGAGCTGGAGGGAAAATCCTCCCACTGTCAGCTTGTGTCCCGCTACTGTCAGTGAGGACAAGCTGGGAGTTGTAGTTTTGCCAATGCTAGGGGAGATGTGAGCAGACAGCATACTGAGGGAGGGGGCGGAAACCTGCACAGTGAGGCCCCGCCCCCTTCCTTTGAGACTAGTGAGCAAAATTAAAAGTATCATAAAAAAATAAAGGGGCTAGACACATAAAAATTAGATGTACATGGTCAGTATTAGGTACTGAGTGATATATTAATAGAAATGTTTTTGTGTTGGATCGGACAGTAACACATTAAGCTCCAAACCCCAAAGCTCTAAAGGGAGAAGTAAACTAACCACCGGCGGCGAGCTCGCCGTCTTACTGTTCATGGCTGAACCACCCCCATGTTGTTGCAATGGAAACAAATTTTCCGATTGCGGAACAGAGCCCCCCACACCTCCACGGCCACTACAATCGGGAAAAACTCCAGCAGAGCCAACTTCCGAGTAAGACACTGCTCCCGTCACGCACCACTGACCCTGCAAATATGCCCCAAAACCACAGCCACCAGCAGCATCAGTGAACAGCTACTTGAGACCGGTCGGTCCATCACCCCCATCCGTCCATTATAGGGGACAAAAAATTCCAGCCAGCACGCAACCCCGCTGACAGCCGAACGTAATGAGTGGGCCTGGCAACACTCGCAGTAGCTGCGGCCAAGCGACAGCAAAAAACCCTCCCCATGGGCATGATCCAACAAGCAAAATTGAGACTGCCCAGCAGAGACTGAACTGCCTGTAACTGCAACCTGTGCCCCTGACACGCCCGCACTACCGCCACCCGCAGCTCCCACTGCCTGTGCTCGGGCAGCAGACACTCCATAGCCAGGCTATCAATCACAATGCACAATGCCAGCCCCTCCATCTTATCCAGCGCCAACGGGACGCCAAACCCTTGCGACACCCACTCCAGACACAGCAAAGACCTGGGACCCCACCGGAAGTCGTCCAGGTTGTGCAAGACAGAGTCTACCTGAGACTTCCATCGCATTACCCACTCCAAGAAAGTTCTGAACTGTTCAGAAAATGTGCACAAAATGGAGCACCCCATTGGCAGACAGAGGTCCACAAAAAAAAGATCCCCCAAACAACAACCCAACAGAGAGAAACTGTCCGGGTGAACCGGTAGCAAATGGAAAGCCACTTCAATATCTGTTTTCGCTAAAAGAGCCCGCCCGTAATGCCACATCCACACCAATGCTGCATCAAAAGATGTATATAACACAGCACAGAGGGCCGGATCAATACCTCCCCGATCTGGCAATAACAGGCTGGGCTTGTAACTTCTGGCTCCCAGCCGCAACTGTACCAGATGCTCCAGTCCCTGTCGTCTCCTGAGCAGCTGGGGAGCCCCCCCCACGGGGAGCACGGCACTCTCCTTTCTGCCGGCCTCTGGCTTCAGAGGAGGCCGCAGTGTCAGGCCTTCCAGTGGCCTGGGTGTCATCCGAGCCGTTCGCAGACCGCCCCCCCCCCCCGACACAGGGGCGGGTATAGCCGAGCCTGCTCCCGGACACCTTCTTCCCCAGGGGAGCAGGCCGCAGATGTGCCAGGCTTCTCCTGCCGCCCGAGGGCCGCTCCAGCTCCCCACCGGCCCCTCGGCGCCACGGGATCAGTGGACAGCCTCCCAGACCTCCCCACCCCTGACCCGCTGGAGTGGCCAGCAGAGGGGGCCGAGGAAACCACAGAAGAACTCACCTGCCGACGCCAGGAACATGGGGAGGACTCAGGCGATAGGCTCTCTGGCGGGCGAGAGCGCTGGCTGCTGGACCCGCCCCGGGCTCCCCCATTGGGAGCCCAGCAAGAGGGAAAGCAGAGGACAGCTGCTCCTCCAGGCACAGGGGACTCCACCGGAGGATCTCTTCCCTCATCCTCTGCAGCAGGGCTTCAATGGATGCCATAAGGTAGGAGCTCTTCAGCCAACTTTTTCACTGGCCACGCGCCGATTGTGCCCCCTACTTTTGCCCCCAGCCTTTTAACCCCCACTTAACCCCTCCCTGCTACGTGACTATGTGATAGCCTGGGGGAGTAGGGTATATGGGGTGTAGCTGTGCAGTAGGTAATGAAAGGGTGTCTGATTAACCCTTTCTATTTGTGATGCCAGGGTGAGGGCTCTGTCCTACCACCACCCTTCCCAAGAGCGATAGGGAGGTATGGAATAATTGAATGTCCACAACCAGAGAGTTTGCTGAAAACAGTTGGAACTTTTACTGAAGATTTTATGCAAGCTTCATAAACGAAACAGTCTCTATACAGGCAAAGTCTCTTAGAGATTGACAGTGGTTGGGACTTTAAGCAATTTAGAGTCCTGAGACTGATATGCGCTGTTCTGCTGGATTTAGGGGATTTAGTTGAGGTCCAGCAGTCACGCTAGCTTTAGCAGGGATTTAGTTTAGGACTCACGGTTTAGTTTAGGCTGAGGCCGGCAGGTTTCTGGCCTAGCTTGTCTTTGAAAGTTGCGCCGTCCTGCTAGTCCGGCATCCACGAGAGCAGCAACAAAGAGAGCGATCATTGGCTGCAGCTCCCTTATATGGGCAGGGGCTGGACTAAAGCTGATTGGTCCAATACTTCTGTCAATCATCCTTACATAGAGTTATGGGTAATCAGGTGACCCAAGGACCTCCAAAGGTCCTCTTACATACCATAGAGGAATTAACATAGTCACATGACCGAAGGTCCTGCGATGCTACCAAGGTAAGTAGACTGATATACCTTAATATACCTTATATTAAATATATACATTTAGACATTACAAAAGAGGCAAATAGGGGCTGAACGTAGCAACTCTGACTTTGGGGACCACCATACAAGGCACGGCATGCAACATGGCACCGGGACACCACAAACCCCCTTACTTAAAATAAGTCGGCCTCGACGTCTGTCCCCTAAGACATAGGGACAAAGTGAAGGTTGATTTATAACAGTCCTGGGCATAACTTTTCCAAATGTCCATTAGTCAGGCTGTATAACACTATAAGGTTATTTAACTTTTTAAGGTACAAACATATGCATGGGTAAACTCATGAACAGGATTACTTGATTCATGAATTTAGTAACAGGATGATATTATTTACATGAGATACATCCTACTTGACATATTTGGATCTCAATAGACATTTTTGAATCTCACTAGACATTTTTGCCATACTAGCTACCTGTTTAGTACACTGAGAGTTTTACTGGCTTGCCTGAGGCTATCTACCAATAAACTAGCTACTAGGGTCCATTGGCTACACACTCTTATCCCTAGAACACAACAGCTAAACCTTACCTATGTTACCTTTTGGATTACGTGTATTATTTGAGCTTGAGGTATTTACACGTAAACAGACGTGCAAGGATCATCAGTCCACCCGCACTAAGAGTCCACAGATCACAGCTATCGCTGTTTAGCCAGGCACACACTTATGAATCTCCTACAGCTAGGAGTCTCTTGGTCTAAGGACCAGGCACAGAAGCTTAATGGTTACGGTTTCAACTGGAACAGTCTAAGCATAGTCCTGCTAGGCACATTTCTTAAACATTGCAGAAAAGTCTGTGAAGACAAAACTTAAGAAAAACATGAATGTCACACTTCAAAAGAAACATTTGCGGTGTTGCCCTGCTCCTCTTCTGGAACCTCTCCCCCTCAGTCTCAACATCAGAACCAGGCTTGATGGGGCTTTCCCACACCACATTAGTGAGGGTAAAGTGGGACACTGTAGGGTTAAGATTAATAGTTGGTACTGGTTGAGTCTGCCCCACCTCCTCGTCGGGAGTGGGCCGCAGCACTTTCGTTGGTACCTGGTGGGCAGGCCAAACCTCCGTGCCGGGAGTAGGCCTAGGTACTGTGGTTGGTGCCCGCAGTTTAGGCCAAACCTCCTTGGTAGGAGTAGGCCTGGGCACTTTGCTTGAAACAGAAGAAAGTGGCTGCTGCTGTAGAAACTCCTCCTCAGGCTCGTAGGTGGAGGCATCAGGAGCAGGCCATTTCGGCCTCAGCTGGAAGGGGTCCGCCTCCCAATCAGTCAATGGAAAATACTTTAAAGGAAGCTGGGTTGGAGCTGCTGGTCTGGTGACTGCGGCAGCCCACTCTCCTTGCAGGCCCTGGACGTGTGTGTATTCCACTATCTCACCCACTTCCAGGGAATGGAACTTTTTGTTGATGTATGACCTCTCTACAGCTTGCCGGTTTATGAGGAGGGTATAGTTGGTGTGGCAATCAATGAGGGTACTGTAACCTCTGACGTTGTCGAACTTGGCCACTGTTGCTCTGCGACGTTCCAAGGGCTTCTCCCCTTCTCGGGGATAGTCCCAAATGCGAAAATAGAGTGCCTCCATCTCTTTGGTATTTTCTTGGTAGTGGATCCTCTCCTCATGAGGCAGATGAACATGCTTAGAGGCATAAAGTTCTCGGTGTCGGGGCCTGTAGCTTTTCCATCAAGTCGGCCATTTTAGCCTCCTGACGGGCCCTTTCCCTCTGTGCCATAGGGACCAGTGGAAGGGACTTCCCAGGCAGGGGTTGGAGAACATCATGCATGTACTGGATCATTTCGGGTTCATCCCCAAAGGTCCATTTAGGCAATCTTAGTGAGCGCGGTCGTGCACTCAGTAAAGCAGACAGGGGTATTTCTGGCTCAGGGCTGGTGGAGGAAGAAAATGCAGCTTCTGATGGGGTACTTACAGAAGACTACTCCGTTGGGATCTCAGCCCACAAACCCCATGTCCGGTGCTGAGGGGACAGTCTCACCGGTGAAGATGCTCCAGGTGTCCCAGCAATTTCCCCTGGAGGGGTATCCAGCCAGTCATCGTCATCATCAGGCAATGGGGGAAGATTGCAGGCCCCCTCTTCATCCAATGATAACCGCTGCAGACGGTCGTCAAGCTCGTGGAATAGTAGGGCTGTGACCGCCGCAACTTTCCTCTGCTCCGGTGCCATCTTGGTGCTGACGCCACGTGGAACGCTGCTCTCCGCCAATGTCTGTACTCTCCATCTCTTCCTTGTGCAGACTGAAGAGGTCGCTGTGCAGGGCTCCTTTTATAATGGGCTTCTCCAAAATGGCTGCCGGTCGGAAGGACGTCATCGGTGCAGCCCCGACTTCCGGTCCCCCCGGAAACAACAACAGTGAATTTAAGTACCCTTTTGGCTGCGACACATTTACTTGATAGCCACACCCAGGGGCGGGTCTCGGCGCAGCGCGGGCCTTTTTTCATGCGCTTTTCCGGCAGCAGGTTAACTCTTGCATCGTTGACCGGCCCAGAAAATCGTAGCATATATTCACTTCTCTCTTTACACATTTCTGCAGCCAATACATTTTCGCCTCCCCCCTTACTTTTCGTGTGTGCTCTCTGCACGAGGCACCATCCACACGATTCCGTACACTTAAATGGTGCTTCATAACACATTGATAAAGTCTTTTACATAGGGGTGAGTACAATTTATCTGGTGGCAACAGCTGTAGGCACGCACCCGTATCCTGTTCGTAGGATGCCAAAAAGCTATGTGATAGCCTGGGGGAGTAGGGTATATTGGGTGTAGCTGTGTGGTAATTAAAGGGTGTCTGATTAACCCTTTCTATTGGTGATGCCAGGGTGGGGGCTCCTCTGTAATACTTGTCCTACCGCCACCCTTCCCAAGAGTGATAGGGAGGTATGGAATAATTGAATGTCCACAACCAGAGAGTTTGCTGAAAACAGTTGGAACTTTTACTGAAGATTTTATGCAAGCTTCATAAACAAAACAGTCTCTATACAGGCAAAGTCTCTTAGAGATTGACAGTGGTTGGGATCTTAAGCAATTTAGAGTCCTGAGACTGATATGCGCTGTTCCGCTAGATTTAGGGGATTTAGTTGAGGTCCAGCAGTCACGCTAGCTTTAGCGGGGATTCGTTTAGAACTTCGTTTAGAACAGTTTAGTTTAGGCTGAGGCCGGCCGGTTTCAGGCCTAGCTTGTCCTTGAAAGTTGAGCAGATCTGTCCTGCTAGTCCGGCATCCACGAAAGCAGCAACCCAAGAGAACGATCATTGGCTACATTATATGGGCAGGGGCTGGGGCTCCAAAGGTCCTCCAACATACAATAGAAGAATTAACATAGTCACATGACCGAAGGTCCTGCGACGCTACCAAGGTATACCTTAATATACCGTATTTATCGGGGTATACCACGCACCGGCCTATAACACGCACCCTCATTTTACCAAGGATATTTGGGTAAAAAAAGGTTTTAACCCAAATATCCATGGTAAAATGAGGGTGTGTGTGTGCGCGTGTATACCCCGATACACCCCCAGGAAAGGCAGGGGGAGAGAGGCCGTTGCTGCCCGCTTCTCTCCCCCTGCCTTTCCTGGGGTCTAGAGCTCTGCTGCCGGCCCTTCTCTCCCGCTGACTATCTGCGCCGCTGCCCGTTCTCTCCCCCTGACTATCGGTGCCGGCGCCCCATTGCCGGCGCCGATAGCCAGGGGGAGAGAAGCGGCGCCGACAGCCAGGGGGAGAGAAGAGGCAGCGGCGTCATGCGCCGTGCCGTGCAGCGCATAGCAACGACGCAGGGGACGCACGCCGGAGGCCTGAAGCAGCGCGGATCCGACCCCGGCAACAGGTAATCATGCAACCGGGGATGGGGGGAGGCAACAGGGCAGCGGCGCCGGCAATGGGTGCTGCTGCCCCTTCTCTCCCCCTGGCTGTCGGCGCCGCTGCCCCATTGCCGGCGCCGCTTCTCTCCCCCTGGCAATCGGCGCCGGCAATGGGGCGCCGGCACCGATAGTCAGGGGGAGAGAACGGGCAGCGGCGCCGATAGCCAGGGGGAGAGAAGGGCCGGCAGCAGGGCTCTAGACCCCAGGACAGGCAGGGGCAGAGAAGCCGGCAGCGCTGGCTGTCTCTGCACCTGCAAAGCCGCTGCAGTTCATTGATTTAAAGCGCCCGCTTTAAATCATTGAACTGCAGCGGCTTATCGGCGTATAACACGCACATAGACTTTAGGCTAAAAATTTTAGCCTAAAAAGTGTGTGTTATACGCCGATAAATACGGTACCTTATATTAAATATATACATTTAGACATTACAAAAGAGGCGACTAGGGGCTGTCCCACCTGGGGGACCCTACCTGAACCACCATACAAGGCACGGCATGCAGCACGGCATTGGGACACCACAACTAACCCTATTTTAACCTCTCTTTAACCCCTTCCTGCTACATGACTAACACCACACCTAACCCCTGCAATATTTGCATAATCCCCCTGTCCTCCGGTCCTATACTATCCCCTGCAGGGCTTCCTTTGTCCTCTGTTACAGTATACGTCTAGCAGAAGCCCTAACGCAGTGTAACCTAACTTAACCCCTTAACGACCATGGACATGTCTACACGTCCACGTGCCGTTAAGCAAGTATGGCATGTGCTCCCGACTTGAGCCTGCACCATACCGTCCGGCCCCCAGCTGATTCTTGTAGTTGAGGGTAGGCGTGAATAGCCAACATGCGGCTGGCTATTAACCCTTTAGATTGCTGAAGCTGATTGCACAGTCAATGGCGTACATGTAAAAAAAATTCCAAAGTCCAACAATGCATATTTTTGGTCACTTTGTATACCCTAAAAAAATGAATAAAAAGTGATCAAAAAGTCCCATCAAAGCAATCATGGTATTTAACCCCTTAAGGACCAAGCCCATTTTCACCTTAACCTGTTAAGGACCCAAGGCGTACCTGTACGCCATGAGTCCGCTCCCGATCTATAACGCGGGGCCACGGCGTGGCCCCGCGTCATAGCGGGTCGGGCCCGGCCTCTAACAACGGCGGGGACCCTTGGCTAATAGCGTGCGGCATTGATTGCTATTAACCCTTTCTAAAATGAAAGTGAAACCATGCCAGTTAGCTCAGGGAGCTGTTCGGGATAGCCACGGTGAAATCGCGGCATCCCGAACAGCTTACAGGAAAGCTGGAGGGTCCTTACCTGCGTCCTCGCTGTCCGATCACCGAATGACTGCTCAGCGCCTGAGATCCAGGCATGAGCAGTCAAGCGGCAGAATCATAGATCACTGGTTTCCTATGAGAAACCACTGATCAATGTGAAAGATCAGTGTGTGCTGTGTTATAGGTCCCTATGGGATAACAATGATCAATGTAAAAGATCAGTGTGTGCAGTGTTATAGGTCCCTATGGGATAACAATGATCAATGTAAAAGATCAGTGTGTGCAGTGTTATAGGTCCCTATGGGATAACAATGATCAATGTAAAAGATCAGTGTGTGCAGTGTTATAGGTCCCTATGGGAGCTATAACATTGCAAAAAAAAAGTGGAAAAAAAAGTGAATAAAGATCATTTAACCCCTCCCCTATTAAAAGTTTGAATCACCCCCCTTTTACCATAAAAAAAAACAAGTGTAAATAAAAATAAACATATGTTGTATCGCCGTGTGCGGAAATGTCCGAATTATAAAAATATATAATTAATTAAACCGCACAGTCAATGGCGTACGCGCAAAAAAATTCCAAAGTCCAAAATAGTGCATTTTTGGGCACTTTTTATATCATGAAAAAATGGTACCGCTAAAAACTTCAGATCACGGCGCAAAAAATGAGCCCTCATATTGCCCCATATGCGGAAAAATAAAAAAGTTATAGGGGTCAGAAGATGACAATTTTAAACGTATACATTTTCCTGCATGTAGTTATGATTTTTTCCAGAAGTACGACAAAATCAAACCTATATAAGTAGGGGATCATTTTAACCGTATGGACCTACAGAATAAAGGGAATGTGTCATTTTTACAGAAAAATGTACTACGTAGAAACGGAAGCCCCCAAAAGGTTTTTTTTTCAGTTTCGCCGTAGATTTTTGAGTAAAATGACTGACGTCATTACAAAGTAGAATTGGTGGTGCAAGAAATAAGCATCATATGGATTTTTAGGTGAAAAATTTAAAGAGTTATGATTTTTTAAAGGTAAGGAGGAAAAAACGAAAATGTAAAAACAGAAAAACCCCCGATCCTTAAGGCGTTAAGGACCAGGCCAATTTTATTTTTGCGTTTTAGTTTTTTCCTCCTCGCCTTCTAAAATCCATAACTCCTTTATATTTCCCTCTACAGACCCATATAAGGGCTTGTTTTTTGCGTGACCAATTTTACTTTGTAGCGAAACCTCTCATTTTACCATAAAATGTACAGCGAACCCCCAAATTTTCTTTTTAGGGAGGACATTTAAATGAAAACCACAATTTTGCACATTTTGGAGGGTTTTCTTTTCACACTTTACGGTAAAAATGACATGTGTTCTTTATTCTGTGGGTCAATACAATTAAAATGATACCCATGTGTAGATACTTTTATATTTTTGTACTGCTTAAAAAAAATCTAAAACTTTTTGTACAAAATCAGTGATCTAAAATCGCCCTATTTTGACCACCTATAACTTTCATTTTTGCATATATAGGGCGGTATGAGGGCTCATTTTTTGCATCTGTACTTTTTATCGATACCACATTTGCATATAGATAATTTTTTATCAATTTTTTTTAAATAAAATGTGACAAAAAAGCTGCATTTTTGGAAATTTTTAATTTTTTACGTTTATGCCATTCACCGTACGGGATAATTAACATTATATTTTTATAGTACGGACATTTACGCACGTGCTCGATCGCAGACCAGAGCAGAAGACCCCGGGAGATGGCCGGAGTTAGGTGAGGGGACCTCCGGCCGCCATGCTGGATGATCGGATCACCCCGGCAGCGCTGCGGGCGATCCGATCATCCATTCAAAGTACCGCACTGCCGCAGAAGCCGTGATCTGTATTGATCACGGCATCTGAGGGGTTAATGGCGGACATCCGCGTGATCTCGGATGTCGGCCATTATGGGCGGGTCCCTGGCTGCTACTAGCAGCCGGAACCTGTCGTGTATGACGCGAGCACCGTTCCGATGCTCGCGGTTACACACAGGACGTAGATGTACGTCCTGGTGCGGGAAATCCCGCCAAACCAGGACGTACATTTATGTCCTTGGTCGTTAAGGGGTTAAAAAATGAAAAATAAAAAAGTTATAGGGGTCAGAAGAGGACAATTTAAAAAAAAATGTTGGTGCATGTAGTTATAATTTTTTAAGTAGTAAAATAAAGAAAACCTATATAAATTGGGTATTATTGTAGCCGTATGGAACTACAGAATAAATATCTGGTGTCATTTTTACTGAAAAAGTGCACTGTGTAGAATCGATAGCTCCCAAAAGTTACAAAATTGTGGGGTAAAATTGGAAAAAAAACACCAATATTTTTTTTCTGGGTTCACTGTAAATTTTGTGGTGAAATGACTGACGTCACGGCCATGCCCCCTCAATGCAAGTCTATGGGAGGGGGCGTGACAGCTGTTACGCCCCCTCCCATAGACTTGCATTGAGGGGGCGTGGCCATAACGTCACAAGCGGGGCATGACCGTAACGTCAGGAGCCTCCGCCCTGAGGGGGGGGGGGGGTTGGTGGAGAACCCCTTTAAGAAGTACCCCTTAATACTAAATTCCTGCCCTTATTAGTCGTATCCGTCGGCATCACACAGAAATCGGGATGCCAGTGTATACTGTAAACGGGAGCAGCGGACCCAATGATTTCTCTGGCCATATCCGCTATTTTAAAAGCAGTTTTTGAGTCCTTAAAATAGCGCTTAGGTCCTGAACAAAGTCACTAGGGGGGAGATTCATCAGAACCTGTCCTGTGGTGCCCAGTTGCCCATAGCAACCAATCAGATCACTTCTTTCATTTTTCAGATGCCTTGTTAAATTAAAGAAGCGATCTGATTGGTTGCTATGGGCAACAGGACAACTTTTCCCCTGGACAGGTTTTGATAAATCTCCCTCCTAGGTGACTCCGCTCCCCCATAGAAGTGAAAAGGGTCTGCTGCTCCCATTAACAGTGTACATCAGAGTCCTGTTTTCGGCAGGGGAAGGAACGCAGTGTGATCGTACCCTTACAGAAGGAATGGAAATAGGAGGAGATTTTTTTTAAAAACCTGAGAAGAGGAAGATTGGTGCAGTTGCCCATAGCAACCAATCAGATCGCTACTTTCATTTTTAAAAAGGGCCTCTGGAAAATGAGGCAGTCTGATTGGTTGCTATGGGCAACTGCACCGCTCTTTCTCAGCACAGGTTTTAAAAAAAAAAAATCTCCCCCACAAATCCTATTGTGACTCCTCCTCATTACTAGATGAGAAGTAATGGTGAAGGTCCAGCTGAGTGTAATAAGGCATCAGGTGGGGCGGTGTTGGTGTGATGGGGAGGGTATAAAGCTCAGCTCCCTCCACCCTCTCCTCATGTGACTTGTCCTGTAGTCAGGATGGAGCTGTGGATCAGGTGGACTTGTCTCTTAGTGGTTCTGCTCTATGGATCAGGCTTTAGCAGTGCCTTGGGTAGACACCGGCGCCAGTCCAACACTTGGAGAAGTAACCAGCCTGAATGGGGATCTCCTAGAAGACTTGGACAATCTGCCTCTGGATTAGGTTCTTCTAGATCAAACCCTTGGTCTCAGACTGGTTCAGTCTCTGGTGTTGGGTCTGCGAGAGGTTTTCTGCCGGTGTCTGGATGGGGCCCTGGGTTTGGTAGAGGAGACTATCGGTCCCGACAGCTTCCACCACAATCCTCCTCCTCCCCTATCAGTGTGCAGTGTAATGAGGACAGCATGGTGGTGACTGTGAAGAGAGACTTCTATGGGAATGGGAAGCTGGTGAAGCCCTCAGACCTGTCCTTGGGTTCCTGTCCCCCTGGAGCTCAGACTACAGATCCTGTTGTGGTTTTCCAAAATGACCTTCAAGACTGTGGGAACATCTTAGAGGTGAGTGATCGCTGGAGAACATGAGATTTCTTCTGTTACTAATGTTCTCTCCAGTATGGTGCATATGACTGGACCTGAGAAGTGTCTCGGTACAGAACTGCTCTTATATAAGGTAATTGCTAATATGACTTGCAGAGTTGTTTTTCAGTAGGAGACCTTAATGTAACCCAATAAATGTCACATCTGCTTTCATGTACATTTGAAATTCTAGTCTTGTTACAATCAGTTTAAGGTTCCATTCCAGAGAAAAGGAGGGTCATATCTATGGGGTCTTCACATGTATGTAGGATCTTCTACTGCATTTTAGATGTCTTAGTCAGTGTATAACCCATATACCTAATTCTTCCCAAGATGACTCCAGACTTGCTGATCTACAACTCTGCCCTACGCTACACCCCCACCACCTCCAGCAATGTGCCCATCATCAGGTCCAACTCTGCTGTGGTTCCCATTCAGTGCTTCTACCTAAGGTGAGTCTATACTGGGGCAGGAGGTTTGGTAGTGGAGAGGGCATAAATATTGGGTGATTTTTTTTTTTTTTTTTTTTTTTATAGGAATATCTTACGAGGTTAAGAGCAACCTGCTTTATGCTGCCTGTGGGCAGCATGAAACTGGTTCAGGGTCCTAGTAAACTAAAGGGGAACTGCAGTATATAATATCTTGCCCCATATCTGCAGGATAGGACATACGTGTCTAATTGAAGGGTATCCAACTACTCGGACTTCCTGTAATCTCCTGCCCGATCTCTCCTCATGCAGGGATCAATTTGCCTCCTCCATGTATCTTTATGGGAGATCCAGATACACATACTGTATCTCCGGCACTCCCATAGAGATGCATGGAGGGGGAGTCAATCATGGCCGCTCCAAGCAAGAGAAGAGCCTGCACAGGTCCAAGTGGTCGGCCTGGGGATAGCTGATAAGATATTATGTACTGGAGTTCTCTCCAATTCTGAAAAGCATTTTTGATTGAATCTATATTCCAGGATCCAGCTCCCCTGCACTCTTCTTGCTGCATGTTATCAAGGATTAGAAAAGCCCCACTCTTGTACTCAGTTTGTGTGTGGTATTACAACTTGGCTTTATTGGCTTTAGTAGAGCTGCAATACTACTCATGTAGGATTGGAAGAAATGGCTGTGAAAAAATGGCCGGTATTGGCGGTGGTAGTACTTTTGTTTCCAGACTAAGAACACTGTTGTCCCTTTAGGGTGCGTTCCCACAGGGCGTATACGCAGTGTATTTGCCGCTGCGCAAAATTTATGGCAGCAGCGGGAAATACGCTGCGTATCCCTTGCTCACTATACACACAGGGCTTTCCGGCAGCAGCACTATGCATGTCGTGAGTTTTGGAGGCGGAGCCATATGCCGGCGTGTCTGTGACGCGCGGCTCCGCCTCCAAAACTCACTGCACACATAGGGCTGTCGCCGGAAAGCCCTGTGTGTGTATAGTGAGCAAGGGATACGCAGCGTATTTCCCCCTGCTGCCATAAATTTTGCGCAGCGTCAAATACGCTGCGTATACGCCCTGTGGGAATGCACCCTTAAAACTATTTAAATACATACAGGCAATGTGTTTCTGGTCCATACCGGACTCTTCGTCATGCAAAGTCTATACACTATGCCTGATAAAGGGTCTGGTACAGATCAGAAACACATTGCCTGTGTATATAAATCATTTTGAAGGGACAATAGAGTGTTGGTAGTCTGGCTACAGAAAGACTACCGCCAATATTGGCGGCTTTTTTTATTTTTTATTTATCCTCAAAACCATTCCTTCCTTTGCCTCTAACTTGGACAGCACAGCTGATACCAGAGGACCTGGAGCTATATTTGGTAAATGCAACAATTAGGTGTTTTGCTCTTAACGCAACACAACGCAGTGAGTGTAACTTTCTTTACCGCCTGAACCTTTCTCATGGCCTTCACTAGGGGCCCAAACTTCCCCTCTTTTCTAATCATGTAGGATTGGAAAAGCATAGTGCCACATGTGACCTCAGTTAGTGGGTGGTATAACATCATAGATCCAAGCTCCAATACCACAACCTGAGGACCGGTGTGGTTCTGTGCTTCTCCAATCCTGGATAACTCCTTTACATGAGATGTTATGTAGAAATGCCTCCCTACTGTCTTACCAGAGAATCATGAAACCTACCAGACAACCAAAAACACTAGCACTAGCTTGGCATACCAGGTTTGCAGTGCCACAATAGTTGGCTGGAAAGCAAATGCCATAAAAACTAGAATTTCTTGTGATAAGTCCTCAGTAGTCCACTGAATGACCACACATGGCACATTCTCGCTACCTTTGTCCATCCCCTTTAAAGAGTGTTTCTTGTCTAGACACGGTAATGTGAGCAGTAACGCCATCAAGCCAACATGGATTCCGTTCAGCACCACGGTGACCTTAGAAGAGCGGCTGGCCTTCTCCTTGCGTCTCATGACTGGTAAAGTTTTCCTCATCTAGAGTGGTTCAAAGTCTCTTGGTTTATACTAATACTCCAGTATCTTTTCAGCGGACTGGAGCGCTCCCAGTCCATCCCTGGTCTTCCAGCTTGGTGACATGTTCTACATAGAAGCCTCTCTGGAGACCCAGAACCATGCCCCAATGATCCTGTTTGTGGACAGTTGTGTGGCCACCATTACTCCAGATGTGGCCTCCACTCCTCGCTATGAGATCATCTCTAACTATGGGTGAGTTACTACCATCAATACTGTACAGGTCTTCAGTCTATTGTCTACAACTAATCTGTTCTACAGGTGCTTGGTGGATGGGACGGAAGAAGATTCCTCTTCAGTCTTTGTTTCTCCAAGACCCCAAGCAGACAAGCTTCGCTTCATGGTGGATGCCTTCAGGTTCACCAACAATGCTGTCTCTCTGGTAAGGTCCATCTTATGATCTGTACTTTAGTGCCCTCTATATAGTTTCTATATTGTTTTTAAGGCTGACATCTAACCCATATTGTCCAACATCTAACCAAAAGTGCCTGTACTTGGTTAGGATCAGATGAATCTTTTAACAGACCTGTAGTACAACTTCTGCACAGGAGCTTATAGTAAGATAGTGTGGGTTCTAGATCATGACTAGTTTTGGCTGTTCTAGATCTATATTACCTGTTCCCTGAGAGCTGCTGCCATCAACCAGACCCCTGACCCAGTGAACAAGGCCTGCTCCTACAACAAGGCATCGAGCAGGTAAGATCCTAGACAACTGGGTGAGTATCCAGGTCAAATGAGAACATGACATTAGGTGGTGAATAACAATGGTGTTGGATGATGCAATGGTGATCTCAATGTCTTCTAGTTGGTCTCCTGTGGAAGGACCAAGTGGGATCTGTCAGTGCTGCACCACCGGGACCTGTGATACTGCTGGGGGCCAGAGATCAGCATGGGGCTCATCCCTTGGGAGGCAAAGAAGACCTTGGAAGAGAGATGTTGGTGAGTGAACGTTTCTTACACTAAGAGGAAGATTTATCAAAACCTGTGCTGAGGAAGAGTGGAGCAGTTGTCCATGGTGACCAATCAGATCGCTTCTTTAGAGACCTGTGAAAGAAGCAATATGGTTGCTATGGAAAACTGCACCACTCTTCTTCTACACAAGTTTTGCTAAATATCCCCTAATTTTCCTGGAGAATCCTCTATGTATTGGAATGTACTTTAGTTCAGGCTAGTTTTCTCACTTGTTAGGACCAATGTCCTACTTGTGGCTCTCCAGGTGTTATACTACAGCTCAGGATTGTTGGGCATAAGACCTGGCATATGTTAGGCTGGGTTCACACTACGTTTTCTCCCATACGGGAGCGCATACGGCAGGGGGGAGCTAAAACCTCGCGCTCCCGTATGTCATTCATTTCAATGAGCCGGTCGGTCCGGTCGGCTAATTTTTGCGCCGTATGCGCTTTTACAACCGGACCTAAAACCGTGGTTGACCAGTTTTAGGTCCGGTTGTAAAAGCGCATACGGCGCAAAAATGAGCCGACCGAACGTTTCACTCCGGCCGGCTCATTGAAATTAATGACATACGGGAGCGCATACGGTGAAATACGGGAGCGCGAGCTTTTAGCTCCCCCCCCCCTGCCGTATGCGCTCCCGTATGGGAGAAAACGTAGTGTGAACCCAGCCTTAACTAACTTTGTCTTAGTTTGTGTTGCTGTAAATAATTGTCTAACGCTTCTTTTGACAGGTTCTCAACTGGAGGAACATGGCCTGGCCACACTGGGTCCTCTTCTTCTAGTGACCGGAGCTGAGCCTAACCAGATGTCCAGAGCAGGAACCGCCCAAGCTTCCAGGATGAGTGCAGGACATGGACCTCTACAGCTGTGGGTGCTGGTGGTCGTGGGATCTGTCACTTCAGTGGTTGTTGCCGTGGCTCTTACTGTGGCTGTGAAATGTCTTCTGAGAAGATCTTCTGCTAAACTTGTGTAGAAATAAAACACATTTTGATAAATCATTGTGTTTTTTTTTTTTTTTTTTTTTTGTTATAGGTGACACGTGAATAGTTTGGGTTAAAGTCTTCATACAGGATGACTGGTCTGAGGCGGTGGAGATTTGGGCACCATGCAGGTTCTTGGGATGTACATATGCTGTACGTCCATAGACTTCTATACTGGGGTCATGGAGGGAGATATATCACAACCTGTCTAGAGGAAAAGTTGTTGAGTTGTCCATTGTAACCAGATAATGAATTACAACTTTCAATTTTCAAAAATGAGTGGTTGCTATGGGCAACTCGGCAACATTCCTCTGGTCAGGTCTTGATAAATTTCCACCTTAGTGTTTGGTAGGGAAGATACTAAATGACAACACACCACCCCCCACTTGGTTCAGACTTTTGCCAAACTTCTTGCCATATTACTTGTCAGACTCTGAGTGAGAAGATCTGTCATGGGTCAGCTGAGTTAGGGTCAAAGCACACTACATTTTTGCCTTTATCGTATCTGACATGATGCCAACGTATACTGTTAACAGGAGTAGTGCACCCCATTCACTTCTGCTGCTGAACAATGTCCCCCCTAGTGACTCTGATCAGGACCTAGGCAATATATAAGACTGACTCATGACAGGGGCTGTTGCGCTTTTGAAATAGTGTACACATCCTGAGTAACTAGGTGACTCCTTTTGGCCATAGAATTGAATGGGTTGCGCTGCGCCCATTTATGATATACGTTGACATGCCGCTTTTGGCAGGATGCTGACATAAGATTAACGGGCCAGAACGTAGTGTGTTCCGACCCTTTGAGTTTTCACAGCCCAACCACAGATGGAACCATTACACTGCAGCAGCCTCAGGATTGTGGGCTGCAATGTTGGCTCAAAGTGAGGAGAAGGTCTGTAAGGGACAGTTATGCAATAGGAAATGGTGCTCTGAAGCGAAATGTATCAAATGCCCTGTGACCGTTTTAGGCTACATTCACATCTATAGCATACTGTTACTATATATGTGGTAGCCCTTGGGCGGTGTATGGTATGAGGGGTTAATGTTAACCCTATAGTTCGTGATGCCAGGCTGAGGGACGGTATGCTGAATCAATGTTCCGGCCTATCGCCGCCCTTCCCAGTAACAATAGGTGCATAAAATAACAAGGTCCGCAAGGAGATTGAACATGAATAACTTTACTGAAGTGCTTGCAATATCCACGGCACAGTAACAGTCTCATTTAAACAGTCCCTAGGTTACTTAGTGACTGACAATTGTTGCGGACCTTGAGTGTTTGGGAATTGATACACTCTATAATTTGTTCAGCCGTCTCTGCAAGGCTCGGGCCTAACTCACTGCATTAGTTGCTGCGCAGATCCTTCTCTCATGACAGCCCGTGAGGTAAGAGAGAAAAACATTGCCGCCGCTCCCTTATATCGGCAGGGGGTGGGGCAAATCTGGTCCGAACATCTGCCATTCACCATTACATGGTGTAATGGGATTGCTTATGTCACAGGGCCTCCAAAGGTCCTTAAGTTTAATACCCTAGAGTTCACCGAGTCTCATGACCCGCAGGTCCTGCAATGCTATGGAAACAAGTAATTAACCATTTATTTACATATATGCTATCCTATTTACATTAATCTTTGCATAAAATACCGATCTATAAACTGAAATAGAGGCGACTAGGGGTAGACTGGATGACGGGAATCCCTACGTCCTAGGGACTCTGGCTATGGGGACCCATACATAAATAGGTACCGTATAGAATGCAGTACTGGGACACCACAAACCCCCTTATTAAAGATAAGTCGGCCTCGACGACTGTCCCCTGAGACAGAGGAACTAGAACAGGATGATCTATACTTTTGCTATACATCCTAAGTAGACTAAACACATTTACATTCTTTTGATACCTTTCCTAGTATCTGGACTAGGCAATTAGAAATCTATCTAGACATATAAGGCTATCTAGACATTTAAAGAAGCTATCTATACTTAAGTTTTATAGGGTTGTATAGGAAGCTAGAAACTAATCATACATTCTGAAGCTTACTAGACAATTAGGTCTCCCTAGACAGTTAAATAGCTACCTAAGACATTAGTACAACTCTCTATACAGTTAGCTTCAAGTTGACTAGACATATATATTATCTCACACATTTTATTTGCCAAACAATAAGTTACCTGTTAGTACACGAAAGGTACACTGGCTAGCCGGAAGCTAGGTCTCAGTAAGGGTGGCTGCTAGGGTCTATCGACTACACGCTACTTACCCCTAGAGTGCTTTCAAAACAACCTATCCAGGTTATTCTTAGGATTACGTGTTTATTTCTGTATTAGCAAGAGCACCTACTGGCCAGGCAGAGCATCTCACACACGCAATGAAAGGAGAAAAGAAGTGTACCTAACAGTGGCAGGAATTGGGTCTCAATATGCTACAATTCCTTAAAGGGGTACACTGCCCCTAGACGTCTTATCTCCATCCAAAGGATAGGGGATAAGATGTCAGAGTCGGAGTACCCTTTTAAGTGTTTTTCTTTAAGTGAGACATTTATTTGTTTTTGTGTATGTACTAGAGAAATTTGAGGTAGTACATTAAGTGAGTAATCTAGAGTACTATGTGAGTACCCTGTTGAGTGACCTACTAAACACCTTTAGTTTATTATACATTTGTATGTACAATAATTAGTTATGTTTTTACTGTTGAGTGTACACGTGCAGTATGCCGATATTTTCCATGTACAACTCTGAGTTATTTTAATGTACATAGACATTTGACTATATTTTCTATGTACAAACCTTACCTACTATTTATGTACACAGACACAAGGACATCTTTCTGTGTACGGAACCATATACAAATTTATTATACATTTATCATAAGAGTTCTTATGAAGCTGGTGGTATATACAGGAAGCAGGCGTGTAAGGATCAGCAGTCCACCTATACTAGGAGTCCAAAAGAAAATATACAAATTGGCGTGTAAGGATCAGCAGTCCACCTACACTAGGAGTTCAATGTGAACACGGCCTTAACCACAACTCAGCCGGGTACAGTCCTTGATTAATCTCCTACAGGCTAGGAGTCTCTTGACTTAATAGTCAGGCACAAGCTTAGTGGTTACATTGCTGAACTTTAAACTGAAACAAACTTAGCACAGTCCTGCTAGTCACTTTTCTTGAACTTGGTCACTGTAAGACAAAATGGTTAGGAAAAAAAAAACAATAAGACATCACTTTAGAGTCTCTTTAGAAGATGTTCTTCTTCACTCTTGTAGTGCCTCTCTTGGTTCCCCTATATCTGCCAACATCAGGGGCAGGATCAGACTTGACATAGCTTTGCCACACCACATTGGAGAGAATGGAGTTGTGAAAGGAAGCTTGAGAAGGGGTTATAGGCTTACTAGCCGGGATCACAGTGGGGCAATAGGGCTTGAGCACCATCTCCAAATTAGGAGCAACCCATGACCCTTTCGTTGGTACCTCATAAACTGGCAAACTCTCACTGCTCCAAGAGGGCCTTGGTACATCTGTGGGTACGCAGGGTTAGACAAACTCTCACTGCTCCGAGAGGGTCTAGGTACCTACTTGGGTGGCCGCAACTTTGGCCTGTTTTCTTCACCCTGTGCAGAACTTGACTCTCGACAGTATAAAGAAGATGATGAACTTGACTCTTTACTGTACATAGAAGGTGATGAACTTGACTCCATGTTGTACAGAGAAGAGGATGAACTTGACTGTTGAGACTCCTCCTCCTTGGGTTCGCTGGTGGAGGCTTTAGGAGCAGACCTTTTCGGCCTCAAGTTGAAGGGATCGGACTCCCAATCCGTTCACGGGAAATATTTGAAAGGAAGCTGTGTTGGGGCTGTTGGTCTGGTGACCGCTGCGGCCCATTCTCCCCGAAGGCTCTGGACGGGGGTGTACACCACAATTTCACCCACCTCCAAGGTGTTGAACTTCTTATGGAGATATGGCCTTTGCACTGCTCGCCGGTTTACGAGGATGGTCTGCCCAGTGTGGCAGTCAAGGAGTGTTCCATAACCTCTGACCTTGTCAAAACCAGTGTGGCAGTCAAGTTGTGTCCCATAACCTCAGACCTTGTCGAACTTGGCCACAGTTGCTCTTCTTCTTTCTAATGGCTCCTCCCCTTCTCGGGGGTGATCCCATTTACGGATGTACAATGCCTCCATTTCTTTGGTATTTTCTTGATACTGCACTCTTTCTTCATAGGGCAAATGTACGTGCTTTGGAGCGTAGAGTTCTTTGTATCGGGCCTTTAGCTTTTCCATCAATTCGGCCAGCTCGGCTTCTTGACGGGCCCTTTCCCTTTCTGCAGTTGGAATTGGTGGGAATGGTTTCCCAGGTAAAGGTTGAAGTACTCTGTGCATGTCCTCGATCAGCTCCGGGTCATCTCCGAACACCCATTGCGGCAATTTTGGCGAGCACGGTTGTGCACTTGGCAAGCTTGATCGAGGAATGACCTCAGGGCTGGAGGAGGAAGAATAGGCCACCTCTGGCGGGGTACTCACAGCAGATTCCTCCGACGGAATCTCGGCCCACGAGCCCCAGGTCCTGTGGTGAGGGGACAATCTCACCGGTGATGCACCTCCAGGTGTCCCTGCGCTTTCCGCTGGAGGTGTTTCTGGCCAATCGTCGTCATCATCAGGCAGTGGGGGAAGATTGCAGGCCCCCTCTTCATCTAATGACAACCGCTGCAGACGGTCAGCAAGCTCTTGAAAAAGTTGGGCTGCGACTGTCACAACTTTCCGTGTTACCGGCGCCATTTTGCCAACTTCACCACGGGGAACGCTGCTCTCCGCCATGTCTGTACTCTCCGGCTCTCCGTGCAGACTGAAGAGGTTGCTCTGCATGGTGTCTTTCAGGGTGCATTCCCACGTGGCGTATTTTGCTGCGTATTTGCTGCGTATTTGGTGCTGCGTATTTTCCTACGTATTGACTTCAACAGAGAAAATAAAATACGCAGCAGCAAATATGCAGCAAATATGCCGTGTGGGAATGTACCCTTATAGTGGGCTTCTTCAAAATGACGTTGGGCAGGAAGGACACTGTCGGTGCAGCCCCGACTTCTGGTCCCTCCAGAAATGACTCCTGTATCTCTGAGTTCCCTTTTGGCTGCGACACAGCAACTTGGTGGCCACGCCCAGGGGTTTTCTTGGCGCCCTTTTCCGGGAGCAGTTAGGCTCAGCCTGTGCCGACAGGACCAACGGATCGCAGCATGAACTCGTTGCGCAGTTTACACATCTTAGTTGTAACAGAATTTTCACCTCCCCCCTTACTTTTCTCTTGGCCCCCTTGTATGGTGCACCACAAGCACTGTTCCTGTACACAGCAACACGGTTTACAGCACATGAATAAAGTTCGTTTTCTGGGGGGGGGGGGGGGAGTACACTTTTACTAATGGCGACTGTAGTAGGCACACACCCGTATCCTGTTCGTGCAATGACAAAAAGGCTTTGTGGTAAGCCTTGGGGGGTGTAGGGTAGTTGGGATGTTGTAGTAGATAAGGGATTAATGTTAACCCTATAGTTCGTGACGCCAGGCTGAGGGCTAGTATGCTGAGGTAATTCTCCGGCCTATCGCCGCCCTTCCCAGAAACGATAGGTGCATGTAATAAAATGACTGAAGGTCCACAAGGTACTTGAACTTGAACAAACTTTACTTAAATTCTTGCAGTACATCCAATGAACAATGATAGTCCCAGGCAAACAGTCTCTATATATCTCAATGACTGACAATTGTTGCGGACCTTGAATGATATTAAAAGTCTCTGAATTTAGGGTAGTTATTGCAGATCTGTCCGGATTTAGGGGATAGATAAGGTCCGGTGATCCTGCAGTGTGCATGGGGATTGATACACTCAGAATTTAGAAGTTATTGGCTGTCGTCACAAGGTTCAGGCCTAGACTAACTGATCTCAGCAGCGCAGATGCTTCTTGCTTGCTTGCACAGGAGCAATAGAGCGAGAACATGGCCGCCGCTCCCTTATATGGGCAGGGGGCGGGGCTAATCTGATTGGTCCGAACATCCGTCATTCACTGTTACACAGTGTGATGGGATTGACTACGTCACAGGGACCTCCATAGGTCCTCAAGCAGAAATACCATAGAGTTCACCTGACCACGTGACCCGCAGGTCCCGCTACGCTATGGGGGGGTAATTAACTATTTATTTACATTTATACAATCTTATACATCCAAATCCTAAGTGGTTACTGGACAATTACCAACTGGATGAGAGGTGACTAGGGGTGAACTAGACAATTGGGACTCCCACGTCCTAGGGACTCTAGCTATAGGGACCCACAATAAAAGTTACCGGCTAGGATACGGTACCGGGACACCACAGAAGCAGCCCCCTTAGGTAGTAATAGAAGCAGCCTCTTAGGTAGTAATAGAAACAGCTCCCTTAGGTATTAATAGCACCTCTTAGGTGGTAATAAGCAGCCCCCTTAGAAAGTAATCAGAGCCCCCATAGGTAGTAATCAGTAGCCCCCATAGGTAGTAATTACCAGCAGTACCCCCTTAGGTAGTAATGACAGCAGCCCTGTTGGGTAATAATTAGTAGCCCTCTTAGGTAGCAATAGCCAGCAGCCCACTTAGGTAGGAATAAGTAGCCCCCTTAGGTAGAAGTCAGTAGCCCCCCTTAGGTAGTCATCAGTACCCCCCCTAGTTAGTTATCAGTACCCCCCCTAAGTAATCAGAAGCCCCCTAGGTAGTTATCAGTAGCCCCCTTAGGTAGAAATATGTAGCCCCCTTAGGTAGGAATATGTAGCCCCCTTAGGCAGGAATATGTAGCCCCTTAGGTAGGAATATGTAGCCCCCTTAGGTAGCAATATGTAGCCCCCTTAGGTAGGAATATGTAGCCCCCTTAGGTAACAATAGAAACATTTTTACCTTGCTCCAGCGCGGTCCATGGCCTCTTCTCTTTTGTCTTCTTCTCCAGTCTGTGCTCTGGCGCATGATGATGACGTCATTAATGTGCCGGAGCGCAGAGGACGGAAGCCCGGGCCTCTTGTCGGCACCTGCATAATGTGGGAGGGGCCACGAGAGTGATTGACAAGGCAAGGAGCCAATGGCTCTTTGCTCAGTCAATCAGCCGAGCCCGAGCGCCGCATTGAACTATAGGAGTGTCTGTTAGACGCGTTTATAGTTTAATGCGTCCTTGACCGGCTATGGAAGCGGTCCGCTACTTCTGTGCTGCGGCAGCTGCAGGGGGGTGCAGCGGGGGCCCCCCGGTAGCTCGGGCCCCTTACTGGAGTACTGGCTGTACCCCTCTGACGGCGGCCCTGAGTGCCTCTGCCCTAGGGTATCTGTCGGCATCCTCATGAAAAGAAGATGCCAACATGTACTGTAACGAAGAGCAATGGATGCCATTCATTTCAATTTCCCAAACTCTATTCAGACTGTATGCGTTATTTTCAGCAGACTCAAAAGCGCGGTCTGCTGCATTATCCGGTCTGCAGAAAATAGCGCATATGGTGCCAATGGTGACTTCATTCAAAACTAATGGAATCCATTGTCCTCTGTTACAGTATACGTCAAGCAGAAGCCCTAAGGCAGTGTAACCTAACTTAAAGGGGTACTCCACCCCTAGACATCTTATCCCTTATCCAAATGATGAGGGGATAAGATGTCTGATTGCTGGGGACCCCTGCGATCTCCCTGCTGCACCCGGCGTGCGTTTAGAGTATCGGGTTTAGTACCGGAGGCTCTTGACGTCACGGCCATGCACCCTCAATGCAAGTCTATGGGAGGGGGCGTGAAAGCTATCCCCCCCCATACACTTGGATTGAGGGGGTGTGCCTCCGCCCCGCAACGCTAGTCATTCGGCACAGAGCAAAGTTTGCTCTGTTCACCGGATTTCTGTGGTGCCGCAGCCGAGATCACAGCCGCGATCAGACATTTTATCCCCTATCCTTTGCATAGGGGATGAGACGTATAGGGGCGGAGTACCCCTTTAAGGGTAAGTCCATACTACATTCCTGCCCCCCCTGAACAAAGTCATTAAGGGGAGATTTATCAAAACCTGTCCTGAGGTGCCCAGTTGCCCATAGAAACCAATCAGATCGCTTCTTTCATAATTCAGAGGCCTTGTTAAAAGAAGCGCTCTGATTGGTTGCTATGGGCAAATGGGCAACTTTTCCTCTGGACAGGTTTTGATAAATCTCCCCCCTAGGTGACTCTGCTCACCCATAGAAGTGAACAGGGTCTGCTGCTCCCATTAACAGTGTACATCAGAGTCCTGTTTTCGGCAGGGGAAGGAACGCAGTGTGATCGTACCCTCACAGAAAAAATGGAAACAGGGGGAGATTTATCACAACCTCAGTAGAGGAAGAGTTGTGCAGTTGCCCATAGCAACCAATCAGATCGCTTCTTTCATTTTTAAAAAGGGCCTCTGGAAAATGAGGCAGTCTGATTGGTTGCTATGGGCAACTGCACCGCTCTTTCTCAGCACAGGTTTAAAAAAAAAATCTCCCCCACAAATCCTATTGTGACTCCTCCTCATTACTAGATGAGAAGTAATGGGGAAGGTCCAGCTGAGAGTAATAAGGCATCAGGTGGGGCGGTGTTGGTGTGATGGGGAGGGGTATAAATCTGGGCTCCCTCCACCCTCTCCTCATGTGACTTGTCCTGTAGTCAGGATGGAGCTGTGGATCAGGTGGAGTTGTCTCTTAGTGGTTCTGCTCTATAGATCAGGCTTTAGCAGTGCCTTGGGTAGACACCGGCGCCAGTCCAACACTTGGAGAAGTAACCAGCCTGAATGGGGATCTCCTAGAAGACTTGGACAATCTGCCTCTGGATTAGGTTCTTCTAGATCAAACCCTTGGTCTCAGACTGGTTCAGTCTCTGGTGTTGGGTCTGCGAGAGGTTTTCTGCCGGTGTCTGGATGGGGCCCTGGGTTTGGTAGAGGAGACTATCAGTCCCGACAGCTTCCACCACAATCCTCCTCCTCCCCTATCAGTGTGCAGTGTAATGAGGACAGCATGGTGGTGACTGTGAAGAGAGACTTCTATGGGAATGGGAAGCTGGTGAAGCCCTCAGACCTGTCCTTGGGTTCCTGCCCCCCTGGAGCTCAGACTACAGATCCTGTTGTGGTTTTCCAAAATGACCTTCAAGACTGTGGGAACATCTTAGAGGTGAGTGATCGCTGGAGAACATGAGATTTCTTCTGTTACTAATGTTCTCTCTAGTATGGTGCGTATGACTGGACCTGAGAAGTGTCTCAGTACTTTAACCCCTTGGGGACTGAGCCCATTTTGACCTTAAGGACCAGAGTATTTTATTTTTATTTTATTTTTTTGCACATCTGACCACTGTCACTTTAACCCCTTAAGGGCCTGGGGTTTTTCCATTTTTATTTTTTTTTTATTTTTTTTTTTTTTTTCTCACCTTTAAAAAAATCATAACTCTTGAGCTTTTTTTTAACCCCTTAAGGACTGAGCCCTTTTTTGCAATTCTGACCACTGTCACTTTAAACATTAATAACTCTGGAATGCTTTTAGTTATCATTCTGATTCCGAGATTGTTTTTTCGTGACATATTCTACTTTAACATACTGGTAAAATTTTGTGGCAACTTGCATCCTTTCTTGGTGAAAAATCCCAAAATTTGATGAAAAAAATGGAAATTTTGCATTTTTCTAACTTTGAAGCTCTCTGCTTGTAAGGAAAATGGATATTCAAAATATATATTTTTTTTTGGATCACATATACAATATGTTTGCATCATAAAATTGACGTGTTTTTTACTTTTGGAAGACACCAGAGGGCTTCAAAGTTCAGCAGCAATTTTCACATTTTTCACAAAATTTTCAAATTCGATATTTTTCAGGGACCAGTTCAGGTTTGAAGTGGATTTGAAGGGTCTTCATATTAGAAATACCCCATTATAAAATTGCACCCCCCCAAAGTATTCAAAATGACATTCAGTAAGTGTTTTAACCCTTTAGGTGTTTCACAGGAATAGCAGCAAAGTGAAGGAGAAAATTCAAAATCTTCATTTTTTACACTCGCATGTTCTTGTAGACCCAATTTCTGAATTTTTGCAAGGGATAAAAGGAGAAAATTTATACTATCTTATATTTGTAGCCCAATTTCTTTCGAGTAGGCACATACCTCATATGTCTATGTTAATTGTTCGGCGGGCGCAGTAGAGGGCTCAGAAGGGAAGGAGCGACAAGGGGATTTTGGAGAGTACGTTTTTCTGAAATGGTTTTAGGGGGGCATGTCACCTTTAGGAAGCCCCTAGGGTGTCAAAACAGCAAAACAAAAACACATGGCATACCATTTTGGAAACTAGACCCCTTGGGGAATGTAACAAGGGGTAAAGTGAACCTAAATACCCCACAGGGGTTTCACGACTTTTGCATATGTAAAAAAAATATATATTTTTTACCTAAAATGCTTGGTTTCTAAAAAATTTTACATTTTTACAAAGGGTTAAAGCAGAAAATACCCCCCAAAATTTGAAGTCCAGTTTCTTCCGATTCAGAAAACACCCCATATGGGGGGAAAAGTGCGCTGCTGGCGCACTACAGGTCTCAGAAGAGAAGGAGTTACAAATTTTGCTCTGGTGGCATGCCGCATTTAGGAAGCCCCTATGGTGCCAGGACAGTAAAACAAAAAAAAAAACACATGGCATACCATTTTGGAAACTAGACCCCTCGGGGAATGTAACAGTGTTACAGTGAGTACTTACACCTCACAGGTTTTTTGAACAGTGGGCCATAAAAGTGAAAAATTTGATTTTTTTTTTTTGCACTATATAGCGTTACCCCAAATGTTTCATTTTCACATTGGGTAATAGGGCAAAAGGCCCCCAAAATTTGAAGAACAATTTTGTCTGAGAAAAAAAATACCCCATATGTGGATGTAAATTGCTCTGTGGACGCACTGCAATGCTCAGAATGGAAGGAGTGAAAATTTTGTTGTAATTGAAGTCGGGGGTCATGTGCATTTATAAAGCACCCAACATAAAAAAAAAAAAAAACACGTGACACCATTTTGGAAACTACACCCCTCAATGAACATAACAAGGGGTACAGCGGGAAATAACACCTCATAGGTTTTTTGAAAAGTGGGCCATAAATTGAAAAATTCGATTTTTTTTTTTTTTTTTTTTTTTTTTTTTTACAGTAAAATGCTGGGGTTACCCAATTTTTTACATTTTCACAAGGGGTAACATGAGGAATTGGGTTACAAATTTTGGAGGGCTTTTCCCCCTGACTATAAAAATACATCCCCATATGGGGTAACGTGCTGGACGGGCGCACAACAAGGCTCAGAAGTCACTTTGTATTTGTGGCCTATGGCCTATCAGTAGCTGACAGTTACATACATTCCGAGGAAAATACAAAAATGAAACACCCAAATGTGACACCATTACAGAAAGTACCCACCCTGGGGAATGGGTATAGGGGTAAAGAGGACATTTTGAACACACGGGTGTTTCCTAAATTTATTTTCCAGGAATGGATGAAGGTTAGCTTTTGAAAATTGCAATTTTCAACCTATACTCTGCTTCATTTTTCTGGGAACAACTAACATGTGACTCCGAATTGTCGCCTGGAAATACGACAGAGCTCAGCGAGAACTCTTCGCATTTGAGGCGGATGTTTGTTACGGACCTAACAGTTACATACATTCAGAGGAAAATACAAGAAAGGAACACCCATATGTGAGATCATTACAAACAGTACACCCCCTAGGGAAGGTGTATAGGGTGAAGTGGAGATTTGGAACAGACGGGTGTTCCCTTCATTTATTTTCCAGGAATGGATGAAGAGTAGTGTTGAGCGGCATAGGCCATATTCGAATTCGCGAATATTCGCGAATATTCGTTATATTCGCATATTCGTAGTGTTCTCGTTTTATTTTCGCGTGTGCGAAAATTAACATATGCGAAAATTTACATATACAAAAATAAACATAAACTAAAATTCGCATATGCGAAACTTATCATACACAAATTTTCGCATATGCGAAAATTCGCACACCAGTCACACACAGTAGTATTAGAGCCTTCTTACACCACATAAGCTGGAAGCAGAGAGGGATGATCACTGTGATGTTTACTGTGAAAAAAAAATAATAATAAAAAAAATGAATATTCGTAATTACGAATATATAGCGCTATATTCGCGAATAAAATTCGAATTGCGAATATTCGCGAACAACACTAATGAAGAGTACTATGGGGGGAAGAAAATTGCAATTTTAGAACTGATATGCCAATTATTTTCCCAGAATGATGACCCAGAGTACAGCCAAAAGTAAAAAGGATGCCCGCCCCAAACCCTATACTCTGAATCATCATTCTGGGAAGGGGATGTGTGGGGCCGTCCCTATTCTGTTACCTCAAATGCGCAACCCGCTCAGGTGGGGAGAGAGAGCGTTGCACATTTGAGGCAACTGCAAACCTCCAATGCTGTTGACTCTGTCCCATGGCCTATTTTTTAGGGGGAAGAAATAAAAAAATATTGGGGAAAAAGGTGTTTTTTGTCATTTTTGTGGGGGGGGGGGGGGGGGTTTGGTATAAAATTTGGAAGACAATGTACTCTGGACTGGTACATTGGAGTCGAATTTTGGGGAATGAAAATTAAGGCAAAGGATGGAAAATTTAGTACTCCATGGAAGTGTGATACTCCCTGAAGCAGCCTATACAGAGGCCCGGATGATCGGGGCAAGTGTCGCATTGAGTGGTGGTGTCCTTCCGAATCCCCCTCTTGCAACACACTCTGCATTTCTTCTGAGATCGTCCCTTCTTTCCAGTGTGGGGGATCACACATGGAAAGTGTTGGCCAGGGACCTGAAGTTCCAGAGGTGCTCTGACCCGCTCTTTGGCGGTCACCAAAGATGAGGGCCTTTAGAACTTCCTCTTGGAACTCCAGGTATGTCCCTGTGTTGCCAGCGTACTTGTACAGTACAAAAGCGTTGTACATGGCAACCTGTACCATGTAGACCGCAACTTTTTTGTACCATACGCGTGTTTTCCGCATGGCATTATATGGCTTGAGGACTTGATCAGAAAGATCAACTCCCCCCATATACCGATTGTAGTCCAGAATACAATCGGGCTTGAGGACCGGTCCCACGGTACCTCGCACAGGGACAGGGGTGCTGCCATTCCCATGAATTGTGGTGAGCATAAGGACATCCCTCTTGTCCTTATACTGGACCAACAGGTTCTCATGGGAAAAGGCACAGGACTCACCCCGGGGGATAGGAGTCTGCAGGGGATAGGAAGGAAGGCCTCTTTGATTCTTCCGGACTGTCCCACAAGCGACCGTGGATCTGGCGGCGAGGGATGTGAAGAGAGGGATACTAGTATAAAAGTTATCCACGTAAAGGTGGTAACCTTTATCTAGCAATGGGTGCAAAAGGCCCCAAGCGATTTTCCCGCTAACACCCAGAGTGGGGGAACAATCTGGGGGTTCAATGCAGGAATCTCGTCCCTCATACACCATAAACTTGCAAGTGTACCCGGAGGTACTCTCGCAAAGTTTATACATCTTCACGCCATACCGCGCTCGCTTGGTCGGGATGTATTGCCGGAAGCTGAGTCTCCCCTTAAAGCTGATGAGAGACTCATCAATAGCGACCTCCCTTCCAGGGACATAGGCCTCCCAAAATCTGGCCCCGAAGTGATTGATGACCGGCCTGATTTTATACAGGCGGTCATACGCGGGATCAGTTCGGGGGGACATGCCGCATTATCAGCATAATGCAAACATCTCCGAATGGCCTCGAACCGGGGACGTGTCATGGCCATATTGTAGAGCGGGGTCTGGTACAGGATGTCCCCACTCCAATATTGCCTGACACTGGGTTTTTTAAGTAGACCCATATGCAGCGCGAGGCCCCAAAAGGTCCTCATTTCGGCTGCATCAACTGGAGTCCAGCCGCCGGGTCTAGCTAAAAGTGAGCCCGGGTTAGCGGGGACGAACTGTTGGGCGTACAGATTCGTCTGTGTAACCATTAGATTAACAAAGTCGTCACTGAAAAAATGACCGAAAAAGTCCTTTTCAGTGAACCCGGCGATGTTAATCTTGATTCCTGAGTCGCCAACAAACTCAGGAATCACGGGCTCGTGGTCCGCTGGCTCAGCCCAGTCAAGTTCTCCGGTACGAGGTACCAGTGACCTTGGCTGGGGGGCTTCACTAGTATGAGTGCCAGGGGGACTCATACTAGCATGGGGCACAGGGTCAAGGGCAGAGGAGGTTTGCGGCGCCGCACGGCGGCAAGTTCGCCGCCTTGGTGGCTCATCATCTGAACTAGATGATAAGGAGGACGATGAAATAAGGAAGGTGGGGTCTTCATCGTCCTCTGAGCAGCTCTCGGTGTCGAAGGCAATTATGGCATTTGCCTCCTCCGCCGAAAACGCTCTGCGGGCAATTTCCATACTCTAATGGGGATACGTGTGTGTGTGTGGGGGGAAAACTTTATTGGTGTGGTGCGATATTACCTCCCTAACCCAACCTAACTAAACTAACCCGCCCTAACAGAAAAAAAATAAAAAGGCGACTTTTAAAAACAAAAAAGGGACTTTTAGCGCAAAAAGCCCTACGCCAAAAAAAGCGTTTATCTAATCAGTGGTGTGCGCACTGATTAGCGCGTGTGGCGGCAGGGGGCGCAGAAGTCAGTGGGGGGTCCGGCCACTCAGCCCAGAACAGTGGCTGGTGGCTTGTACACAGACCCCCACACAAAAAAAAACAAAAAATAAAATAAAAAAACGCTTTAACCCCAAAAAAATGCACCCGCCTGAACCCAAAAAAAACGCTGATCAGTGATAAATCACTGACAGCGGTGGGACAGGCTGCACACACAGTACGGTCCGTCCACACAGTACACGCCTGCTACTGGTGGCACGGACCGCCTATGGGTGCAAAAAACGCTAGAAAACGCGAAAAAAGCGCCGGCACCAAAAAAAAAACAACGCTGATCAGTACTACGGGACTGATCAGCGGCGGGTGGGCTCTAACAAACGGTGGCGGACCGCTCTTTTATAACTAAGAGGGTCCGCACACACGCTTAGAAAAAAAAAAAAAGATCTGCGCCAAAAAAAAGGCTGGCGACAGACCGCAGCGACCCAGCAGGGCCGGGGTCACGCAGCTAAAGGTGCTACGGACCCACGGACACCCACTGAGGTACGCTGAAAAAAAAAAAACTTTTTTTTTTTTTTTTAACCCTAGCCTGTCCCTACCTAAATCTAAAGCTATCCCTGGGGATTTCTGTGCCAAGGGGCCACAGAAAGGGGGCAAGGGGAACTTTTTTTTTTTTTACTGAGGGGATGGTGGGCAGCACGGGGCTCTGTCCTGCACACCAGATCTCTCTGAAATGGCGGGCAGAACGGAGCAACATGCTCCTAGCCCACCAGATCCCCTCCCATTACTATGTGATTGGTGTGGCCACTTTGGCCACCCAATCACAACTGTACTGAGGGGGGTGGCCACAATGCCAGCCCCCAGTACAGCATGGATGGTGATTGGTGGTGTATACTACACCACCAGTCACCATCTATATTCGGGTCACAGGGTCACACATGACCCTGATGACCCGAAACCGCTGCAGAACGCCGGTTAGTAGTTACCGGCGTCCTGCAGCGATCGCCGGTATAGGAGGTCCTCCGGACCTCCTCCGGCACACTGCCGGGATGTCTGCTGATAGAAATCAGCAGACATCCGACTCCGATCCCCGCCCGGCGAGCAGCGGGGAACGGAATCGCAGCGCATCGCTCATCTGAATTGATGAGCGATGTGCTGCGATCGCCGACATGGGGGGACATAATGACCCCCCTGGGCGATATGCCGGGATGCCTGCTGAACGATTTCAGCAGGCATCCGGCTCCGGTCCCCAACCGGCTAGCGGTGGGGACCGGAATTCCCACGGGCGTATGGATACGCCTTGCGTCCTTAAGGACTCGGGATGCAGGGCGTATCCATACGCCCTGCGTCCTTAAGAGGTTAAGCACAAATAAAACATAGTAAACATATTTTTTTCTTATGGTAAATAAAAAAAATATTTCTAATGTACTTTTAAGGAGTGCAAAACAAAAATTTGTTACCCTTTAAGCTTTAACTCTGGGATGCTTGTACGTATTTGATATTTCCGAGATTGTTTTCACGTGACATATTCAACTTTTATGTTAGTGGCAATTTTTTGTCTATTTGCATCATTTCTTGGTGAAAAATTTGAAAATGATAACTTTGAAGCTCTCTGCTTGTAAGGAAAATAGTATATGAATCAATATATAATTTGGAATGTCTATATTTGCATCAAAGTTGAGTTTTTTTTTTTACTTTTTGAAGACATCAGAGGACTTCAAAGTTCAGCAGCAATTTTTCAAGTAAACTTCAAAATCTGAATTTTTCAGGGACCAGTTCAGTTTTGAAGTGAATTTGAGGGTCTTATGTTAGAAATATCCCACCATGAAAACTGCCCCCTCAATGTAGTCAAAATGACATCCAGAGTTTAACCCTTTAGGTGTTTCACAGGAATAGCAGCAAAGTGGAGGAGAAAATTCAAAATCTTCAAACATTTTCCTGGAGAACCATATTTCTTTTCTCTTTTTACCCCTTATAAAAATGAGTGTACAGTGGGCGCAGTAGAGGGCTCTGAAGGGAAGGAGCGACAATGGGATTTTGGAGAGCGAATTCTGCTGAAATGGTTTTTGGGGGGCATGTCACATTTAGGAAGCCCCTGTGGTGCCAGAACAGCAAAAAAAACACCCCATGGTACACTATTTGGGAAACTACACCCCTCAGGGAATGTTACAAGGGTATAGTGAGTATTTACACCCCACAGTTGTCTGAGATCTTTGTAAGGCTGGGTCCACACTATGTTTTGTCCCATACGGGAGCGCATACGGCAGGAGGGAGCTAAAAGCTCGCGCTCCCGTATGTCATTCATTTCAATGAGCCGACCGGAGTGAAACGTTCGCTCCGGTCGGCTCATTTTTGCGCCGTATGCGCTTTTACAACCGGACCTAAAACCGTGGTTGTAACATCCAATATGTGGGGTGTACGACGGGTGCCCTGAAGGTGAGAATTCGGAGGCACCTGTCGGACATCCCCCATTTTAACTCCCGGCACGTTTCCATGGTGAGTCGACATTGTGCAGAGAAACATTCTGGGTCAACTCGCAGCTTATATATTCAGGGCATAGAAAAAGTTACCATGCCTTTGCGCGGTGGAGACCATAGAAAAAAGTTACTTGACCGTGAGGTGTTTTGGATTTTAAAACTTGATACTAGGTCTCCTAGGGGTTTGAACAAAAGGCAAGACACCATGTTGTATTATTAGATCTGTATATAATGAAATATACGCTCAGATAGTTCATCTTATTTCTTGAACTTTTTATTTGATGTCTTGCCCTTGTTCCTATCCCCTCATTGAACCCATATATATAGGGACGTCATAGCTCAATATATAATACAGCTATTTCATATACTCCCTCCCGCATAGTAGACCTTACTATTCAGTTCCCTACAGTTCATAGTCCTCCTGTTCCATTAGTTGATATCTCCCATAGGTCTATATTTACCACAATATATGTTCTCTATCTTTTATATTATAAACATATCATATCCAACCATATGTGGTTTTATAGATCTTGGACGAGTGGCCCTCATCCTTTCCCCCATTACGTTTTTCTATAGAACCTAGACATCTTCCCAGGGATTGTCCCGCATCCGCTCATACAGATGGCTAACATTTATATTATAACTTATACTAGTTTATGATTATTTTTGCATTTATTCAGCCATTGTTTTCGGATGTGGGGTATATCCAGGGGTTTAGTTCTTAATCTATATAACATAACTTTTAAGTATTCTTACTAGTTTATTTGTACCAAGTCCTTCTCTTCCCTTAACATATTAACATTATTTGCCATACTTGAAGTGACTTGGCTTGATATCTTAAAAATGATGATGGTATTGGTTCTATACTGTGTCCAACATTGATAAACTTGAGCACACTTAGGGTGTGACTGACAATGTATACTACCGTGTATTTTTAAACTATTGATTTATTACTATATGTTTTTTTTATACATGTTGGTCAGTCTTTATCCCTAGAAATTTTGTTTATGTATACTTTTCTTTATTTATGATATTTCAGTTAATTTTATTTGTGAGCTATATATATTTTGTTTAGTGTTCCCTTTTGTCTAATGTGGGCGCAGACGTCGGCCTGGCCTTTGTGTGTGGTTGTGCACCGCCCCGTCCCACTCAGGTGTTTTCACCTGGTGGGGGGGGCGGTGCCACCCACTATAAGAGCCAGACTGATCTGAGTACACCATTGTATGACTAAGGCGACTAAGGTTGCTGAAACGCGTCACTCTACTCCATGATCCGTGTTGCTGTTTGCTGTGTGTATCTACAATAAACTCCATCTTGCATCGTGCTTTGTGCTGGACATTGTTCTACTTTTCAATTGTTCGTTTTCGTGGTGTCCGCACGAGTCCGCGCACTGAGGCGGCGGTGGAGAGCTGGATGATCTTTCTATTTCTATAAAACCGTGGTTGACCACGGTTTTAGGTCCGGTTGTAAAAGCGCATACGGCGCAAAAATGAGCCGACCGAACGTTTCACTCCGGTCGGCTCATTGAAATGAATGACATACGGGAGCGCATACGGTTACATACGGGAGCGCAAGCTTTTAGCTCCCTCCTGCCGTATGCGCTCCCGTATGGGACAAAACGTAGTGTGGACCCAGCCTAACAGTGGGCTGTGATCTGTCAGACACCTGTGGGGTGTTAAGGCTCACTATACCCCTTGTTACATTCTGTGAGGGGTGTAGTTTCCAAAATGGGGTCACATGTGGATATTTTGTTTTTGTCAGAACCGCTGTAACCAGCAGCCACCCCTGTGCAAATCATCAGTTTAGGCCTCAAATGTACATAGTGCGATCTCACTCCTGAGCCTTGTTGTCTACCCGCAGAGCATTTTACGAGCATTTTCTGTGGAGTATTTCCGTGCTTGGGAGAATTTTGCTTTACAAATTTTGGGAATCTTTATTTCCTTTGACTTATTATGAAAATGTTAAGTATGGGGCAACACCAGCATGTTGGTGTAAAATTATTTTAATTCTTTTTTTTTTTTTTACACATTAACTTGCTGGCGTAGACCCAAACTTTACCCACAATTTATAGCGCAATTTCTCCAGAGTATGGAGATGCCCTAAACTGTTGCCTTGAAATATGAAAGGGCTCTGATGTGAGAGCGCCATGCGCATTTGAGGCCTAGATTAGGGATTTTCATAGGGGGTGTTACTATCTTCCGTCAAACGAATGGCAGTTATTACTAACGGGTTAAAACGGCTATTAAAACGGCCGTATAGGATTTTGTAGCTGCTGTTTTACTGCTGACTTTCAGAAAGAAGCCTTAGATGTGTTCATTTAAGTGTGACCCAGATCTTGTCTTCTTCCCAAGATGACTCCAGACTTGCTGATCTATAATTCCGCCCTACGCTACACCCCCACCACCTCCAGCAATGTGCCCATCATCAGGTCCAACTCTGCTGTGGTTCCCATTCAGTGCTTCTACCCAAGGTGAGCCCAAACCACCTAGTAGTGGAGTATTGATAAATGTTGAGTAAGATTTTGAGAAATGTCCTACTAAACCAAAGGGGTACTCCGCTGCTCAGTGTTTGGAACTAACTGCTCCTAATGCTGGGGCCGGGAGCTGGATTTAATAGCCCTGCCCCCTCAATGCAAGTCTATGGGAGGGGGTGTGACAGCACCATGCCCCCTCCCATAGAGTTGAATTGATGGGGGTGGGGCATGACATCACAAGCTTCCAGCGCTTGGAACAGTTTGTTCCAAACACTGAGCAGTGGAGTATCCCTTTTAAAGGATTGTCTTGTACTTCACTGCCTGAACTGGACAGCATAAAACTGGTGCAGGGTTCTGGAAATTAGTTGTGAAAAGGTTTTTTTTTTTTTTTTTTTTTTTTTTTTTTTTGTAAATCAATGTTTAAGGACCCAAGTCCCTCCACCTTCAATATTGCATGGGTTTGGGAAGTGCATAACAGTGACAGGTTCTTTCCTATCAAGGTTTGGAAAAACATTGCTGCTTTCAAAAATAGCGCCAACCTTGTCTTCAGTCTGTATGGTATTACAACTTGGCTTTATTTACTTTAGTAAAACAAAGCTGCAATACCCCACTCAATGAGGACAGGTGTGGCGCTGTACTTTTCCAATCCTGATAACATACCAGACATCCAACCCTGACATGCCAATCTAGTGTATAGCAGCGCCACAATCACTGGCTGGAAGCAAATTCCATAACATCTATTACTTGTGACAAGTCTCAGTATTGCACTGAATGAACTCATTGCACATCCGTCCTTAAGAGTGTTTCTTGTCTAGACACGGTAATGTGAGCAGTAAAGCCATCAAGCCAACATGGATTCCATTCAGCACCACGGTGACCTCAGAAGAGCGGCTGGCCTTCTCCTTGCGTCTCATGACTGGTATGAAGTTTTGAAGTATAAGGTTAGTGGCTCAATCTCTTGACATGTACTAATACTCATATCGTCTCAGCGGACTGGAGCGCTCCCAGTCCATCCCTGGTCTTCCAGCTTGGTGACATGTTCTACATAGAAGCCTCTCTGGAGACCCAGAACCATGCCCCAATGATCCTGTTTGTGGACAGTTGTGTGGCCACCATTACCCCAGATGTGGCCTCCACTCCTCGCTATGAGATCATCTCTAACTATGGGTGAGTTACTACCATCAATACTGTACAGGTTTTCAGTCTATTGTCTACAACTAATCTGTTCTACAGGTGCTTGGTGGATGGGACGGAAGAAGATTCCTCTTCAGTCTTTGTTTCTCCAAGACCCCAAGCAGACAAGCTTCGCTTCATGGTGGATGCCTTCAGGTTCACCAACAATGCTGCCTCTCTGGTAAGGTCTATCATATGATCTGTCCTTCAGTGCTCTCTATAGCTTCCAGTCTTTTTAAGTGGTCATCTAACCCCTATTGTCCAACATCTAACCAAAAGTGCCTGTACTTGTAAAAACAGATTTTTCATGTTATCCGAAACAAGACCTGTAGTACAACTTTTGCACAACAAAAGATTACAATAAGAAAGTGTGCGGGTTCTAGATAATGACTAGTCTTGGTTGTTCTAGATCTATATTACCTGTTCCCTGAGAGCTGCTGCCATCAACCAGACCCCTGACCCAGTGAACAAGGCCTGCTCCTACAACAAGGCATCCAGCAGGTAAGATCCTAGACAACTGGGTGAGTATCCAGGATCAAATTAGGTGTATCTGATAACGATGGTGATCTCAATGTCTTCTAGTTGGTCACCTGTGGAAGGACCAAGTGGGATCTGTCAGTGCTGCACCACCGGGACCTGTGCTACTGCTGGGGGCCAGAGATCAGCATGGGGATCATCCCTTGGGAGGCAAAGAAGACCTTGGAAGAGAGATGTTGGTGAGTGACCATATCTTGCACTACTGTCTTGGAGAATACTCAATGGATTAGATGGTACATCAGATAAAGTTGGTCCTCCCACTTGTGGCTCTCAACAAATGAGAACCTAGGCCTGAAGGTGTTATGCTCAACAATACATGCTGAGAGTCTTGGTTTAAGACCTTGGATATGCTAAATAACTGTCTTAGGCTACTATTTACAGCAACACAAACTAAGACAAACATTTCTTCTGACAGATACTCAACTGGAACATGGCCTGGCCACACTGGGTCCTCTTCTTCTAGTGACCGGAGCTGAGCCTAACCAGATGTCCAGAGCAGGAACCGCCCAAGCTTCCAGGATGAGTGCAGGACATGGACCTCTACAGCTGTGGGTGCTGGTGGCCGTGGGATCTGTCACTTCAGTGGTTGTTGCCGTGGCTCTTACTGTGGCTGTGAAATGTCTTCTGAGAAGATTTTCTGCTAAAGAATCTGTGTAGAAATAAAACACTTTGATAAATCATTGTTTTTGATTGGCGTTATGGATGACACACGAATAGTTTGGGTCAGTCTTCATACAGGATGACTGTCGTCTGGTCTGAGGCAGTGGAGATTTGGGCACCATGCAGGTTCTTGGGATGTAAATATGCTGTAAATCACCAATAGACTTCTATACTGGGGTCATGGAGGGAGATGTATCAGAACCGGCCTAGAGGAAAAGTTGCTGAGTTGCCCATAGTAACCAGATCACTACTTCAATTTTTCAGAGGCCAAAAAAAGGGATGCTGACGTATACTCTTAACAGGGGTAGAGCACCCCATTCACTTCTGCTGCCGGACGATGTCACCCCTACTGACTCTGGGACATATGCAATATTTTAAGCGGGCTGTTGCACTTTTGAAATGTTGCGCACGTCCCAAAAGGAGTCAGTAGGTGAATCATCTTGGCCATAGAATTGATTGGGTTGCGCTGCGCCCATTAACAGTATGTTGGCATCCCGTTTTCAGTGGGATGCCAACTTAAAACTAATGGTGGCCACACCACCGTATGTATTTTAATGTTCAAAGTGTTTTGTAGAAATATTATTTGCGGTGAATTACTAATAAAAATTGCTATTTTTGGCCTACAGAGAGCCTCAATAGGGGTGTAGAACACTCTGCTTTGTCCTAACATGCATAGGGAGTGTGCTGTGTTAGTGAAATACAGTTACTCAGTATGACAAGCAATTAGAGGCATTGCTATTAGAATTAGAGATGAGCGAGCTTACAGTAAATTCGATTAGTCACAAACTTCTCAGCTCGGCGGTTGCTGACTTTTCCTGCATAAATTAGTTCAGCTTTCCGGTGGGCTGGAAAAGGTGTTTTACAGTCCTAGGAAAGAGTCTCCTAGGACTGTATCCACCTTTTCCAGCCCACGGGAGCACCTGAAAGCTGAACTAATTTATGCAGGAAAAGTCATCAACTGCCGAGCCGAGAAGTTTGCGACTAATCGAATTTACTGAAGTTCGCTCATCTCTAATTAGAATCACTGCCAGAGTGTCTGGATGTGGCAGATTATTTTGTAATTTTTAATTTAATATATTTTAATTTTGATTACCCATTATGGTGAGCATCGAGCTGGCGGTCTGCCATGAGGTGAGTTGCCACCTGTTCCAGCCCCTGCATCTCAGCACACCTCCATACTGAGTGTCCACTTGAAAAGGAGCACATGCAGCTTCTGTGCCAATGGGTAAGTGGACACACAAAGGTAGAAGTGTCTGTAGTGAAAAAGCTCATACTTGTATCTTAAAATTGAACTGGCGGTCCAACCCCAGGAGAGACAACCTGTTCCAGTCCCTGCCTCTCATCACCCCCCCCTGACTGTGTGAGTGAATTTACAGTAATTCGATTCGTCAAGAACTTCACGGCTCGGCAATTGCTGACTTTATCCTGCATAAATTAGTTCAGCTTTCAGGTGCTCCGGTGGGCTGGAGACTCTCCCCAAGGACTGTATACACCTTTTCCAGCCACCCGGAGCACCTGAAAGCTGAACAACTTATGCAGGCTAAAGTAAGCAACCGCCAAGTTTGTGACAAAAGAATCACTAAGTTTTCTCATCTCTAGTGCAAATGTTTCACTTAATCAGTTATGGTTCATTGTTACTGCTCCAAGCTGTTTTATTGGATTCTTGTGATAATTCTACAGGTAATATGTTGATGACCATAGGGCCACAGTCTTGAAAAGATTACTTTTTTAAAATTTTATTTAAGATTTATATTAGATTCCCAAGTTTAATGTACCGGTGTTTACTTTGAAATAGTACTGTATTACCACAAAATCCAATCTAAACAAGGAGTCACATGGCTGCACAATGACAGAGCCAAGAGGTGGCAGCAGCATGAGGAGACCATAATCTGGCAGAATTACACAGCCTGGAATTGGTGGCAGCAAGAGGAGACCATATAGTGGTTGAATGACACAGCCTGCAGCATGAGACCATAGGGCCTCACAATCCCTGAGATTAAAAGATGAATTTTATAATTTAAATTGAAGATTTATGCTAGCTAGTGCTACCATAAAAGTGTAGGTAATGTCCCAGGCTCAGCAGCATCACAAAACCATATAGTGGCTGAACGGCCCAGCCTGGAGTTGGCGGCAGCATGAGTAGAACATTTAGTGGCTGAATGGCACAGCCTGGAGTTGGCGGCAGATGAGACCATATAGTGGCTGAAGCATGAGGAGACCATATGGGGGCAGAATGAGACAGTGGTGGGTGGCAATACCAGTACCCGGTGACGAAAATGGGGGAAAAAAGGTCTGATGTGGAATAATGTTTGTAACTGGGGAGCAATCTGTTTGGCACTATCCATATTTGTGAAGTGTTGGTGTGGCACCATGGGGAATCTACTCTGATGCATCAGGCATTGGTGGTTGGAAATCCTGGCTGATCCATGCCTGATTCCTTTTCACAAAGGTCAGTCTCTCCATATTTTTGGTGGACAGCTGAGCTCTCCTTAGGCTGATTGTGGGCTCTGCCACACTAAACACCTGCTCTGATGGCACACTACTTTCTGGGCAGGACAGCTTTTCCAGGGCAAACTCTGCTAGTTGGGGTCCACAAATCAAGTTTGGCTGCTCCCAAAAGTCCAGTGGTTCGTCAAGGAGTGTTGTTATGGTCATGTCAAGGTATGCCACCAACTGCTGGTTCAGGTCCTGCTCCAGGTCTACCTACTGCTGATGAGTTGCTTCACTATGCAGGTGAAGAAAGACTCAGGCTGCTGCTGATGGAGCTGGTACTGCTTCTGCCACCCCATCCCTCCCCAGCAGCCATGGCAGTGGAAGGTGAGCGCAGAGGGCCACCCCGAGTCAGACCTGCAAGCGGATGGACGATGGCGCCGATAGGCATCAGCCAACTGACTACATAGGATGTCTCTGTAGTAGGTCAGTTTGTCCTCCCTCTCAGTGGGTGTAAAAAAGACCCCCATAAGTCATCCTGCTGCTGAATGGTGACAATTCGGCGGTCACTATGCAAGCAAGTGAGCATGCATCGTGCCATTTGTGCAAGTGACTTGGAGGGACTCCCTGCCTCTATCTCCACTGCATACTGCCACGGTGTGTCTGGGTCCTTTGTCTCACCTTTCTTATAACCCTCTAGCTACTCTGGCTTCTCCTGCTCCTCCTGTCAGATGATTTGAAAAACTCTCGCAAAACGTAAACTGTGTGCCACTGTGCCCCTCCTCCTTCAGTTCAGCCCCCACAGCGCTCATGTGGTCAAGAGATGTAGGCACCACATCTCCATTGCCCTGACCAGCCATTGTTTCCAGCACGTGTTGTAGGAAATGAAGCAGTGGAATGACCTCTTTCATTCCGTAATCCTGGCGACTGACTAATGTGGCTTCCTCAAAGGATTGAGCAAACGTCAGGTGTCACGTATGAGCTGCCCCTATCCGCTTGGATCATCAAGAAATCGGTGATGGCTTTTTTCTGTTCGTACAGCTGGTCCAACATATGGAGGGTGGAATTCCAACGCGTGGCAACGTTGCAAATCAGACTATGTTGGGGGATACCTTTCTGACGCTGCAGTTCAAGGAGGGTGTGCTTTGCAGTGTACAAGTGGCTGAAGTGCATGCAGTTTCCTTCCCATTGATAGGATGTTTTGCAAATGGGGGAAACACTCCAGGAACCGCTTCACAACCAGATTACACACGTGTGCCATGCAGGGTGCAGAGCAGACAAGATGCTCTTCCGATTGTCAGTCACCCTGGTTCCCATTTCTAGATTTCGTGGAGTAAGCCATGCTTCGATTTCTTTATGAATGACTTTTAGCAGTTCCTCCCCTGTGTGACTCTGTTCGCCAAGGCAAACCATGTGAAGAACTGTGTGACACTGCCGTGACCTGCACACATGGTATGCTGAAGGGCCCCTGAGACTTGTCTGTGCAGTGGAGGCTGAGGAGGGGGAGTCACACACTGTCACAGGATCAACGGCCTCAGAGCGTGGAGGAGGAAGTGGTGTGACCTGTCCAAGTTGGTGTTGTGACTGTGCAGGAACCACATTCACCCAGTGAGCCGTAAGAGACATGTATTGTCTCTGACCATAGTTACAGCTCCAGACGTCGGCGCTGCCGTACACACTGACAGGCTCAAGGACTGGCCCACCTTCTGTTCCGCAAAATTGTGCAGGGCTGGTATTGCCTTCTTCGCAAAGAAATGTCGGGTTGGGACTCTCCACCTCGGCTCGACACAAACCATCAGTTCTCTGAAACGTGCAGAGTCCACCACTTGAAAAGGGAGGGACTGCAGCACCAGCAATTAGAAGCAGTTAGAAGCTCTGGATATCCGCATGCTGGACTACCCACAAGAGGGTGAGCCACCCTTGGAGCGCCGACGCGCCACAGTGGTCAAGTTCGACAAGGCTAAAGGCTTTGGTACCCTCCTGGACTGCCGACATGGGGGACCATATTGGTCAATAAAAGGGCCATTCAGCGGGACTACCTGCCCAGAAGATATCTCTCCCTGGAGCGAGGGGAGATTGTAGAGTACACCCCAGTCAAGAGTCTGCGGGGTGAATGGGCTGCAGCAGTAGCAAGGCCCAAAAATCCAACACGGATACCTTTCACACACTTTCCATCAGACGACTGGGACGCAGATCCCCACGGAATCCGGCCGATGAGGCTGCCTAACACAGCCTGTGAAGAAGAAATGTACCGAGTGCCCATCATGGATCCTAAGTATATGTCAAGATCCCATTCTACAGCATCTTTAACAGAAAATGTGCCCAGGCCTACTCCCCCTGAGGAGGTGAGGCCTAAGCAACGGGCACCAACCTATGTGCCTAGGCCTACTCCCCCTGAGGAGATGTGGCCTAACCAACAGGCACCGACTGAAGTGCCGTGGCCTACTCCACCCAAGGAGGTGAGGCCGGACCAACCGGCACCAGCTGTAGTACCAGTTGCCGCAGCTGCTGCTATTAATGTTGTGGTGAGCGTGAACCCATCTGTTGCACAGTCCTAGCTCACAAATGTCTCTTGGGACACTGCCATAAATCCCATGAGGGAATCCCAACCTCGTGCTCCTTGCTACATGTCGCAGAGCAGGAACCACGCTGATAGGCGAGGTTGGGAGTCAAGAAAATTCACTTTCTAAAGTTTTTTGCTTACCATTAACTGTGTGGTACACCAGTACCCTCTTCTGTTACAGATTTTTCCAGTTTTGTGACCACTGACCAGTTCAAGACGAAGTGCCTGGCAGGACTATGCCAAGAAGTTCACCTGTTCAGCAATGTAACCACCTTCCTAAGCTTGTGCCCGGCCCCAGGCCGAGAGACTCCTTGCCTGAGGAGATTCTAGTAAGTTTGTACCCGGCATTCGGCAACAGCCGTGTTTTATTTAAGACTCTATAACGTAGGTGGACTGTCGAGCCTTACATGACCGTTTATGTAAATGTCCTCATAGTAATATATTTTTTGTGCACAAAATGTTGCACCCAAACAGCAGGTGAATGTTGCCTGAATGTTTCAAGTGTTGTGCTGCCGTCATGTAGCCCTTATGTTCTCATAAATAAAATGTCTGGTTACATAAAATGTCGACCATGTAAATGGTATTATTGTACAGAAGTATAAAATTCCTGTACACAAACACAAAATTCCTGTACGGAAAAATAAATAAAAATAAATATATATAATAAGGTAAATATACCTCTTCCAGGTGTTATAGTGTTAACTTAAAGGTGCCCTCCCAGCTCCTCTGGGAGTATCAATAAATGCCACCCTTCACTAGCGCCTAGCAGGAAAACATACCAATCAGATACCAAGACTGACTGCATTCATAAAACTCAGTAAATATAGTACAGTACATAAACTTCATTAGAGTACATTCATAAAGTTCAGTACACATAACTTATAAAATATATCTCACAAACAAACAAAGAAAATAAGTCTTAGGGACTGTAACATGTTCTATCTCAGTACAATACAGGAATTTAGGTGCACTACTGTGGTAGATGTATACAGTGACATTGGCTATCCCTCAAAACTGATGTTAAAATTGAGACATTCGCCAGTATATCCTTTTATTAAGGACATACCAGAGCCCGCACACCAACGCCAAGGTTTCTCAAATGGCGCGGGACTTAACACTAACCTACCTGTGCGTGATAAGCAAAACAGGGGCCAGTGGGCAATTACGGCAGCATTAGGCATTCTCACTGTCACAGTGAGCGCTCCGGTCATCACCTCCGGACCGGAGCGCCCGCTGCTTTTGCCCTCCGTTCCGGGATCCCGGCGTCTCTTGGTCAGACGCACTGACCGGGAGCGCGGGTCCCACAGTGGCAGAGATGCGGCTAGCGTGGCGGCTGGTCCCCGCTCAGGCGCCGCGTCCCTGTTCTCCTTACCCGCTCCCCGCGCGGCGCTCTGCTCTCCTGTATCTCGTCATGCGCGCGCCGGTTCAGTAAATTTAAAGGACCATTGCACCGGTAATTGGTGCGCTGGTTCCTCACCTTGCACTGTGTCCTTCCTGCTGCCCCTTCCTGCCCTTGCCGGATCTTTGTGCCTTGTGCCTCTGAGAAAGCGTTCCCTACTGTCATTGTTGCCTTGCCAGTTGCCGAACCCGTTGCTACCGTATACTCGCCTGTGAACCCTTGCTGCCTGCCCTGACCTCTGCTACATCCGACTATGCTCTTGCCTGCTCCCTGTGTACCACGCTATATCAGCTGCCAGTGAGGTCGATTTGTTACTGGGGGATACGACCTGGTAGTTACCGCCGCAGCAAGTCCATCCCGCTTTGCGGCGGGCTCTGGTAAAGACCAGTAACTGCTTAGAACCGGTCCTCCAGTACAACCCGTGCCATCGCCTCTCTGGTCCAGAGGATCCACTACCTATCCTGCCGGTACGTGACAGTAAGATCCGGCCATGGATCCCGCTGATGTTCCACTGCCAAGTCTAGCGGACCTCACCTCCATGGTGGCCGAGCAAGGTCAGCAGCTGGCCCAGTTGACCGCTATGATGCAACAGCTCCTGCCTGCTCAGCAACAGCCTGCTCCTCCATCTGCACCTGCTGCATCACCACCGCCTGCAGTTGCCACTGGGTCCAGAATCCGTTTGTCCCTACCTGACAAATATGACGGAGATCCTAAACTATGCAGAGGGTTCCTGTCACAGTGCACTCTTGCCCTCGAGCTACTGTCGGACCAGTTCCTGTCTGAGCGAGCCAAGGTAGCCTTCATCCTCAGTCTACTCTCTGGGAGGGCCCTGGCCTGGCCTACACCGCTCTGGGACCACACTGATCCAGCCACCGCATCCGTCCAGAGCTTTTTTCAGGAGTTTCGTAGTGTTTTCGAGGAACCTTCCCCTGTTTCCTCTGCTGAGACTGCTTTGCTGAACTTTTCCCAAGGAAATTCTACCGTGGGTGACTATGCCATCCAGTTCCGCACCCTTGCCTCCGAGCTGAACTGGAACAATGAAGCTCTTTGTGCTACCTTTAAGAAGGGACTTAATTGTGATATTAAGGATGTCCTTGCTGCACGTGACCTGCCTACCATCCTGAGTGACCTCATCTTGCTAGCCACAAGGATCGACAAACGTTTCTCCGAAAGACAAGAGGAACTCCATCTTGAGAAGGAAAAAGCTTGTCCTAAACGCTGCCCTCGTCTGACTCCTGTGTTCCAGCGTCCACCTCTACCTGTCTCTGGGTCTTCCGCTGTGGAGGCCATGCAGGTGGACCGGTCTCGCCTGACCCCGCAAGAACGAAGTCGCCGTAGAGACGAGAATCTGTGTTTGTACTGCGCCAGTACCGAGCACTTCCTTAACCCCTTAACGACGCAGGACGTATATTTACGTCCTGCGCCGGCTCCCGCGATATGAAGCGGGATCGCGCCGCGATCCTGCATCATATCGCGTGGGTCCCGGCGCTAATCAACGGCCGGGACCCGCGGCTAATACCACACATCGCCGATCGCGGCGATGTGCGGTATTAACCCTTTAGAAGCGGCGGTCAAAGCTGACCGCCGCTTCTAAAGTGAAACTGAAAGTATCCCGGCTGCTCAGTCGGGCTGTTCGGGACCGCCGCGGTGAAATCGCGGCGTCCCGAACAGCTGATCGGACACCGGGAGGGCTCTTACCTGCCTCCTCGGTGTCCGATCGACGAATGACTGCTCCGTGCCTGAGATCCAGGCAGGAGCAGTCAAGCGTCGATAATGCTGATCACAGGCGTGTTAATACACGCCTGTGATCAGGATGAGAGATCAGTGTGTGCAGTGTTATAGGTCCGTAAGGGACCTATAACACTGCAAAAAAAAAGTAAAAAAAAAGGGTTAATAAAGGTCATTTAACCCCTTCCCTAATAAAAGTTTGAATCACCCCCCTTTTCCCATAAGAAAAATAAAACAGTGTAAAAAAAAATAAAAATAAACATATGTGGTATCGCCGCGTGCGTAAATGTCCGAACTATAAAAATATATCATTAATTAAGCCGTACGGTCAATGGCGTACGCGCATAAAAATTCCAAAGTCCAAAAAAGCGTATTTTGGTAACTTTTTATAACATTAAAAAATGAATAAAAATTGATCAAAAAGTCAGATCAAAACAAAAATCATACCAATAAAAACTTCAGATCACGGCGCAAAAAATGAGTCCTCATACCGCCCCGTACGTGGAAAAATAAAAAAGTTATAGGGGTCAGAAGATGACATTTTTAAACGTATAAATTTTCCTGCATGTAGTTATGATTTTTTCCAGAAGTGCGACAAAATCAAACCTATATAAGTAGGGTATCATTTTAACCGTATGGACCTACAGAATAATGATAAGGTGTAATTTTTACCGAAATATGCACTGCGTAGAAACGGAAGCCCCCAAAAGTTACAAAATGGCGTTTTTTTTTCGATTTTGTCGCACAATGATTTTTTTTCCGTTTCGCCGTGCATTTTTGGGTAAAATGACTAATGTCACTGCAAATTAGAATTGGCGACGCAAAAAATAAGCCATAATATGGATTTTTAGGTGGAAAATTGAAAGGGTTATGATTTTTTAAAGGTAAGGAGGAAAAAACGAAAGTGCAAAAACGGAAAAACCCTGAGTCCTTAAGGGGTTAAGGACTGTCCTCTCCATCCTCCACGTTCGGGAAATGCTCGCACCTAGTGCATGTGGGAGAGGAATTACTAGGTGTGGTTTCTTCCTCTCCACGTCTCATTATATCCGTGCAGTTGTTCCTTTCGTCCAAGTCCATCTTCCCTGCTGCTGCCTTCTTGGATTCCGGTTCAGCCGAAACTTCATCCACGCCTCCTTGGTCGACAAGTATCAAATTCCTATTACCCGTCTGCCCAAGCCGTTCCTTATTTCTACGGTCAACGGGGAGAGACTCTCTGCTACGGTACAATACCTCACCCAGCCCCTGCGGATAGACATTGGGATATTCCATACCGAGACTCTGGAGTTCCTTGTTCTTCCGAACTCCTTCTGGGTTAACCATGGTGGCAACGCCATTGTCCTGTCTTGAATTGGTCCACCGGAGAGATTCTGCGTTGGGGTTCCTCCTGCTCTGACCGGTGCTTCAAGCCTGCTCCTATCAAACGAATCCCTCCAGTGCCTCCGCCACCAGGTCTTCCCAAGCCTTATCACCATTTTGCGGACGTCTTCTGTAAGAAGCAAGCGGAGACTCTTCCTCCTCACAGGTCTTATGATTGTCACATTGACCTGGTACCAGGCTCTACTCTGCCTCGGGGCAGAATTTATCCTCTCTCACCTCTAGAGACTCAGCCTATGTCGGACTATGTACGTGATAATTTACAGAGAGGCTTTATTAGGAAATCTTCTTTTCCTGCTGGAGCCGTTTTTTTTCTTTGTGTCTAAAAAGGATGGTTCTCTCTGTCCTTGTATCGATTATAGAGGACTCAATAAAATCACCATTAAAAACCGTTACCCTCTGCCTCTAATCTCTGAGCTGTTTGACCGTCTCAGAGGAGCCAAGATTTTCACCAAGTTGGATCTCCGCGGGGCCTACACTTTGATCCGCATTCGAAAAGGAGACGAGTGGAAGACCGCTTTTAACACCAGGGACGGTCACTTTGAGTACTTAGTGATGCCTTTTGGACTTTGCATTTGCACCTGTTCTTTCCCGGCCAGATTCTTCCAAGCCTTTCTATCTTGAAGTGGATGCATCCTCGGTGGGAGATGGAGCCTAATTAACTCAGAAGTCTTCCAGGGGCAAGACCATAACTTGTGGCTTCTTCTCTAAAACCTTTTCTTCCGCCGAGAAGAATTACGCTATTGGAGACAGAGAACTCTTGGCAATTAAATTGGCCTTGGAGTAGTGAAGACATCTTCTCGAGGGTGCTCCTCACCCTGTGACCATTTTCTCGGACCATAAGAACCTAGTCTAAATCCAGTCTGCTCAGAGACTAAATCCCCGCCAAGCCCGTTGGTCAATCTTCTTCGCCCGCTTCAATTTCCAGATTCACTTCCGTCCCGCTGCCAAGAACATCAGGGCAAATGCCCTTTCTCGCTCTTCAGATGTGGTGGGTGACGTAACCACTCCCCAACACATTATCCCACCTGAATGTCTCATCTCGGTGGCTCCTGTGGACTTGCGGCTTCTTCCTACGGGTAAGATCTATGTTCCTCCTCGTCAGAGGTTGCAAGTTCTCCAGTGGGGTCACGCTTCCCTCTTTGCCGGTCATCCTGGAATTAAGAAGTCTCTTCTATTAATTTCTCAAAGATATTGGTGGCCTTCGCTAGAGAGAGACGTCACAGAATGAATCAAGTCCTGTGTGATCTGCGCCCGTGACAAGACTCCTCATCAGAAACCTACGGGTCTTCTTCTGCCCATCCTGTTCCAGAGACTCCTTGGTCACACATCGCCATGGACTTTATCACTGATCATCCCTCCTCCCATGGTATGACAGTCTTTTGGGTTGTGGTTGACCGATTTACGAAGATGGCTCATTTTGTGTCCCTGCCTGGTCTTCCGTCCGCACCTCAGTTGGCCAAACAGTTTTTTCTACACATCTTCCGCCTCCATGGTCTTTCCAGACACATCGTCTCTGACCGTGGGGTGCAGTTCGTTTCCAAGTTTTGGAAAGTTCTCTGTGGCCAACTCGGAGTCAATCTGGAGTTTTCTTCCTCGTATCACCCTCTGTCCAACGGCCAAGTAGAACGGGTGAACCAGACTCTGGGAGATTATCTACGCCATTTTGTGTCCTCCCGCCAAGATGATTGGTCGGACTTACTCCCTTGGGCAGAATTCTCTTATAATTTCAAACAATCTTCCGCCACCAATAAGTCTCCATTTTTTGTGGTTTATGGCCGTCATCCTCTGCCTCCTCTGCCTAGGACCTCCGCCCCCTCCTCTGTACCAACTGTAGAGGACCTCCTTCTGGACTTCACTTCTATTTGGTAGAGACCCACGCAGCCCTCCTCAAGTCCTCAGCCCGTATGAAGCTCCAGGCCGACAAAAGTCGTAGAACTCCTTTGGAATTCAGTCCCGGTGACAAGGTGTGGCTCTCCTCGAAGTACATCAGATTTAAGGTACCAAGTTACTAGCTGGGCCCCCGTTACTTGGGTCCCTTCAGAGTCAAGAGCCGCATTAATCCGGTGTCCTGCCAGCTCCATCTTCCTCCCTCCCTCAGAATACATAACTCTTTCCATGTCTTCCTTCTCAAACCTGCTATCTTTAATCGCTTCTCTCCTAAACTTCTTTCTCCCATCCCTGTCACTAGTACCTCAAACATTTTTAATGTTAAAGAAATCCTAGCCACCAAGCTCGTTCGGGGGAAAAGATTTATTTTGGTCGACTGGGAGGGCTGCGGTCCTAAAGAGAGGTCTTGGGAGCCTGAAAATAACATCTTGGACCGCAGTCTTATTCTCAACTTTCTTGGTGCCAAAAAGAGAGGGAGACCTAAGGGGGGGGGGGGGGGGGTACTGTCACAGCGAGCGCTCCGGTCATCACCTCCAGACTGGAGCGCCCGCTGCTTCTGCCCTCCCTCCGCACTGACCGGGAGCGCGGGTCCCACAGTGGCAGAGATGCGGCTAGCGTGGCGGCTGGTCCCCGCTCATGCGCCGCGTCCCTGTTCTCTATACCCGCTCCCCGCGCGGCGCTCTGCCCTCCTGTATCCCGGCGTGCGCGGCCCCGCTCTCTAGGGCGCGCGCGCGCCAGCTTCAGTAAATTTAAAGGGCCAGCGCACCGGTAATTGGTGCGCTGGTTCCTCACCTCCCACTGTGTCGTTCCCATAAAAGGCACCTGTCCCTTCCTGCCCTTGCCGGATCTACCATAATGCTGCCTAGAAAATGTTCAAGGCGCATTACATATGGAGTTTACACACCTCCAAGTATAAAATTTAAACAACAACAAAAAAACGTGGTCTCAAATGGCTGGAGGTGCTCAACCCCAAAGGTGGTTGTGCATTTATACTGGGGGAGCAGATCCTGCCTTTGTAGTGCGTTGCTAGGGGTGATCCCCAGCATAAAAATGCATACAATGGAGGATGCCTAGAGCGGACTACAAGTGCCACAATAGAATCCTGCACCAGATAAACGGTGTGGATGTGTAACAATTAGAACAATACAATACAGGAATTTAGGTGCACAACTGTGGTAGATTTGGGGTTGAGCACCTCCAGCCATTGAGGACCACGTTTTTTGTTGTTGTTTAAAATTTATACTTGGAGGTGTGTAAACTCCATATTTTAATGCGCCTTGAACATTTTCTAGGCAGCATTATGGTAGCACCTGTGAGACCATGCACCTATATTAGCCAACTCAGTTGGGGCTTGCAATTTGCCTCCCTCCTCCCATTGCATGTGTGTTTAGCCATGCTGGAGGGTACCTGGGAGGACTCTGTGAGCCGACCTAATGCTACCGTAATTGCCCACTGGCCCCTGTTTTGCTTATCACGCACAGGTAGGTTAAGCACTAGGTCCTGTGCCATTTGAGAAACCTTTGCGTTGGTGTGCGGGCTCAGGTATGTCCTTCATATAAGGATATACTGGCGAATGTCTCAATTTTAACATCAGTGTTGAGGGATAGCCTATGTTACTGTATACATCTACCACAGTAGTGCACTAACATTCCTGTATTGTATTATTCTAATCGTTACACATACACACCGTCTATCTGGTGTAGGATTCTATTGTGGCACTTGTAGTCCCCTAGCAACGGAATACAAGGGCATGCTCCCCCAGTATAAATGCACAACCGCATTTGGGGTTGAGCACCTCCAGCCATTTGAGACCATGTTTTTTGTTGATGTTCTATCTCAGACCATACCCCTGTTATGCACTAATGTCATGCACTAATATGTTCTTTTGTCTTATGTGTTCAGGATGCTCTTCCTGGCCAGAAAGTATACCTGTAGCTAACTAAACAATACACGTATCCAGTAAGGTAACAGTATGCTTACTTGTTATGTAGGTCTAAAGAGTTCTAGGGGTAAGTGTGTAGTACCGATAGACCCTAGCAGCTAAGGCATTGGGCAGAAAGCCTCAGGCAACCCAATCCACAACCAGTGTATAACATGAAAAAATATGTGGTATAATATTTAATGTATGTCAAAAAGAAAAAATTAAAGTGAGATTAATTGCAGTATGTAGAAGCATCACCGTCATTATACATACTTCACAGTCAGAGATTGTATAGTCAAAATTCTGTCAGTCAAATGTCAAAGGTCAGATAGAAATCAAATGTCAGATGTCAATTAAATTTACAGCTATAGACGGATGTGTTAATTGAGGATGTTATAGCTAAGGTATTATAGTTAGGATATCATTACATTTTGTGCATAGCCAGTAAATGCATAACCTGGTAAAATAAAAGTAAACTAGAGATACTTATCTTATCCTGTTCATCCTGTTCATGAGGAAGGACTAAAGTGATCCTTGAATTAACTCCAGACAATCCTGTTCTTGTGTTAGTTTCAGAGCATGTACGTACACTACCTAGTTGTACAGAGACTCTATATCTGTTCTTCATCCCAGCCTGAATATGGATATTTTTATTCATGCTTAGGACTGCATCCGGCTCTATGGCCATTCCGTCCCTCTACCTTAGGGGACCTACGTTGAGGACGACTTATTTTAAGTAAGGGGGTTTGTGGTGTCCCTGTACAGGACCTTGTCCTGTCCCTGTCTAAAGTCCCCTCAGCTAGAGTCCCTTCATTTCCACAGGGCTCTCCTGCAGGGCTTGCCCCTTGGTAGCCTCACATAAATTTGTTACTGTATATTATTTAATGTATATACCTGTAATCTAAATGTAAAGAACCTTCCTAGGTCATGTGATATGTTATAATGGTTGTACAGATATTTAGGACCTTGCTGGGTCATGTGATAATGTCATGTGATGTACCCAGAGTTCTCTGGGTTCAGGACTTACAGGCTTTGCAGCCAATACGATTAGTCCAATCCCCTGGTATATAAGGGGCTGCATTCACTAAATTCGCTCTCTTGAGCTCTTGTTCCTGCACTCTCTTCTCTCTTATCTCCTGGATCCAAAGCAAGCACAATCAGCATATCTCCATTCATCTCAACTAGGCCAAAGCCTAAAGGACCATATTCCAGGAGGGATATGCTAAATGGAAAAGAATTTAGGAAAACAACAAGAATGGTTCGAACTCCGGCAACTGAAATTCAATGTGGACAAGTGCAAGATAATGCACCTGGGGCGTAAAAAACCTCGGGCAGAATATAGAATATTTGATACAGTCCTGATCTCAGTATCTGAGGAGAGGGATTTAGGAGAAATTATTTCAGAAGACTCAAAGGTAGGAAGACAATGTAATAGAGCAGCAGGAAATACTATCAGAATGCTTGGATGTATAGGGAGAGGTATAAGCAGCAGAAAGAGAGAAGTGCTCATGGATGTATAGGGAGAGGTATAAGCAGTAGAAAGAGAGAAGTGCTCATGGATGTATAGGGAGAGGTATAAGCAGTAGAAAGAGAGAAGTGCTCATGGGTGTATAGGGAGAGGTATAAGCAGTAGAAAGAGAGAAGTGCTCATGGATGTATAGGGAGAGGTATAAGCAGCAGAAAGAGAGAAGTGCTCATGGATGTATAAAGAGAGGTATAAGCAGTAGAAAGAGAGAAGTGCTCATGCCACTGTACAGAACACTGCTGAGACCTCACTTGGAGTATTGTGCGCAGTACTGGAGGCCGTATCTCCAGAAGGATATAGATACTCTAGAGAGAGTTCAGATAAGATACTAAACTAGTACATGGATTGCAGGACAAAACTTACCATGAATGGTTAAAGAACCTTAACATGTATAGAAGAAAGAAGAGACAGAGGGGATATGATAGAGACTTTTATATACATAAAGGTAATCAACACAGTAAAGGAGGAGAGGAGATTTATATAGGAGAAAAACTACCACAAGAGGACATAGTTTTAAATTAGAGGGGAAAGGTTTCTGCAGTAATATCAGGAAGTATTACTTTACTGAGAGAGTAGTGGGTGCATGGAATAGCCTTCCTGCAGAAGTGGTCGCTGCAAATACAGTGAAGGAGTTTAAACATGCATGGGATAAGTATAAGGCTATCCTTCAGATAAGATAGGGCCAGGAACTATTCATAGTATTCAGATTATTGGGCAGACTAGATGGGCCAAATGGTTCTTATCTGCCGACACATTCTATGTTTCTATGACCAGCAGCCACTAAAACCGTGAGTTATAAAGCTCAACCTACAAACCCTGTGTGACAACTATTCCACTCAAATCTTTTCATTAGCAGCACAGTGGCCTGCTTAAAGCTAAAAACTACAAGTCCCAGCAAAGCCTGTGAGGAACCTGCATCCCAGTTACCTCAAGAGAAACTGTATAATTGTAAAGACTGTTGCATAAAAGTTCAAGTAAAAGTTTCCAGTTCTCATAAATTCTGCTGTGGACATTCCGTTTATTATCCCTGCCGATTGTGGGCCAGTTGGCGGCAGGACCTCTAATACTAAGCAAACCTCACCCTGGCATCATGACAAGTAAGGGTTAATACCACCAGACCCTGTAATATCATTGCAACACCCCAGACACCACACTTGCTTCAGAGGAGGCTGCAGCGTCAGACCTTCTAATGGCCCGGGTGTCATCCGAGCCGGTCACAGACTGCCCTCCCAACACAGGGGCGGGTACAGCCGAGGCACCCAAGCCTGGCCAGGCTCCTCCAGCCACCAGAGGGCGGCTCCAGCTCCCCACCGGCCCCTCAGCACCACCGCAGCCACGGGATCAGCAGACGGCCTCCCAGACCTCCCTACCCCTGACCTGCTGGCGCGGCCAGCAGAGGGGGCTGGGGAAGCCCCAGAAGAACTCACCCACTGACGCCGGGAGTGTAGGTAGGAATCAGGCGATAAGGCGCTCTGGCATGCGAGTGCGCCGGCCGCTGGTTAGAAGTCTGGGCTCCCCCACTGGGAGCGCATCAGGAGGGAAAAGAAAGGACAGCTGCTCCTCCACCGGGGACCCCGTTGGAGGGCCTCTTAATTCACCCTCTACAGCAGGGCTTCAATGGACGCCATAAGGTAGGAGCTCTTCAAATTCTTCTCTGACTATGCGCCGACTGTGCCCCCTACTTTTGCCCCCAGCTTTTTAACCCCCCCACTTAACCCCTCCCTGCTACGTGACTATCTCCACTTTAACCTCCCTTTAACTCCTTCCTGCTACATGAATAACACCACACCTTAACCCCTGCCATACCTGCATAATCACCTGTCATGCGCCCCTCCAGTCCTATACTATATATGGCTGACGTCTAAAGGTACCTCTAACTGCTCCCTGGTGGTCCAGTGGGGTGGATCGACCCCCCACAGCGTGATCGTGGGGAGGGGGGGGGGTGTTGTCATCCACTGTGGAGGCAGCCGGAGGGCTTACCTCAATTCCTGTGCCTTCTGCAGCTCTGACAATGATAAATCCTGGCATGACTAGGCTTTATTAATCGAGCGCAGAGCATACAGATCAATGTGGTTCTATGGAACCACATTGATCTGTGTGAGGAATCTAATGATTCCCAAGTTCCATATAAAAAATATATAAACATACAAAAAGTAAACATATGTGATATCGCCGAGTATGTAAATGTCCATACTATAAAAATATAAGGTTAATTAAACTGCACGGTCAATGGCATACACGTAAAAAAAATTCAAAACTCCAAGATTGCATATTTTTGGTCACTTTGTATACCCTAAAAAGTTTTTTCTAAAAAGTGATCAAAAAGTCCGATCAAACCAATCATGGTACCGATGAAAACTTCAGATCGTGCCGCAAAAAATGAGGCCCATACCAATCCATAAATGAAAAATAAAAAAGTTATAGGGGTCAGTAGATGACAATTTGAAACGTACTAATTTTGGTGCATGTAGTTAGAATTTTTTTAAAGTAGTAAAATAAAGAAAACCTATACAAATTGGGTATCATTGTAACCGTATGAAACTACAGAATAAATATATGGTGTCATTTTTACTGAAAAGTGCACTGCATAGAATCGTTAGCCCCCAAAATTAACAAAATGTTGTTTTTTTTCCCAATCTTGCCTCACAAATATTTTTTCTCTGGGTTCGCCGTAAATTTTGTGGTGAAATGACTGATGTCACTATAAAGTATAATTTGTGGCACAAAAAAGAAGCCCTCACATGAGTCTGTAGATGCAAAATTTAAAGCGTTATGATTTTTAGAAGGTGCAAAAACAGAAAAACCCGTGGTCCTTAAGAGGTTAAAGGGGTTCTCCGCCCCTAGACATCTTATCCCTTATCCAAATGATAAAATGGGATAAGATGTCTGTTCGCTGGGGACCCCCGTGATCTCCCTGCTCTACCTGGCATTCGTTTAGAGTGGCAAATTCAGTGCTGGAGGCTAGTGACGTCACGGCCATGCCCCCTCAATGTAAATCTATGGGAAGGGGCGTGACAGCTGTCACGCACTCTCCCATAGACTTGCATTGAGGGGGCGTAGTCGTGACATCACAAGCGGGGCATGACCGTGATGTCACATGCTTCCGCCCCGCATTGCTAGTCATCCAGCACAAAGCAAAGTTCGCTCCGTGCATCGGATGTCTGGGGTGCCGCAGCTGAGATCGCGGGGAAAGCCAGTAACGGGACCCCTGCAATCAGACATCTTATCCCCTATCCTTTGGATAGGGGATAGGATGGATAGGGGATAGAACCCCCTTTAAGGGTAAGTCCATACTACATTCCTGCCCTTATAAGCCGTATCGGTCAGCATCCCACAGAAATCGGGATGCCAGTGTATACTGTTAACGGGAGCAGCGGACCCAATGATTTCTCTGGCCGTATACGCTATTTTAAAAGCAGTTTTTGAGTCCTTAAAATAGCGCTTAGGTCCTGAACAAAGTCACTAGGGGGGAGATTCATCAGAACCTGTCCAGAGGTGCCCAGGTGCCAATAGCAACCAATCAGATCGCTTCTTTCATTTTTCAGATGCCTTTTTAAAATGAAAGAAGCGATCTGATTGGTTGCTATGGGCAACTGGACAACTTTTCTTCTGGACAGGTTTTGATAAATCTCCCCCCTAGGTGACTCCGCTCACCCATAGAAGTGAACAGGGTCTGCTGCCCCCATTAACAGTGTACATCAGAGTCTTGTTTTCGGCAGGGGAAGGAACGCAGTGTGATCGTACCCTTACAAATGAAACAGGGTGGGATTTATCAAAACCTGAGTAGAGGAAGATTGGTGCAGTTGCCAATAGCAACCAATCAGATCGCTTTTTTCATTTTTAAAAAGGTCCTCTGGAAAATGAGGCAGTCTGATTGGTTGCTATGGGCAACTGCACCGCTCTTTCTCAGCACAGGTTTTAAAAAAAAATCTCCCCCACAAATCCTATTGTGACTCCTCCTCATTACTAGATGAGAAGTAATGGTGAAGGTCCAGCTGAGTGTAATAAGGCATCAGGTGGGGCGGTGTTGGTGTGATGGGGGAGGGTATAAAGCTCAGCTCCCTCCACCCTCTCCTCATGTGACTTGTCCTGTAGTCAGGATGGAGCTGTGGATCAGGTGGAGTTGTCTCTTAGTGGTTCTGCTCTATGGATCAGGCTTTAGCAGTGCCTTGGGTAGACACCGGCGCCAGTCCAACACTTGGAGAAGTAACCAGCCTGAATGGGGATCTCCTAGAAGACTTGGACAATCTGCCTCTGGATTAGGTTCTTCTAGATCAAACCCTTGGTCTCAGACTGGTTCAGTCTCTGGTGTTGGGTCTGTGAGAGGCTTTCTGCCGGTGTCTGGATGGGGCCCTGGGTTTGGTAGAGGAGACGATCAGTCCCGACAGCTTCCCCCACAATCCTCCTCCTCCCCTATCAGTGTGCAGTGTAATGAGGACCGCATGGTGGTGACTGTGAAGAGAGACTTCTATGGGAATGGGAAGCTGGTGAAGCCCTCAGACCTGTCCTTGGGTTCCTGCCCCCCTGGAGCTCAGACTACAGATCCTGTTGTGGTTTTCCAAAATGACCTTCAAGACTGTGGGAACATCTTAGAGGTGAGTGATCGCTGGAGAATATCAGATTTCTTCTGTTACTAATGTTCTCTCTAGTATGGTGCGTATGACTGGACCTGAGAAGTGTCTCAGTACAGAACTGCTCTTATATAAGGTATTTTCTAATGACTTGCAGAGTTGTTTGGGTTGCAGTAAGGTCTCCTACCAAAACAATGAGAAATGTCACATCTGCTTTCATGCACATATTCTAGTTTGTTACAATCAGTTTAAGGTTCCATTCCAGAGAACAGGCCGGTCATATATATGGGGTCTTAACATGTATGTAGGATCTTCTACTGCATTTTAGATGTCTTAGTCAGTGTATAACCCATATACCTAATCTTGTCTTCTCTCCAAGATGACTCCAGACTTGCTGATCTACAACTCTGCCCTACGCTACACCCCCACCACCTCCAGCAATGTGCCCATCATCAGGTCCAACTCTGCTGTGGTTCCCATTCAGTGCTTCTACCCAAGGTGAGTCTATATTGGGGCAGGTGGTTTGGTAGTGGAGAGGCCATAAATATTGGGGATTTTATAGGAACTCATGAGATTAAAGGGTACATGCTTTATGTGGCCTGTGGGCAGCATGCAACTGGTGCAGGGTCCTAGTAAATTAAAGGGGAACTGCAGTACAGAACATCTTATCCCATATCTGCAGGACAAGAGATACGTGTCTAATTGAAAGGGTTCCAACTACTCGGACTTCCTGTAATCTCCTGCCCGATCTCTCCTCATGCAGGGATCAATTTGCCTCCTCCATTTATCTTTATGGGAGATCCAGACACCAATACTGTATCTCCAGCACTCCCATAGAGATGCATGGAGGGGGAGTCAATCATGGCCGCTCCAAGCAAGAGAAGAGCCAGTGTTCAGAACACCGGGGTGCTGGGCAGGAGATTGCACATGTCCTAGTGGTTGGCCTGGGGATAGCTGATAAGATTATGTACTGGAGTTCACCCTTCAATTCTGAAAAGCACTTATGATTGAATCTGTGTTTTAGGATCCAGCTCCCCTGCACTCTTCATGCTGCATGTGATCAAGGATTAGGAAAGCCCCACTCTTGTACTCAGTTTGTATTACAGTGGTATTACAACTTGGCTTTATTTGCTTTAGTAGAGCTGCAATACTACTAATGTAGGACTGGAAAAGCACAGCGCCAACCGTGACCTCAGGTTGTGGCATTTTAGTTTGGATCTACTGATGTAATACCACCCACTAACTGAGGACCGGTGTGGTGCTGTCCTTTTCCAATCCTGGATAATGCCTTTACATGAGATGGTATATAGAAATAGAAATGCCTCCCTACTGTTTTACCAGAGAATCATGAAACCTACCAGACATCCAAAAAGCACTAGGTTGGCATTCCAGGTTTGCAGTGCCACAATGGTTGGCTGGAAAGCAAATACCACAAAATCTAGAAGTTTTTACTTGTGACAAGTCCTTAGTAGTCCACTGAATGACCACACATGGCACGTTCTCGCTACCTTCGTCCATCCCCTTAAAGTCTTTCTTGTCTAGACACGGTAATGTGAGCAGTAACGCCATCAAGCCAACATGGATTCCGTTCAGCACCACGGTGACCTTAGAAGAGCGGCTGGCCTTCTCCTTGCGTCTCATGACTGGTAAAGTTTTCCTCATCTAGAGTGGTTCAAAGTCTCTTGGCTTATACTAATACTCCAGTATCTTCTCTACAGCGGACTGGAGCGCTCCCAGTCCATCCCTGGTCTTCCAGCTTGGTGACATGTTCTACATAGAAGCCTCTCTGGAGACCCAGAACCATGCCCCAATGATCCTGTTTGTGGACAGTTGTGTGGCCACCATTACGCCAGATGTGGCCTCCACTCCTCGCTATGAGATCATCTCTAACCATGGGTGAGTTACTACCATCAATACTGTACAGGTCTTCAGTCTATTGTCTACAACTATTCTCTACCAAGTATAGTAATGAATATTCCCAAATTTGTGACATCATACACGGTCATGCCCATTATAACCTGCGATCCCGCTTTTCAGGGAGTTTTGTCACAAAGGTACAGGTGTGTATCCAAAAGAGCCCCCACCATATCCCAGAGTATTTCTCCCAGCTTATTTGTGGAGAGTACCTCCGTTCATCAATCCACCTGGCTCCGTCACTCCGGCTCTTCTAGATGTGTTCACACAGTGTGCATATGCTGTAAATTTATGAATAATTCACTCTGTGGTGTCCACTAGAGATGAGCGAATTTAGAGTAAATTTGATTTGTGACGAACTTCTCGGCTCGGCAGTTGAGGACTTATCCTGCATAAATGAGTGCATCTTTCAGGTGGGCTGGAAAAGGTGGATACAGTCCTAGGAAAGAGTCTCCTAGGACTGTATCCACCTTTTCCAGCCCACGGGAGCACCTGAAAGCTGAACTAATTCATGCAGGATAAGTCCTCAACTGCCGAGCCGAGAAGTTCGTCACAAATCAAATTTACTCTAAATTCGCTCATCTCTAGTGTCCACCTCTACAGGAGAGGCCCACACCATTAGACAGTATATTAATTGCAACACCTAATGTTTATGTCTTTACGTGTGTGGTGTGCCAGGTACAGTATGTGGCGTGTACCATTACCCCCCTTAACGTACGGACTCGGAAACACCTGTCGGATATCAAGCACTTTAATACTAGACGTATATCAATGGTATCGCAAGATTGTGCGGAAGCACACTATGGTAACACCTCCTCCCTTATACTACAGGGGCTCGAACGGGTTATACCACCCGTAAGAGGGGGTGATGCCAGGCAGAAACTTTTGGATCTTGAGACTCGCCAGCTGGGTCCCTAAGGGTCTTAATAAGAGATTGGATACCATCTTACATTATTGAACATAACCAGTTTATTAGGTACTTCTTTGCCTAGATGGTACCAACCTGCTTATTACCCCAATATACATTTTGCTAAATTCATTCATTTGAGTGATTCCTTAACCTGACGTTGTTGTTTTGACTACATTTTTGCCCCTAGCCTAAAGTCTACCTGCGTGTTATACGCCGATAAGCCGCTGCAGTTAAATGATTTAAAGCGGGCGCTTTAAATTAATGAACTGCAGCGGCTTTGCAGGTGCAGAGACCTGCCAGCTTCTCTGCCCCTGCTTGTCCAGGGGTCTGCTGGCCCTTCTCTCCCCCTGGCTATAGGTGCTGCTGCCCCATTGCTGGCGCCGCTAGCCAGGGGGAGAGAAGGGGCAGCGGCACCCATTGCCGGCCCCATGCTATGCGCTGCGAGATGCAATGACGTCACTCGTCATTGCGCCGCACCATGCAGTGCATAGTAACGATGCAGGGGACGCACACCGAAGGCCTGAAGCAGCGCTGACCAGGCCCCGGCAACAGGTAATTATACAACCGGGGATTGGGGGGCAGCGGCGCCGGCACCGATAGTCGGGAGAGAACGGGCAGCGGTAGAGATGCGGCAGCAGGGCTCTAGACCCCAGGAAAGGCAGGGGGAGAAGGGGGCAGTGACGGCCTCTCTCCCCCTTCCTTTCCTGGGGGCTTCTGTGGGGTCCGAAACAGTATCGGGGTATACGCTTGCACACACCCTCATTTTACCAAGGATATTTGGGTAAACTTTTTTTACCCAAATATCCTTGGTAAAATGAGGGTGCGTGGTATACCCCGATAAATACGGTATATTCATATTTTCATCCCCATATGTGGAGATAGAATAGGATGAAACTTATTCTTTTAACATAATTTTGTTGCAGAGTTTGTGTAATATGTGATTATTTATCTTCCAAACTGATTGCAACTTTTTTTATATCATGTTTTACTGTAGCACACAACTTCCTATAATTTTTTACATTTGTTCATATGGATCACGTATTTTTGTGGTATGCATATGTTTTATTAATGCTACCTTCATTTGCTGGGTCTGAACACGGCATCATCTTGACGTGTCCACCTGTGCAAATGAAGTCGGCTGACGATACCTGGTCTCCTCCCACTTCATTCTGTTGGGAGGTACCTGGTACGGTCTGCCCTATAAGACAGGTTTTGCTGTATACACCTTGTATGACTAAGGCTCATCCTTGAGCCGAAACGAGTCACCTGTGCCTGCTGCATCCATATATCCTGGCTTTTAATCAATAAAGTGAATTCATTGGACCATACTGCGCTGGACATTCCACTTCCACTTCCCATTGTCTACAACTAATCTGTTCTACAGGTGCTTGGTGGATGGGACGGAAGAAGATTCCTCTTCAGTCTTTGTTTCTCCAAGACCCCAAGCAGACAAGCTTCGCTTCATGGTGGATGCCTTCAGGTTCACCAACAATGCTGTCTCTCTGGTAAGGTCCATCTTATGATCTGTACTTCAGTGCTCTTTATATAGTTTCTATTCTTTTTAGGATGACATCAAACACCTATTGTCCAACATCTAACCAAAAGTGCCTGTACTTGGTTAGGATCAGATGATGAATCTGTTTTACCAGACCTGTAGTAAGACTTTTGCACAACAAGAGCTCATAGTAAGATAGTGTGGGTTCTAGATAATGACTAGTCTTGGTGGTTCTAGATCTATATCACCTGTTCCCTGAGAGCTGCTGCCATCAACCAGACCCCTGACCCAGTGAACAAGGCCTGCTCCTACAACAAGGCATCCAGCAGGTAAGATCCTAGAAAACTGGGTGAGTATCCAGGTCAAATGATAACATGACCTTAGATGGTGTATAACAATGGTGTTGGACGATGCAATGGTGATCTCAATGTCTTCTAGTTGGTCACCTGTGGAAGGACCAAGTGGGATCTGTCAGTGCTGCACCACCGGGACCTGTGCTAATGCTGGGGGCCAGAGATCAGCATGGGGCTCACCCCTTGGGAGGCAAAGAAGACCCTGGAAGAGAGATGTTGGTGAGTGAGAGGAAGATTTATCAAAACCTGTACAGAGTGGAGCAGTTGTCCATGGCAACAAATCAAATTGCTGCTTTAGAGACCTATGAAAGAAGCGGTCTGGTTGAGATGGGCAACTGCTCCACTCTTCCTCTACACAGGTTTTGATCTCCCCCTATTGTCCTAGAGAATCCTCTATGCATTGGACTGTACATTAGTTCAAGCTAGTTTTCTCATTTGTTAGGACCAATATCCTTGTGTGGTGACCCAAGTTGTGGTGTAGGGAGATGGGGCAGATGGTATTAACCCCAGGGACAAGATGTTAACTATTAATGTTTGTGATGCCAGAGTGGTTTTTGGGGATCAGTAACTGCCCAGATGATATCCCAGTTAGGCAGGGCAAGAGTCCACGTTATAGTTTAACGGAGGCTTTACTGAGGTCAGACAGTCGTTAGTCTTTACAGCTAGGCGAGAGTCAGCCAGGAACACGGAAAAGGACCTGCAGCTTGCTTGGGGTTGCAATACTTTTGGATCAGACTTCTATGCAGCCGCTCAGACCTATGACTGACTTGACTGGTAACATGAATTGGTTGTAGATAGACAGTAGACATGGATGGCTGGACTGACTGACATATGCAGGCTTGAGGCCTCCAGGTGTACTGGATGCTGGCTCTGAGGTGTATGTGCTTTGCTGTCACCAGTAGAAAGGGCTAAAAAGAAATTGCAATGGCTCCCCTTTTATAAAGGGGCTGAGTAAGAAGCCCATAGGTCAAGCTTCAGGTCATATGTCTAACTGGTGCTCTCTGGGTAACATAATAGATCAGGTGAACATAACATGTGATACCTCAAAGTCCTTTTATACACATAGTACTGTACTTGGGGAATCACTGCAGGAGAGCCCCCTAGGACAATGGGGGACTCAACCTGGCATGGCCTAAGTACTGTGCAGGGGTATATCCTGTACTGGGACATAACATTTGTGCCTCTCCAGGTGTTATACTTCAGCTCAGGATTGTTGGGCATAAGACCTGGCATATGTTATCTAACTTTGTCTTAGTTGGTGTTACTGTAAATAATCTAATACTGCTTCTTCTGACAGGTTCTCATATGGAGGAACATGGCCTGGCCACACTGGGTCCTCTTCTTCTAGTGACCGGAGCTGAGCCTAACCAGATGTCCCGAGCAGGAACCGCCCAAGCTTCCAGGATGAGTGCAGGACATGGACCTCTACAGCTGTGGGTGCTGGTGGCCGTGGGATCTGTCACTTCAGTGGTTGTTGCTGTGGCTCTTACTGTGGCTGTGAAATGTCTTCTGAAAAGATTTTCTGCTAAAGAATCTGTGTAGAAATAAAACATTTTGATAAATCATTGTGTTTGGTGTTTGCTATGGGTGACACATGACTGGTTTGGTAGGGTCAGTCTTCATACAGGATGACTGTCGTCTGGTCTGAGGCGGTGGAGATCTGGGCACCATGCGGGTTCTTGGGATGTACATATGCTGTAAATCACCTATAGACTTCTATACTGGAGTCATGGGGGGAGATATATCAGAACCGGTCTAGAGGAAAAGTTGCAGAGTTGCCCATAGCAACAAGATATAATTCATTTTTCAAAGGCCTTTTCAAAAAGGAAAGCGATCTGACTGGTTGCCAACAACTTTTTCTCTGGACATGATTTGATAAATCTCCCCCCTCAGTGTTTGGTAGGGAAGATACTTAAAGGGGTATTCCAGGATTTTTTTTTTTTTTTTTTGTGTTACAGGGTCTGTAAAGTTAGTGTAGTTCATAATATAGTGTCTGTAACGTTGTGACGGTTTTATCAATTCTTCTGTGATTTTTTTTCACCCCACTATTTACAGCATACAAAATGATTTTTCCCAGCTTGCAATGCAGAGACCTGACTCACTAACAGCTGTAGGCACCCTGATTGAAAACCACAGGTTTCAATGTGTGGCAGGGAGGAAAATGAAATTTATAGTTCCCCTGTATTGAACCCCTTTAATGACCACCTCCCACTTGCCTCAGACTTTTCCCAAATTTTCTTCCAGGGTAAACGCAGAGGGAGGCCAAATCGCAAGGGAAATCGCCCTTGTGATCTGCGGCGATACTGGGCTGATCGGGTCTCTGGGACCTGACCGCCCGGTAATTTTGCAAGATCCCAGCTGTCACAGACATGCATTGCTGTAATGGGACCCTGTATACTACAACTCCCAGCATGCCCAGACAGCCCTTGGTGTCTGGGCATGCTGGGAGTTGTAGTTTTGCATCATCTGAAGGTCCACAGTTTGGAGACCACTGTGCCCTTCCAGATGTTGCAAAACTACACATCCTCAGCATGCCCTTACTGTCCAAGCATACTGGGAGTTGTAGTTCTGTAACATCGGGCCCTTCAGTTTTGCAACAGCTGGAGCCCCTCCTGTGAATATACAGGGTACATTCACATGGGCAGGGGGCTTACACTGAGTATAAGGCTGCAAGTTTGCAATGCAGCAAATTTTGCACGGCAGCTCAAACTTGCAGCAGGAAACTCGCTGTAATCCCCTGCCTGTGTGACTGTACCATAAAAACACTACACGAACACAAAATAGTAAAAAACACTACATATACACAGCCCCCCTGCCCAATAAAAATGAAAAACGTCTGGTACGCCACTGTTTCCAAAATGGAGCCTCCAGGTGTTGCAAAACAACTCCCAGTATTGCTGGACAGCTGTTGACTGTCCAAGCATGCTGGGAGTTTTGTAACAGCTGGACGTACCCTGTTTGGGAATCACTGGTGTAGAATACCCCTTTGTCCACCCCTATGCAAATCCCGAATTCAGGCCTCAAATGCGCATGGCGCTCTCACTTCGGAGCCCTGTCGTATTTCAGGGCAACAGTTTAGGGTCACATATGGGGTATCGCCGTACTCGGGAGAAATTGCCTAACAAATTTTGGGGGCTTTTTCTCCTTTCACCCCTTATGAAAAGGTGAAGTTGGGGTCTTCACCAGCATGTTAGTGTAAAAAAAATTTTTACACTAACATGCTGGTGTTGCCCTATATTTTTCATTTTGACAAGAGGTAAAAGGGAAAAAAAGCCCCCCAAAATTCATATGTGGGAGCAAAGTGCTCTGGGGGCACACAAGGCCCAGAAGGGAGAGTGCACCATGTACATTTGAGGTGATTTGCACAGGGGTGGCTGATTGTTACAGCGGTTTTGACAAACGCAAAAAAAAAAAAACACATGTGACCCCATTTCAGAAACTACACCCCTCATGGAATGTAATGAGGGTTGCAGTGAGAATTTACACCCCACTGGTGTCTGACAGATCTTTGGAACAGTGGGCTGTGCAAATTAAACATTTTGTACAGCCCACTGTTCCAAAGATCTGACAGACACCAGTGGGGGGGTAAATGCTCACTGTACCACTTGTTACATTCCTCAAGGGGTCTAGTTTCCAAAATGGTATGCCATGTGGGGGTTATTTTGCTGTCCTGGCACCATAGGGGCTTCCTAAATGCGACATGCCCCCCGAGCAAAATTTGCTCTCAAAAAGCCAAATATGACTCCTTCTCTTCTGAGCATTGTAGTTCGCCCGTAGTGCACTTCAGGTCCACTTATGGGGTACCTTCATACTCAGAAGAGATGGGGTTACAAATTTTGGGTGGTATTTTTTGCTATTAACCCTTGCAAAAATGTGAAATTTGGGGGGAAAACACACATTTTAGTGAAAATATATTTTTTTTTTACACATGCAAAAGTCGTGAAACCCCTGTGGGGTAGTAAGGCTCACTTTATTCCTTGTTACGTTCCTCAAGGGGTCTAGTTTCCAAAATGGTATGGCATGTGTTTTTTTTTTTTGCTGTTCTGGCACCATAGGGGCTTCCTAAATGCAACATGCCCCCCAAAAACCATTTCAGAAAAACGTACTCTCCAATCCCCTTGTCGCTCCTTCCATTCTGAGCCCTCTACTGCGCCCGCCGAACACTTTATATAGACATATGAGGTATGTGCTTACTCGAGAAAAATTGGGTTACATATGCAAGTATACATTTTCTCCTTTTACCCTTGTAAAAATTCAAAAATTCGGTCTACAAGAACATGCAAGTGTAAAAAATGAAGATTGTAAATTTTCTCCTTCACTTTGCTGCTATTCCTGTGAAACACCTAAAGGGTTAAACGGCTGACCGAATATAATTTTGAATACCTTGGGGGGTGTAGTTTTTATAATGGGGTCATTTGTGGGGTATATCTAAGACGAAGACCTTTCAAATCCACTTCAAACCTGAACTGGTCCCTGAAAAATAGTGAGTTTGGAAATTTTGTGAAAAATTTGAAAATTGCTGCTGAACTTTGAAGCCCTCTGGTATCTTCCAAAAGTAAAAACAAGTCAATTTTATGATGCAAACATAAAGTAGACATATTGTATTTGTGAATAAAAAAAGAAAATATTTTGAATATCCATTTTCCTTACAAGCAGAGAGCTTCAAAGTTAGAAAAATGCCAAATTTTAAAATTTTTCATAAAATTTTGGGATGCAAGTTACCATAAAATTTTACCACTAAGTTAAAGTAGAATATGTCCTGAAAAAACAATCTCTGAATCAGAATGATAACTAAAAGCATTCCAGAGTTATTAATGTTTAAAGTGACAGTGGCCAGATGTTCAAAAAATGGCCGGGTCCTAAGGTGTAAAATGGCTGGGTCCTTAAGAGGTTAAAAATGTTGTCTTTTGACCCCTACAACTTTTTATTTTTCCACGTACAGGGCATTATGAGGGCTCCTTTTTTGCGCCATGATCTGAAGTTTTTATCGGTACAATTTTTGTTTTGATCTGACTTTTTGACACGTACGCCATTGACCATACGGTTTAATTAATTATATGTTTTTATAGTTCGGACATTTACGCACGCGGTGATACCACATTTTTTTAATTTTATTTACACTGTTTTATTTTTTTATGGGAAAATGACCTTTTTTTTTTACTTTTTTTTTTTGCAGTGTTATAGCTCCCATAGGGACCTATAACACTGCACAGACTGATCTCTTATACTGATCATTGTTATCCCATAGGGACCTATAACACTGCACACACTGATCTTTTACATTGATCATTGTTATCCCATAGGGACCTATAACACTGCACACACTGATCTCTTATACTGATCATTATTATCCCATAGGGACCTATAACACTGCACACACTGATCTCTCATCCTGATCACTGGCGCGTATTAACACGCCTGTGATCAGTGTTATCGGCGCTTGACTGCTCCTGCCAGGATCTCAGGCACAGAGCAGTCATTCGTCAATCGGACACCGAGGAGGCAGGTAAGGGCCCTCCCGGTGTCCTGTAAGGTGTTCGGGACGCCGGGATACTTTCACTTCAGAAGCAGCAGTCAGCTTTGATCACCGCGTCTGAAGGGTTAATACAGGGCATCACCGCTATCGGTGATGTCCTGTATTAGCCGCGGGTCCCGGCCGTTGATAGCCGCCGGGACCGACCCGATATGACGCGGGGACACCGCGTGACCCCGCGGCATATCACAGGAGCCGGCAGAGGACGTAAATATACGTCTTTCGTCATTATGGAGTTAAAGGGGGTACTACCGTGGAAAACTTTTTTTTTTTTTTTTTAATCAACCGGTGCCAGAAAGTTAAACAGATTTGTAAATCACTTCTATTAAAAAATCTTAATCCTTACAGTACTTTTTAGGGGCTGTACACTAAAGAGAAATCCCCAAAAAAAGAAATGCATTTCCTGTGATGTCCTGACCACAGTGCTCTCTGCTGACCTCTGCTGTTCATTTTAGGAACTGTCCAGAGAAGCATATGTTTGCTATGGGGATTTTCTCCAGTTCCTAAAATGCACAGCAGTGGTCAGCAGAGAGCACTGTGGTCAGGACATCACAGGAAATGCATTTCTTTTTTTTTCATTTTTTTTCTCTTTAGTATACAGCCCCTAAAAAGTACTGGAAGGATTAAGATTTTTTTAAATAGAAGTGATTTACAAATCTGTAACTTTCTGGCACCAGTTGATTTAAAAAAAAAGTTTTCCACGGTAGTACCCCTTTAAACGTAGGGAGACATGACTTAGCTGACCATGACAGATCTTCTTACCTCAGTCTGACGAGTTAGGGTCAAAACACATTGAAGGAGATTTATCAAGCTCCGTAGTAGATATTTACCATATTTTTCGCCGTAGAAGATGCACTTTTTCTTCCCCAAAACTGGGGGGGGGGGGAGTTGGTGCATCTTATACGGCAAATACACATTAAAGCCCTGTCATATCGCGGTGGTCCCTGCGGCCATCAACGGCCGGGACTCCACGTCAACCTCCAAGACAGCCCCCTCACAAGAAGTACGCTATACTCCCTCTGTCTGTATTCCTTCCAGATGTCGAGCCTTTCTGCCCCTAGGAAAAGGAAGTCAAAGTCTAAACACAGACTCTGCGTCTCCTGTGAACAACCGTTGCCTGAGGATCAGAGGGGTGATCTGTGTAGTACCTGCAAGCATCATCTGAGGAAGAAGCCCGCTGGACACAAGTCTCTATGCGTGAGTTGCTTTCAACCTTTACCCCCTAATGCCAGTTCTACTGTGTGTAAGAAGTGTTCTGAGCCTCAGGAGACTGCCGACTTCCTTCAGGAGGCGAAGGGATTTTTCTCTTGGTTCAAGGAGAGTTTCGGCTCCACCTCTGAGCAGGCCGCTAAGAAATGTAAGCTAAAAGAGAAGAGGCAGTCAGTTGTTAAATCCCCTTCACCGCCTATCACTACTGACACCTCCAGTGTTTCAGAGTCGGATTCAGAGGAAGTCGTTTCTGAAGACTACTATCTCTTCAGGAAAGAGTTTGCTGATAAACTAGTGATTGCAGTGAAGGACATTGTTGAGTCATCTAAGGAGAAGGTGGCAGCTCAGGATAAGAATAGTCTTCATTATTTTCCAAAGAAGGTGTCCAATGTGTTTGCAGCCCATCCGGTGTTAAAGACGGTGATGGAGAAGGAGTGGAAGAAGCCGGAGCACAGGTTAGAATTGGGGTCCAGGTTTCGTTCAGTTTACAAGCTGGATCCAAATGATTCAGAGAAGTGGGAGAACCCAGCCAAGGTAGACACACCAGTGGCTAAGCTATCTTAGGCTGGGTCCACACTACGTTTTGTTCCATACGGGAGCGCATACGGCAGGAGGGAGCTAAAAGCTCGCGCTCCCGTATGTAACCGTATGCGCTCCCGTATGTCATTCATTTCAATGAGCCGACCGGAGTGAAACGTTCGGTCCGGTCGGCTCATTTTTGCGCCGTATGCGCTTTTACAACCGGGCCTAAAACCGTACTTATTCTTATACAGCTGCAATGACTAAAGCGGCCTTATCCGCAGTACCAGTTGCTCGGGCTTTAAGAGTCTGGCTCAGTCAGTTGAGCAGGGACATAGAAGAAGGTGTTCCCAGAAGGGAGCTGCTGGAGGAGGTCGCCACCCTGAAGGTAGCAGCGGAATTTTCCTGCGATTTCCCGCTAGATATAACCAGAGTCTGCGCTAAGAATCTTGCAGTTTTAAATTCTACCAGAAGAATTGTTTATCTGAAGCCTTGGCCGGGCGAGACCTCTTCAAAGATTAATTTTTGTGCCCTTCCCTTCGAGCCGGGGTTCCTGATAGGCTCCCAGTTAGAGGATATTTTAACTCCAGGCAAGGAGACGAAGGAGTTAAAATTTCCTTTCTCAGAAAAGAAGTCCTTTCGTCCCTTCAGGGTCAGGAGGTCTGTTTACAAAAGAAGATCCTTTCAGGACAGAAGATCCACTCGTCGCTTCCAGAACAGCAACAAAAGAGGGAAGCAGACGCAGTCCAAACAACCCAGGTCAGAGTTCTGACACCAGGCTCCGGGATACCGTAGGAGGCAGGCTGTTGAGACATCAAGCAGCCTGGCAGAAGATTACAACAGACAGCTGGGTCTTATTTCAATAGGTTACAGCCTAAATTTCCTGGAGTGTCCTCCAGAAAAGTTTCTCTTGAACAAGAGCGATGGGGTCATGCAGTCTCTCCTACAGGATTTCTTGATGAAGGATGCCCTGGAGCCAGTTCCGGTGAACCAACTAGGCCAGGGGGTGTACTCCCCGATCTTTACTGTCACAAAGCCAGGTGGCAGATGGAGGCTCATAATCTACTTGCGATACCTAAATCGATTTTTAAAAAGAGAAAAGTTCCGCATGGACAACATAAAATCCGCCACCACTTTACTCCAGAAGGACGACTGGATGATTACCTTAGATCTCATGGACGCCTATTTACATGTCCCGATAAACCTCGAGTCAAGAAAATACCTCAGACTCGAAGTCGTCCATCAGGGAGAGGTGAAACATTTTCAATTCCGCGCTTTACCCTTCGGCCTGTCTTCATCCCCAAGAGTGTTCACGAAGGTAGCAGTAGTCATTGTAGCAGCCCTGAGACTACAGGGAGTCCAGATCGTGCCTTATTTAGACGATTGGCTGCTCGTTGCAATGTCTCAAGATCTTCTGCTACATCATCTACAGATGACTCTGAATCTCCTCCAAGAATGCGGTTTTCTTCTCAACAAAGAAAAATCAGACCTCGTGCCTGCAAGACGGAAGAAATTCCTAGGTCTGATTTTGGATTCGTCGGCCGAGAGAGTCCTCCTGCCAGTGGACAAACAGACGAAGATTATACAGTCTGTCACAGATCTGATTCAGAAGCCGGTGATGCAGATAAGAACAGCTATGAAAGTTCTAGGACTAATGACTGCTGCCATAGAGGCAGTACCATGGGCCAAGGCCCACATCAGAGAACTCCAGACAGAGATCTTGCAGGAATGGGATCGTCATCCAGAAAACCTTTCAGCCCCGCTGTGTTTCTCACCTCACACACGATCAACTCTTCACTGGTGGTTAGACAAGGATAATTTATCACGAGGCAACTGCTTCAGACTACAAGATCAGTCTATAATTACAACAGACGCCTCAAAGTTCGGCTGGGGAGCGCATTACAACGGTCAGTGGATCCAAAAATCCTGGTCTCCAAGAGAAAGACTGTTCTCCTCAAACCTGAGGGAGCTAAGAGCAATAAGATTAGCAGTGATGCATTTTACTCCCCTTGTCAAGGACACTCCAGTGCTGGTCCAGTCGGACAACTCAGTCTCAGTACATTACTTGTGGAAACAAGGTGGAACAAGGTCTCAGGCTCTGCAGAACGAATGCAGCATGCTCATGAACTGGGCCGAACACCATCTTGCCTCGCTCTCGGCGATCCACATAAAAGGGGAGCTGAACTATCAGGCGGATTTCCTGACCAGGTACACCTTGAACCTCAACGAGTGGGAGCTGAACCCGAAGTACTTCTCCCAAATCATTCTGAGATGGGGATGTCCCCAATGGGACCTCATGGCTACCCGACAGAACAGGAAGTTGATGAAGTTCTGTTCCTTGTACAAGATAGATCAACCAGATCATCTGGATGCTCTGACCATGAGCTGGAGGGGGCTTCATGTATATTTGTTTCCTCCAATCCCTCTCATGAGCCGTGTCTTGAACAAAATCATCCTGGACAGACCGACAGTACTGCTTATAGCCCCATTCTGGCCTCGCAGGGATTGGTTCCCGCTTCTGCTCCGACTGTCAGAGGGCAATTTCTGGAAGTTCCCTCTACACGAAGATCTACTTCTCCAGAGAGGTTTTTTCCATCAACAGCTAGAGCGCTTACATCTGACTGTGTGGAGTTTGAAAGGAGAAAGTTTAGAGACAGCGGCCTGTCTGAAGAAGTCATAGACACTCTTCTATCAGCTCGCAAGCCATCTACTAACCAGCTATACTCCAGAGTATGGAGAAGATTTTTATCATGGAAGGCTGAGAAAGGGGACCCAGAGATCTCGCTTCCATTGGTGCTGCAATTCTTGCAAGACGGCTATTTGAAAAGTTTGAAGCCCAATACACTCAGAGTTCATGTAACAGCTATTAACTCTTTTACAGATGGTCGATTTGCCAACCAACCCTTGATCTCCAGATTCTTTAAAGCTCCAAAGAACCTTAGACCGACTGTCAAGACTCCAGTTGCCGCTTGGGACTTGCCACTAGTCCTGAAGAGTCTCACAGGGGCACCCTTCGAACCGATCGCTGAAGCGGATATCAAGTGGGTCTCTTGCAAAGCCTTGTTCTTGGTGGCAGTCACGTCTGCTAAACGTCTTGGAGAATTACAGGCTCTGTCTTCCAAGTCTCCCTACATCAAGTTCACACAGAGTGGAGTTCTGCTCAGGACTGTTCCCTCCTTTGTTCCCAAGGTCGCTTCAGAAGTCAACGTCAACAGAGAAGTTTTTTTGCCAAATTTTTGTCCCCCTGAAGATGAAGATAATCTTCAATCTCTAGATGTGAAGAACACTCTGTTAAACTATCTTTCCAGAGTAGAAGGGTTCCGTAGGGACGAAAATTTATTTGTACAGTTTGGAGGACCAAGAAAGGGGTGTAAAGCGGCAAAGGATACACTGGCAAGATGGATAAAATCCACAATCATAGAAGCTTACAGGTTGGAGAATTTGGAGCCGCCTTTTCCTTTTAAAGCCCATTCAACTCGTGCTACGGCGACTTCGTGGGCTGAGAGAGCGCAAGTGCCGCTGAATGACATCTGCAACGCTGCTTCGTGGTCAACTTCATCCACATTTATCAAGCATTATCGGCTCGACATCCAGGCACAGAGTCCAGCCTTCAGTTCGGGGGTTTTGTCTGCTGCATTACAAGATTGAACCCCCCCTTTTTGTTGTTGTTAGCTGCTAGCGAGCATCCCTTCTGTGCTGCCGAATGTCGTAGAAGAAAGTGAAAATTGTATACTTACCGTAATTTTGCTTTCTTCAAGACAGAAGGCAGCACATATAACCCTCCCAATAAATTTATTTTGTGCAATCAGAAAAGAGTCTAGTCATTTACACAATTGCATGCAGTTGTGTTGGCTACTTATGAGGTATGTCTGTTGCCAGTTGGTTAATCTTCGTTTGAGTTTTTTTGTAGGTGGGCGGTCCTACTGGGAATAAAAGAAGCCGGGAATATCCCTTCTGTGCTGCCTTCTGTCCTGAAGAAAGCAAAATTACGGTAAGTATACAATTTTTACTATATACACCGCAGGAGAAATGCTTGCACAGGCTTCCAGTATCCGTATACACTGCTATATACTACTATATACACCGCAGGAGAAATGCTAGCACAGGCTTCCAGTATCCGTATACACTGCTATATACTACTATATACACCGCAGGAGAAATGCTAGCACAGGCTTCCAGTATCCGTATAAACTGCTATATATTACTATATACACTGCAGGAGAAATGCTAGCACAGGCTTCCAGTATCTGTATACACTGCTATATACTACTATATACACCGCAGGAGAAATGCTAGCACAGGCTTCCAGTATCCGTATACACTGCTATATACTACTATATACACCGCAGGAGAAATGCTAGCACAGGCTTCTAGTATCCGTATACACTGCTATATACTACTATATACACCGCAGGAGAAATGCTAGCACAGGCTTCCAGTATCCGTATACACTGCTATATACTACTATATACACCGCAGGAGAAATGCTAGCACAGGCTTCTAGTATCCGTATACACTGCTATATACTACTTTATACACCACAGGAGAAATGCTAGCACAGGCTTCCAGTATCCGTATACGCTGCTATATACTACTATATACACCGCAGAAGAAATGCTAGCACAGGCTTCCAGTATCCGGATACACTGCTATATACTACTATATACACCGCAGGAGAAATGCTAGCACAGGCTTCCAGTATCTGTATACACTGCTATATACTACTATATACACCGCAGGAGAAATGCTAGCACAGGCTTCCAGTATCCGGATACACTGCTATATACTACTATATACACCGCAGGAGAAATGCTAGCACAGGCTTCCAGTATCCGTATACACTGAGATATACTATTATATACACCGCAGGAGAAATGCTAGCACAGGCTTCCAGTATCCGTATACACTGAGATATACTATTATATACACCGCAGGAGAAATGCTAGCACAGGCTTCCAGTATCCGTATACACTGCTATATACTACTATATACACCGCGGGAGAAATGCTAGCACAGGCTTCCAGTATCCGTATAAACTGCTATATACTACTATATACACTGCAGGAGAAATGCTAGCACAGGCTTCCAGTATCTGTATACACTGCTATATACTACTATATACACCGCAGGAGAAATGCTAGCACAGGCTTCCAGTATCCGTATACACTGCTATATACTACTATATACACCGCAGGAGAAATGCTAGCACAGGCTTCCAGTATCCGTATACGCTGCTATATACTACTATATACACCGCAGAAGAAATGCTAGCACAGGCTTCCAGTATCCGGATACACTGCTATATACTACTATATACACCGCAGGAGAAATGCTAGCACAGGCTTCCAGTATCCGTATACACTGAGATATACTATTATATACACCGCAGGAGAAATGCTAGCACAGGCTTCCAGTATCCGGATACACTGCTATATACTACTATATACACCGCAGGAGAAATGCTAGCACAGGCTTCCAGTATCCGTATACACTGCTATATACTACTATATACACCGCAGGAGAAATGCTAGCACAGGCTTCCAGTATCCGTAGTTTCAGGTGCTGCAGAATAGGCAAAACAAAAATTGGAACCGGACCCTCAGTTTACGCAGAAGATTTTGTTCAGTGAGGAAACTTTTATGTGAATGGTGAAGTTACCAAACAAAACCAGCGCTATTGGTCTGACACTAACCCACATTGGATAGATCCCTCCGAGACTGTTGGAACACAAAAATTGATGGTATGGTGGGGTATATGGGGTACAAAGATAGTGGGGCCATTCTTCATCAATGGAAACCTCAAGGCCACTGAAAATGCAAAATTTCTACATGATGATGTGTTTCCCTCTTTATGCACTGAAGCTGCATGTTCCCTGAGTTTTCCAGCAAGATGGTGACCACCACATTATGGGTGTCAGGTCGGAGCATTCCTAGATGAACAGTTTCCTGAAAAATGGATTGGCCGTCGTAGGCCAGTTGAATGGCCCCCAAGGTCTCCCGATCTGACCCCCTTAGACTTTTATCTTTGGGGTCATCTGAAGGCAATTGTCTATGCTGTGAAGATACGAGATGTGCAGCACCTGAAACTACAGATACTGGAAGCCTGTGCTAGCATTTCTCCTGCGGTGTATATAGTAGTATATAGCAGTGTATACGGATACTGGAAGCCTGTGCAAGCATTTCTCCTGCGGTGTATATAGTAGTATATAGCAGTGTATAGGGATCCTGGAAGCCTGTGCTAGCATTTCTCCTGTGGTGTATATAGTAGTATACAGCAGTGTATACGGATACTGGAAGCCTGTGCAAGCATTTCTCCTGCGGTGTATATAGTAGTATATAGCAGTGTATAGGGATCCTGGAAGCCTGTGCTAGCATTTCTCCTGTGGTGTATATAGTAGTATATAGCAGTGTATACGGATACTGGAAGCCTGTGCTAGCATTTCTCCTGCAGTATATAGCAGTGTATACAGATACTGGAAGCCTGTGCTAGCATTTCTCCTGTGGTGTATATAGTAGTATATAGCAGTGTATACGGATACTGGAGGCCTGTGCTAGCATTTCTCCTGCGGTGTATATAGTAGTATATAGCAGTGTATACGGATACTGGAAACCTGTGCTAGCATTTCTCCTGCGGTGTATATAGTAGTATATAGCAGTGTATACGGATACTGGAAGCCTGTGTTAGCATTTCTCCTGCGGTGTATATAGAAGTATATAGCAGTGTATACAGATACTGGAAGCCTGTGCTAGCATTTCTCCTGTGGTGTATATAGTAGTATATAGCAGTGTATACGGATACTGGAAACCTGTGCTAGCATTTCTCCTGCGGTGTATATAGTAGTATATAGCAGTGTATACGGATACTGGAAGCCTGTGCTAGCATTTCTCCTGCGGTGTATATAGTAGTATATAGCAGTGTATACGGATACTGGAAGCCTGTGCTAGCATTTCTCCTGCGTGTATATAGTAGTATATAGCAGTATATAGAGAAGAGGGTTGCATTGACAATCCAACACAATGGGCAGCACATTGAACACATTTTATAAGTGGTCAGAAACCTGTAAATAACTCATGAAAGAATAAAGTTACGTTAAAACCAAGCAAATCATTGTTTTTCTTGTGAAATTCCCAATAAGTTTGATGTGTCACATGACCCTCTTTCTATCGAAAAAAACTAAAGTTGGATTCAAAATGGCCGACTTCAAAATGGCCGCCATGGTCACCACCCATCTTGAAAAGTTTCCCCCCTCACATATACTGATGTGCCACAAACAGGAAGTTAATATCCCCAACCATTCCCATTTTATTAAGGTGTATCCATATAAACTATCTTTACAGCCCCTGTAGCATAGTCAAATAAAAAATAATTCCTGGAATATCCCTTTAACATCCACTTTAACTGTTCTTCTGCATCATGAAACAAAGCTACTACATTAATGTTAGTTAAAGAAAAAATTATATAACTACCGTATTTATGGGCGTATAACACGCACTTTTTAGGCAAAAATTTTTTGCCTACAGTCTATGTGCGTGTTATACGCCGATACACCCCCAGGAAAGGCAGGGGGAGAGAGGCTGTCGCTGCCCGCTTCTCTCCCTCTGGCTTTCCTGGGGTCTAGAGCCCTGCTGCCGGCCCTTCTCTCCCCCTAGTTATCGGCGCCGCTGCCCGTTCTGTCCCCCCTGACTATCGGTGCCGGCGCCCCACTGCCGGCGCCGATAGCCAGGGGGGGGAGAAGCGGCGCCGACAGCCAGGGGGAGAGAAGGGGCAGCGGCACCCATTGCCTGCACCGCTGCCCCGTTGCCTCCCTTCATCCCAGGTGGCATAATTACCTGGGTCGGGTCCGCGCTGCTGCAGGCCTCCGGCGTGCGTCCCCTGCGTCGTTGCTATGCACGAAGCAACGACGCAGGGGACGCGCGCCGGAGGCCTGCAGCAGCGCGGACCCGACCCAGGTAATTATGCCACTGGGGATGGGGGGAGGCAACGGGGCAGCGGCGCCGGCAATGGGTGCCGCTGCCCCTTTCTCTCCCCCTGGCTGTCAGCGCCGCTTCTCTCCCCCTGGCTATCGGCGCCGGCAATGGGGCGCCGGCACCGATAGTCAGGGGGACAGAACGGGCAGCGGTGCCGATAGCTAGGGGGAGAGAAGGGCCGGCAGCAGCGCTCTAGACCCCAGGAAAGGCAGGGGGAGAGAAGCGGGCAGCGACAGCCTCTCTCCCCCTGCCTTTCCTGGGGATGTATCGGGGTATACAAGCGCACACACGCACCCTCATTTTACCATGGATATTTGGGTAAAAAACTTTTTTTACCCAAATATCCTTGGTAAAATGAGGGTGCGTGTTATAGGCCAGTGCGTGGTATACCCCGATAAATACGGTAATTCTTAATTTTAAGGTTGAAAATAAACACTGCACACCTTGCTTATTTTAGGACATGTACATGCTGGCGTACGCACTATATTTTAAAATTAAGTTGTGTTAAAATAGAATAAGGCAAAATTATTGTGGAAGAATTTTTACAGACTACATAAATAACCCATGTGTAGCACAACATTTTTTTCCTTAAAAAAAAGAAAAAAGAAAAAAGAAACATCCATAATGATAAAGCTTCATTCACATTTTGGGGTGTATAACGTGGTTGACTCCTTTCGGTCATAGAATTGAACGGGTTGTGCTGCGCCCATTGAGGCTGGGTTCACCTATGTCCGGCATCCGGCATAGGTGAACTCAGCCTAAATCTCGACGCAACTGATGCCACAACTGATGACAACTTGTCATCAGTTGTATGGCATGCGGCGTCCATTGTTTCTGGGCAACGGACAGGGGAACGCAGAAAGCTCCGGCGTGCCCAACCATCCGGCGTCAAAATTGAGACGCTGGATGATTGTGAACTGTCCCATTCAAATGAATGGGATCAGTTCTAGCATCAGTTTCCCTCCGGTGCACGCCGGAGGGAAACTGTGCCGGACGACTGATATCTGTGAACCCAGCCTAACAATATAGGTCGGCATCCTGTTTTTGGCGGGATGCCAACATAAGAACGTAGAGTGTTCCGACCCTTTAGTTTTCAGAGCCCAACCACAGATGGAACCATTACAATGCAGCAGCCTCAGGATTGTGGGCTGTGATGTCGGCTCTAAGGGAGGAGAAGGTCTGTAAGGGACAGTCACTCAGTTATGCAATAGGAAATGGTGCTCTGAAGCGAAATGTCAGGAAAGTGCGCAAAATGTATCAAATGCCCTGTGACCGTTTTAGGCTACATTCACATCACTTATAGCATACTGTTGCTGTATCATTTAAAAAAAAAAAATTTCGCCTAAAGGGGGGGAGACACCATCGTATGTATTTTAATGCTCAATGCGTTTTGCATTGAGTGTAATGTTGGAAAAACCGTGTGTATTAAGTTTGAGAGATCCCAAAACCAGACAGTCCTGTGCCCAAAACTGTAGTAGACCACGGTTCTGTGCACAGGAAAAATAATGTACAAGATCAAAACAGTAAACAACCGGATACATCTAGTCATGTATGGTTTGGCTGTTGGCTGTCCGGGCATGCTGGGAGTTGTAGTTTTGCAACATCTGGAGGTCCGCAGGTTGAAGACCACTGGTATAGGAGGTAATACTCACGTGTCCCCGCCGCTCCGGACCCTGGATGTCGCTCCATCGCTGTCTCCGTGTCCCCGACGCTCCGGACGTCTTCTTCCCGGGGATCCTCGCTCTCTGTCGCCGTCATCACGTCGCTACGCACGCTGCTCCTATTGGATGATGGGACGGCGTGCGCGACGACGGGATGACGTCGAAGGAGAACGCCGGCCATGCAGGGGATCCCGGCACGGAGCAGACACCGGTGTAATTTCACTGCGGCGGTCCCGAACAGCCCGACTGAGCAGCCGGTTAGTGTCACTTTCACTTCAGATGCGGCAGTCACATTTTGTCGCGTCGTCTGAGGGGTTAATACAGGGCATCGCGATTGATGATGTCCTGTATTAGCCGCGGGTTCTGCCCGCTATAGGTGTGTATTCGCCGTATAAGACGCAACAAATTTTCAACCCCCCCCCCCCCCCCAGTTCTGGGGAAGAAAAAGTGCGTCGTATATAGTGAAAAATACGGTAAAGGTGGACAAAAATCGTTCCCCTGCAACAATAATAATAAATTCCCCCATTATGTGATAATCTCAGGTGTGAACACTCGTCTATTTTAGTTGGTGAAACCATATAAAAATTCAATAAAATCCGCTAGCGCAGTGTTTTTAAACAAGCCGTTACCATGGGTTACCACATGCCGCCGTAACTTTTACGTTAACTTGGCTTTAAAATCTCAATCCCTTACCGGCACAAAGCAAAGTTTGCTCGGTGCACCGGATGTCTGGGATGCTGCAGCCGAGATCACAGGGTCCCAGTGGCGGGACCCCGGCGATCAGATATCTTATCCCCTATCCTTTGGATAGGGGATAAGATGTGTAGGGGCGGAGTACCCCTTTAAGGGTAGGTCCATACTACATTCCTGCCCCCATTAGTTGTATCTGTCGGCATCCCACAGAAATTGGGATGCCAGTGTATACTGCAAACGGGAGCAGCGGACCCAATGATTTTTCTGGCCGTATCCGCTATTTTAAAAGCAGTTTTTGAGTCCAATGTGATCGTACCCTTACAAAAGAAATGGAAACAGGGGGAGATTTATCAAAACCTGAGTAGAGGAAGATTGGTGCAGTTGCCCATAGCAACCAATCAGATTGTGTCTTTCATTTTTAAAAAGGGCCTCTGGAAAATGAGGCAGTCTGATTGGTTGCTATGGGCAACTGCACCGCTCTTTCTCAGCACAGGTTTTAAAAAAAAATCTCCCCCACAAATCCTAGTGTGACTCCTCCTCATTACTAGATGAGAAGTAATGGTGAAGGTCCAGCTGAGTGTAATAAGGCATCAGGTGGGGCGGTGTTGGTGTGATGGGGGAGGGGTATAAAGCTCAGCTCCCTCCACCCTCTCCTCATGTGACTTGTCCTGTAGTCAGGATGGAGCTGTGGATCAGGTGGAGTTGTCTCTTAGTGGTTCTGCTCTATGGATCAGGCTTTAGCAGTGCCTTGGGTAGACACCGGCGCCAGTCCAACACTTGGAGAAGTAACCAGCCTGAATGGGGATCTCCTAGAAGACTTGGACAATCTGCCTCTGGATTAGGTTCTTCTAGATCAAACCCTTGGTCTCAGACTGGTTCAGTCTCTGGTGTTGGGTCTGCGAGAGGTTTTCTGCCGGTGTCTGGATGGGGCCCTGGGTTTGGTAGAGGAGACTACCAGTCCCGACAGCTTCCACCACAATCCTCCTCCTCCCCTATCAGTGTGCAGTGTAATGAGGACAGCATGGTGGTGACTGTGAAGAGAGACTTCTATGGGAATGGGAAGCTGGTGAAGCCCTCAGACCTGTCCTTGGGTTCCTGCCCCCCTGGAGCTCAGACTACAGATCCTGTTGTGGTTTTCCAAAATGACCTTCAAGACTGTGGGAACATCTTAGAGGTGAGTGATCACTGAAGAACATGAGATGTTCTCTCCAGTATGGTGCATATGACTGGACATGACAAGTCCAAGTACTCTAAAGTTCTCTTATATCAGGTATTTGCTATTGACTCGCGGAACGGTTTTGTTTTAGTGGGTGAAAATATTGAAACTTGGAGATGTGGCCTCTCTACACCTACTTTTATGTACATGATATGAAGTTCTAGCTGGTCACACTCAGTTTAAGGTTCTGTTCCAGATACCAGGAAGGTCATATCTACGGGGGTCTTCATATCACATTTAGTTGTTAGTCCAAGTGTGACCCAGATACCTAATCTTGTCTTCTCTCCAAGATGACTCCAGACTTGCTGATCTACAACTCCGCCCTACGCTACACCCCCACCACCTCCAGCAATGTGCCCATCATCAGGTCCAACTCTGCTGTGGTTCCCATTCAGTGCTTCTACCCAAGGTGAGTCTCCACTACCAAACCACCTAGTAGTGGAGTGTCCATAAATGTTGGGTGGTTTTGTAGGAAATTTCTCAGAAGCTTAAAGGGGTACTCCGCTGCTCAGTGTTTGGAGCTTGTGACGGCATAGCCCTGCCCCCTCATGACATCACACCCTACCCTCTCAATGCAAGTCTATGGGAGGGGGTGTGATGGCCGTCACGCCTCCTTGCATTGAGGGGGAAGGGTGTGACATCACGAGCTCCCGATGCCGGCTCCAGCGCTCGGAATAGTTTGTTCCAAACGCTGAGCAGCAGAGTACTCCTCTAAAGGAATGTCTTTTACTGCCTGAACTGGGGGCAGCATGAAACTGGTGCAGGGTTCTGGAAAATTAGCTGTGAAAAGCACTTTTGAGTAAATCAGTGTTTCAAGACCAAAGTCGCTCCACCTTCAATATTGCATGGGTTTGGGAAGTGCAAAACAGTGACTGGTTCTTTCCTATCGAGGTTTTATTCTATTGCTGCTTTCAAAAAACAGCGCCAATCTTGTCCTCAGTCTGTATATGGTATTACAACTTGGCTTTATTTACTCTAGTAGAACCAAGCTGCAATACCCCACGCAACATGAAGACAGGTGTGGCGCTGTACTTTTCCAATCCTGATAACATAGCAGACATCCAACCCTGACATGCCAATCTAGTGTATAGCATCACCACAATCATTGGCTGGAAGCAAATTCCAGAACATCTATTACTTGTGACTAGTGTTGAGCGGCATAGGCCATATTCGAATTTGCGAATATATGGACGAATATTCGTCATATATTCGCATATTCTCGTTTTATTTTCGCATATGCGAAAAGTTGCATATGCGAAAATAACATATGCGAAAATTAGCATATGCAAAATTAACATAAGCAAAAATTTGCATATGCGAAAATTAGCACACCAGTCTCACACAGTAGTATTAGAGCCTTCTTTACACCACACAACCTGGAAGCAGAGAGGGGTGATCACTGTGATGTGTACTGTGAAAAAAAAAATACAAAAATAAAAAATATTCATAATTACGAATATATAGCGCTATATTCGCAAATATGCGATATTCGCGAATAAAATTCGTATTGCGAATATTCGTGAGCAACACTACTTGTGACAAGTATCAGTAATGCACTGAATGAACTCATTAAGAGTGTTTCTTGTCTAGACACGGTAATGTGAGCAGTAACGCCATCAAGCCAACATGGATTCCATTCAGCACCACGGTGACCTTAGAAGAGCGGCTGGCCTTCTCTTTGCGTCTCATGACTGGTAAAGTTTTTTCCTCTTCTAGAGTGGCTCAAAGTCTCTTGGTTTATACTAATACTCCAGTATCTTTTCAGCGGACTGGAGCGCTCCCAGTCCATCCCTGGTCTTCCAGCTTGGTGACATGTTCTACATAGAAGCCTCTCTGGAGACCCAGAACCATGCCCCAATGATCCTGTTTGTGGACAGTTGTGTGGCCACCATTACCCCAGATGTGGCCTCCACTCCTCGCTATGAGATCATCTCTAACCATGGGTGAGTTACTACCATCAATACTGTACAGGTCTTCAGTCTATTGTCTACAACTAATCTGTTCTACAGGTGCTTGGTGGATGGGACGGAAGAAGATTCCTCTTCAGTCTTTGTTTCTCCAAGACCCCAAGCAGACAAGCTTCGCTTCATGGTGGATGCCTTCAGGTTCACCAACAATGCTGCCTCTCTGGTAAGGTGCATCTTATGATCTGTACTTTAATGCTCTCTACATAGTTTCTATTTAGGCTGACGTCAAACACCTATTGTCCAACATCTAACCAAAAGTGCCTGTACTTGGTTAGGATCAGATGATGAATCTGTTTTACCAGACCTGTAGTACAACTTCTGCACAACAAGAGCTTATAGTAAGATAGTGTGGGCTCTAGATAATGACTAGTCTTGGTGGTTCTAGATCTATATCACCTGTTCCCTGAGAGCTGCTGCCATCAACCAGACCCCTGACCCAGGGAACAAGGCCTGCTCCTACAACAAGGCATCCAACAGGTAAGATCCTAGACAACTTGGTGAGTATCCAGGATCAAATTAGGTGTATCTGATAACGATGGTGATCTCAATGTCTTCTAGTTGGTCACCTGTGGAAGGACCAAGTGGGATCTGTCAGTGCTGCACCACCGGGACCTGTGCTACTGCTGGGGGCCAGAGATCAGCATGGGGCTCATCCCTTGGGAGGCAAAGAAGACCTTGGAAGAGAGATGTTGGTGAGTGACCATATCTTGCACTACTGTCTTGGAGAATCTTCATATGGGTTAGATGGTACATTAGATAAAGTTGGTTTTCTCATTTGTTCAAGCCTAGGTCCTCCCACTTGTGGCTCTAAATGTGTTAAACTAAAACTCAGCATGTATTGCTTGGCATAAGCCCTTGTATATGTTAACTAATTTTTTGTCTTAGTTGGTGTTGCTGTAAATATTCTAACACTTCTTCTTCTGTCAGGTTCTCATGTGGAGGAACATGGCCTGGCCACACTGGGTCCTCTTCTTCTAGTGACCGGAGCTGAGCCTAACCAGATGTCCCGAGCAGGAACCGCCCAAGCTTCCAGGATGAGTGCGGGACATGGACCTCTACAGCTGTGGGTGCTGGTGGCCGTGGGATCTGTCACTTCAGTGGTTGTTGCCGTGGCTCTTACTGTGGCTGTGAAATGTCTTCTGAGAAGATCTTCTGCTAAAGAATCTGTGTAGAAATAAAATGCCTTTTGATAAATTCTGGTCTTTCATTTGGGTGATACTTGGTGTTGTAGAAACATCTGGGACTATGGTGGAGAGCTATTGAAATCTCTTTATTTCTATATATTTGGTTTTAAAATTAGTCATTACAAAGTATAATTGGTGGTGCAAAAAAAGCCCTCATATTGTTCTGTAAGTGGAATATTTAAAGCGTTATGGCTTAGAAAAAAGGAGGAAGAGTGAGAAACTCCATAGGGGAAAGTTATCAAAACTTGTGTAGAGGAAGAGTAGGGCAGTGTCCCATGGCAACCAGATTGTGAAGATTGAAAAGCAATCTTCACAATCTGGTTGCCATGGGACATTACCATGCCATTAGATTTCCTTAAGGGGGTTAGTGAGTCTTTTATAGGATTGAGACTTGAACAGTCTGTGGTAGTGTCAAAGGGGACATTTATCAAGGTGTGTGTAATTTTTATTTATAAATTTCTCTATCAATCTTGGTGCAATTTCATGTCACTGGCACAAAGTGTACAATGTCTTGCTATAGTGATTTTTGCATAGACTTGGGTACACACTTTTGCTTTCACTTGACAGTGGAGATTTATGAAGTGCAACTCAAGTTTCAGATTTGCCGCAATGCTCTCAATTACACAAAACCTACACAAGACCTGGATGACAAAACTGCGGACAAGTTGCATGGGTGAAAAAGTCGCAGAGAAGGAATCGTACAAAGTGATGGTCTGTAGTGACACTTCAAAAATGTGTTCGCCCCATCTCATGTCCTGCACTATTAAATACGTTTTCATGTACACCATCAGAGCCTGTGTATAACAGCAGTGCAACTACACACTGTGGGGGACACTTATCAAAGTCTTCATACTGGTTGGCTGAAGTCTGATCTATCTGAGGCAGTGGAGAACTGAGTACCATGCAGGGTTAATAGAGGGAAATTTATATAAAAAAAAAAGTTTTCCCTCTAAATTTTGGCGCAGGCACTTTTGCTACAAATCAAAATGTTGCAACGTATTGGAGCAAAGTGCTCTAGTTCAGAATACTTCTGGTTTTGCCATCTGCAATGGGTAGGAATTTAGTGTCTCTCCTCGGTCTGCCATTTCAAAAATTGACACACTGGCAAGCCACACTTGGTGATGGCGCATAGTCAAATTTCATTGGGTAGGAGCGTTGCATGACTTTCCACTTTTTTTTTTTTTTTTTGGTGGGAGGGGGGTAGGGGTTTGGTGGGACACTAATTACATTGTAATGGCAACAAATCACTGCCCCAATGGCTGGAAAAAACTTGGCTGTGAGACTTTTTACCAGTGTACACTAATCTGGAACTTCAGGTTCACTTGTTCTGCTTTCAGACTAGGTCAGGATTTCCCAAGTGTTCTGCGAGTACCCCCCCCCCCCCAAACAGCTCATGGTTTGAGAATATCCCATAAAGCGAAGACTGGTTGCACTGGCCAAAACCCCAAGACTAAAGAAATCCTGAAACATGACCTGTTGTGGGTACTTGGCAACACTAAACAAAGACATCAAACAAAAATCTGCCGCGGGAAGGCATGTGATGTAATGGCAGGTCTATTGTTATGGTGGAGGCCTAGGTGAGATGGGATAGTGACCCCGTACACACCAGGCTCAGTGGGGGATTTATCAAAACCTGTGCAAAGGAAAGGTTGCCCATAACAACCAGTCAGATCGCTGCTTTCATTTTGCAGAGGCCTTGTTAAAAATGACACAATCTGGTTGCTATGGGCAACATTTCCTCTGGACGGGTTTTGATAAATCTTCCCCAGTATGAGTGAACAGAAGCCTTTAGCTTTATCGAACAGAAGCCAAACAAACTGTAGACTTGCATATGGTCTTATAGGAGGAGATTTACTAAAACCTGTGTAGAGGAAAAGATGACCAGTCGCCCATAGCAACCCATCAAATCCCGTCTTTCAGAGGCCTTTTTAGCAATCTGGTTGCTATGGGCATCTGGTCAACTTTTCCCAAGCACAGGTTTGGATAAATCTTCCTCATCGACTTTCAGTAAATCTGTATAAGGCTCGGTCCATACTGCATTAGGGTATCCATTGGCATCCTGCCGAAAATAGCATGCCAACATATACTGTAACGGAGGGCCAATGTCATGGATATCATTCATTTCAATTTCCCAAACAGTCACCATTTGGGCCATATGCCCAATTTTCAGCATATTTAAAAGGGTGGTCGCCTGCATTGTCCAGTCCGCTGAAAATGGCGCATATGGTCTAAATGGTGACTCCGTTCGGGCCATAGAAATAAAATGCATCCATTGTTCTCCGTTACAGTATACAGTGGCTGCCATTTTCGGCAGGATGCAGAAAGATACGTCTGAGGGAAGCCATAACACAGTGTAACCTAGCCTTAACGTAGGTTCACAATACGTTCCTGCCCCCATTAGTCATATCTGTTGACATCTTGCAGAAAACAGGATACAGACATGTTCTATTAAAGGGGTATATACATCTTATCCCCTATTCAAAGGATGTATGATCACTGGGGACCCCCGTGATCTCGGTGCAGCCACTGTCATTCTGTGCCGGGAGCTCTGCCTCCGAGACAGGGAAGTGATGTCATGACCACGCCCCCTAGTGACGTGTCTACGGCAGTCACTCCACGTCCCCTCCATTCATATCTATGGGAGGGGGCGTGACTGCTGTAGACACGAATGGAGGGGTCATGGTGTGATGTCACATACCCGTCTCAGAGGCAGCGCCCAGCACAGAATGCCGAGAATGCGGGGATCCCCTGCAATCATCCATTGTATCCCCTATGCTTTGGATTGGGGATAAGAAGTATAAAGCCAGAATACCCCTTTAACAGGAGCAGCGGACCCTGATGATTTCTATGGCTGTATTCGCTATTTTAAAAGCGCAACAACCCCCGTCATGAGTCCGCTTAAAAAAAGTGCACATGTCCACTAATCCTGTTAACAGTATATCGTCAGCATCCCATTTTCGTCAGGATGCCGCCTAATGGGGGCAAGAACATAGTGTGAATTTTCCCTTACACTTGCTCAGGTATTCAAGGCAGAAGGGAATCAACACCACACTCACCCAATTACTTATGGCCCCCATTTTAGTAATCAGTGGGGCTCCCAGCACCCAGACCTTGACCCATCAAAAAAATTCTTACATGCCATACTTTGCCCAAAGGATAGTTTCACTTTAAAGTCAGCATGAATGTGCAAATATAATTGCCCAAAAAAATTAGTGCATGACAAATATTAATTTTGCGCATGTTCCAATCTTTTTCCGTGACAAAAAGTGTGGTGCTCGCCATGTACTCCATTTTCATAGCTTGATATGTAATATAATATTATGGGAGTATAATGAGACTGCATTACTTAAATCAAATGGAAATGGTTCAGAAAACCATAAGTGATGGCCGCAATATTTATAAAAGGCTTCGATCATGGTTGGCGCCATTTTTATACACTTGGAAGAAGAAGAATAACATTTATCAAAGGGGCGTAGCCATATGACTCATGAAGGGGAAGTCATGTGATCAGACAGATGATCATTGGGTCTAATAGTCTCAGCATTGCCGTGGCGCTTTTTTTATGCAGTTTGGCCGCAATCAGCAGCCATGTTGTTCTATTTTTTAACCCTCACAACCCCACCAAAGGTAAAAGTCAGGCTATTACCCAGAATGCATTTGCTTGAATAATTCTCTCTGCATACCAGAACTAATGGCTAAATCATGATCAGAAGTAACAGTGAAGGTCCAGCTGAGTGTAATAAGGCATCAGGTGGGGCGGTGTTGGTGTGATGGGGGAGGGTATAAAGCTCAGCTCCCTCCACCCTCTCCTCATGTGACTTGTCCTGTAGTCAGGATGGAGCTGTGGATCAGGTGGAGTTGTCTCTTAGTGGTTCTGCTCTATGGATCAGGCTTTAGCAGCGCCTTGGGTAGACACAGGCGCCAGTCCAACACTTGGAGAAGTAACCAGCCTGAATGGGGATCTCCTAGAAGACTTGGACAATCTGCCTCTGGATTAGGTTCTTCTAGATCAAACCCTTGGTCTCAGACAGTCTCTGGGTTTGGGTCTCCAAGAGGTGTTCAGTCTGTGTACGGATGGGGCTCCAGGAGTCTTGGCGCAGACTACCAGTCCCGACAGCTTCCACCACAATCCTCCTCCTCCCCTATCAGTGTGCAGTGTAATGAGGACAGCATGGTGGTGACTGTGAAGAGAGACTTCTATGGGAATGGGAAGCTGGTGAAGCCCTCAGACCTGTCCTTGGGTTCCTGCCCCCCTGGAGCTCAGACTACAGATACTGTTGTGGTCTTTCAATATGGTCTTCAAGACTGCGGGAACGGGTTAGCGGTGAGTGATTTTGTTGGAAGACAGATTTCTTCTATTCTCTAATGGTGTGCAGGTCTGTAGTGTATGATGGGACTTAAAGGAGTAATCCTTTCCTGAAAAACTTCTCCCCTATTCTAAGCAGAGGGGATGAGTTTCTGATCGGGGGGGTGTCTGACCACTGGGGTCCCCTGCAATGTTCTGTACGGGGCCCTGGCAGCCCGTGGGAAGGGGGCATGTTGACCACCGCACAAATCAGCGACTGACGCACCCCCTCAATGCAACTCTATGGCAGAACTGTAGTGCTGTATTGAGTGGGTGTGTCGCCCACTGCTTCGTGCTGTGATCAACATACCCCCTTCCAGCAGGCTGCCGGGGATACGTTAAAGGAGTAGTCCTATGGAAGGTCTTTCATCTCCGTGGTTGAAAGGATTTATCTTTTTTTCTTAGATGACTCTAGACTGGCTGATCTACAGCTCTAATATCCGTTACTCCCCCACCAGCAATTTGCCGATCATAAGGTTCAACTCTGCCTTTGTTCCCATCCAGTGCCTCTATCCAAGGTGAGTCTGTACAGTGGGTGCTTTATAAGAGTGCCTTGTAGCAGTAGGATGACTCTGTGGGGGAGAGGGCAAAACTCTTCCTCCTCCTCTCCCCCAACACTCTTAAAGGGTTGGTTTCATGTGCAGTTCTCTTAAAATAAAATTAAAATAGCTTTGGGACTGGAAGTGGATCCACTGAGTAGAAGCTGTTTCTAACTCCCGTTGGCTCCATTTCTGGCTTTGGCTCAAAACTGCAATAACTGCCATAAACCGCAAACTCTCCCTTACGAAATTACGCTTCCAGTACTTTTTAGCAGCTGTATGCTACAGAGGAAATTCTTTTCTTGAATTTCTTTTTTGTCTTGTCCACAGTGCTCTCTTCTGACACCTGATGCCCATATCAGGAACTGTCAGGAGCAGGAGAAAATCCCCACGGCAAACCTATGCTGCTCTTGACAGTTCCTCTTGCGAACAGAGGTGTCAGCAGAGAGCACTGTACATGGCAAAAAATTAATTCATGAAAATAATTTCCTCTGTGGCATACAGTTGCAAAAAAGTACTGGAAGCGTAATGATTCTTTAATATAAGTCATTTACAAATCTGTTTAACTCTCTGGCATCAGTTAATAAAAAAATAATAATATTCCACCGAGTACCCCATTAATACACCAGCAGAATGCAACTTGTACATAGCTGACTAGGTTCAGCCCACTGAAATGAATGAAGCCCACTGCAGTTCACCACAGTATGTATCCCATTCTTGGCACTAAATGGTAATACCCTATCTTTAGTAAGTGTCTTCTTAATCATAGTTTTTATTGTACTTAGGAAGGGTATGAAAAGATTATCTACTAGAAGTCTGGTTGGCTGAGCATTCATACTTCAATTAGAAGACTCGTGTATGACCTTGAATGCATCCAACCATCTCCCCCCCCCCCCCCCCCCCCCTCTCTCTGTTCAGTTCTCGCTCTTCTATTGTATCTCCTTAAGTCTTTCTTGTCTAGACATGGTAATGTGAGCAGTAACGCCATCAAGCCAACATGGATTCCATTCAGCACCACGGTGACCTCAGAAGAGCGGCTGGCCTTCTCCTTGCGTCTCATGACTGGTAAAGTTTTCCTCATCTAGAGTGGTTCAAAGTCTCTTGGCTTATACTAATACTCCAGTATCTTCTCTACAGCGGACTGGAGCGCTCCCAGTCAATCCCTGGTCTTCCAGCTTGGTGACATGTTCTACATAGAAGCCTCTCTGGAGACCCAGAACCATGCCCCAATGATCCTGTTTGTGGACAGTTGTGTGGCCACCATTACCCCAGATGTGGCCTCCACTCCTCGCTATGAGATCATCTCTAACTATGGGTGAGTTACTACCATCAATACTGTACAGGTTTTCAGTCTATTGTCTACAACTAATCTGTTCTACAGGTGCTTGGTGGATGGGACGGAAGAAGATTCCTCTTCAGTCTTTGTTTCTCCAAGACCCCAAGCAGACAAGCTTCGCTTCATGGTGGATGCCTTCAGGTTCACCAACAATGCTGTCTCTCTGGTTAGTGTTCTCTACAGTTCCTATAACATAAAGTCCTTGTCAGTTTATTTGCCTTTTAGGCTGGGTTCACACTACAGAATTTTCTTACTGAATTTCTTCCTTTGCCATGGAAAAACCATATTACACTGGCAGATCCAACATGTTAGGAATCCTTGTGCAATCAAAGCCTCATTGATTTTAATGAGTTTCTGGTTGGGATTATTTTAAGTGAAGAAATTCTGCTGTGTGAACATGGCCTTTAAGGGGTACTCCACCCCTAGACATCGTATCCCACTGCTGGTGACCCCTGCAATATCGGCTGTGGCACCCCAGACATTCAGTGCACGGGCCGAACTTCGCTCTGTGACCGATGACTGGGAATGTAGGGGGCTTGTGACGTCACGCCCCCTTAATGCAAGTCTATGGGCATGATGTCACGAATATTCGCAATTCAAATTTTATTCACGAATATCGCATATTCGCGAATATCGCACTATATATTCGCAACTACGAATATTCGTTTTTTTTCTTCATTCACAGTACACATCACAGTGATCATCCCCCTCTGCTTCCAGCTTGTGTGGTGTAAAGAAGGCTCTAATACTACTGAGACTGGCGTATGAATTTTCGCATATGGAAATTTTCGTTTATGCTAATTTTCGCATATGCTAAAATAAACACGAATATGCAATTTTAGCGAATATATGACAAATATTCGTGAAATATCGCAAATTCGAATATGGCCTATGTCGCTCAACACTAGTCACGAGCCTTTGACGCTGCACCAGACACTCTAAACTTACATCGGGTGCAGCAGGGAAATTACAGGGGTCCCCAGTAGGGATCAACCGATATTGTTTTTTTTAGGGCCGATACCAATAATCGGTGGAGGTTAGGGCCAATAGCCGATAACTTATACCGGAATATCGGTATAAGTTATCGGCTATTTATCCCCCTCGACACTGCTGCAGAGCCTTGATTTAAAGCGGGCGCTTTAAATCAATGCACTGCAGTGGCTTTTGCGGTGCCATAGGCCACCACCACCCGCTTCTCTCCCCTACCTGTCAGGGTGGTCCGGGCCAGCCATCCTTCCTGTAGTGTCCGGCGCCATTCCGGGTGGAGGGTGAACCGGTCTGGGCTGTCCTTCTTCTTCTCCGGGGGTCCTCTTCTCCACTCCGGGCAGGCTCCGGCCTAGTAGCGCTGCATAGACGCCGCTGTGCAGTGATGCCCGTGCGCAGCGACGCACCTGACGTCACGGCGTTGCGTCGTCTATGCAGCGTACTAGGCCGGAGCCTGCCCGGAGTGGAGAAGAGGACCCCTGGAGAAGGACAGCCCGGACCGGTGCACCCTCCGACCGGAATGGCGCCGGACACCACAGGAAGGATGGATGGATGGCCCGGACCACCCCCATTACGGGTAAGTTTATTTAATTTTTTTATTGACTCGGAGGGTGGGGGAGGGGCCCGACCGATATAGCGGTATGGACAAAAATCCATACCGGTATACCACCCAGCGCTACGGTGGGGGGGCATTATAGGCTTATCGGCAAGGTAATTACCGATAATGCCCAAAATTGTGATTACCGGCCATACCGATAATCGGTCGATCCCTAGTCCCCAGTGGTGGGACCCCTGCAATCAGACATCTTATCCCTATCCTTTGGCTAGGTGATAAGATGTCTAGGGGCAGTGTACCCCTTTAACTCCTATTGTCTATAAAAGCTTCAAAAAAGTGCTCATACTCGGTTGCCTTTATGAGGGATGGTACTGTTTCACAAGATCCATAATACAAACATCTTTGCAAAACAAGTTTCTAGAAATGTGTGGGTTCTTTAACACTGCTACTTTTTGGCTGTTCTAGATCTATATCACCTGTTCCCTGAGAGCTGCTGCCATCAACCAGACCCCTGACCCAGTGAACAAGGCCTGCTCCTACAACAAGGCATCCAGCAGGTAAGATCCTAGACAACTGGGTGAGTATCCAGGTCAAATGATAACATGACCTTAGATGGTGTATAACAATGGTGTTGGATGATGCAATGGGGATCTCAATGTCTTCTAGTTGGTCACCTGTGGAAGGACCAAGTGGGATCTGTCAGTGCTGCACCACCAGGACCTGTGCTACTGCTGGGGGCCAGAGATCAGCATGGGGATCATCCCTTGGGAGGCAAAGAAGACCTTGGAAGAGAGATGTTGGTGAGTGACCGTTTCTTACACTAATGTCTTGGAGAATCCTCTATGCATTGGACTGTACACTCGATAAGACATGTTTTCTAACATTTGTTTTTTAGATCTGTCCTCCCAGGTGTTCATTTCTCAGTATGTCTTGATGGGAGCATAATGTAGTATCTGTAAATAATGGTCTACAACCTGACACTGCTTCTTCTGACAGGTTCTCAACTGGAGGAACATGTCCTGGCCACACTGGGTCCTCTTCTTCTAGTGACCGGAGCTGAGCCTAACCAGATGTCCCGAGCAGGAACCGCCCAAGCTTCCAGGATGAGTGCAGGACATGGACCTCTACAGCTGTGGGTGCTGGTGGCCGTGGGATCTGTCACTTCAGTGGTTGTTGCCGTGGCTCTTACTGTGGCTGTGAAATGTCTTCTGAGAAGATTATCTGCTAAAGAATCTGTGTAGAAATAAAACACATTTCGATAAATCACTGTCTTTAACGAGTCTTTGAAAAATTACCTGAACTATTCCTTGTTTGGAAGGTTATTTGTGGTGTCTACGGGTTGAATGACGTGAAATTAACACTTTGACGCCAGGGCACCATTAGCCTATACACAGTCCACAGGCCAAGCTCAGGGCAATAAATACTCCGATACAAGGTTAGAAATAGAAGAAAAAAATCCGGGATCTGTTGGCGCATGCCGTAATAATGTTCAGCAATCCAGTGTGGATGTAAATTCTTCTTTATTGCCAGATTTTAGATGCGTTTCGAGGATACAGCCTCTTTCTCAATGAAACATAGGCTTCTAACAACATTCATCTACAAGTGGATTTTAAAGCTAAAAAAGCCTGCGAGTGAACCGGAACCGCCCAGTGTGAACAGCGCTGTTCAGTGACGTGGCCGGCGCACTCTGAGCGTGTAAACACTGGTTGTAAACAAAATACATGTGATCATAAAAACATTTTTATATCAAATAGGTATAGACTTTGTTTAAAATAAACAAGTTAGACTGTACTTTTAAAATCAAATAAAATAAAATGAACGAGCTATGTATGTGGAATGATGCACTTGTATTGGAATGCGGCACCAATTTATCTGTCGGCTCTGACATCCAGCGGCATCTGTGTAGGGTGTTTTATTTTTTTTATTTTTTATATATTTTTTTTTTTTATGGGGATAATATGTCTATATCCAGTTTCTAAAGTGATTTATAATGAACATAGTATACGTTACTTGCCAAAACAAATGGACTTATCTCCTAGGTCTGAGGAGCAATCTGTGTATATCGGCGCTGCGCGTGCGCACTCACGACAGGGATGGGACTCTGAAAGTTCGTATGGGCAGTGCGCCTGCGCCTATTGTAGCTGATGTTTCGGATCGTCATGTGCAGGCGTGATGCTGTGGGTAGGGTTTAATATGCATAGTTTGCCGACTGTTGGAAGAAGGGGAATTGAAAATGTGATTCCTGGGACAAGAAAACTCAGACGATGAGGCATGGAGGGAAAGAAATGTCCCAATATGGTGAGTTTTATATAAAAAAAAAATGGTAGTAAGGGTTCTTATACTCCACTGGGGGTATTTGACATTGTCACTTGAAAAATGGCACCTTGTGAAATTGTGTCACGATCGAGGTTCTGCTGTACCGCTAGGAGTAGGTTATATTGTTACTAGAGCCACTGTTTAGGATCAGTGTGTCAATACGAAAAAAGGGCCCAACAGTATCTAAATTGCAAGACGATAGTCAAGGCACGCTCTGGAAGTGCACAACAGCAAATTCAAAGATTTTTCAGTAACAGCACTTGAACAAATCCCAAAGGATTCCGCAGACCGATTCAATAACCTGTGTAAGAGGGAATCATTTTGGATCTTAGAATGCTTAGAGAATGTCTGAAACTTACCACTCTACTCAGAAACTTACCACTCCACTGCTGTCGGTATTCATCCCTCTGCTTTTAAGATAGTGTGACATGTACGATCTTAAAAGCAGAGGGATGAATACTTGGATGGTTTCTATCACATCATAGTGGTATGCCGTTACTACAAGACAGTACATGTTAATTACAATGGGATAGTTTTTGAGTCCCGCATATTTTTGTGGTGGTATTTGGACTGAAGTTAAGTATCTCAATGGCATGTGTTTGTATATATGTTTGGGGGGGGGGGGGGGGAGAGGAAGAATAGCGACAGAAGTGGTAAGTTTCTGAATAGAGTGGTAAGTTTCAGACATTCTCTAAGCATTCATTAAGACCAAAGGGCTGGAGTGTTTTCATTTTGAAGATCCAAAATGATTCCCTCTTACACAGGTTATTGAATCGGTCTGCGGAATCCTTTGGGATTTGTTCAAGTGCTGTTACTGAAAAATCTTTGAATTTGCTGTTGTGCACTTCCAGAGCATGCCTTGACTATCGTCTTGCAATTTAGATACTGTTGGGCCACTCGGATACATTGTCGGGCCCTTTTTTCGTATTGACACACTGATCCTAAACAGTGGCTCTAGTAACAATATAACCTACTCCTGGCGGTACAGCAGAACCTCGATCGTGACACAATTTCACAAGGTGCCATTTTTTCAAGTGACAATGTCAAATACCCCCAGTTGAGTATAAGAACCCTTACTACCATTTTTATTATATAACTCACCATATTGGGACATTTCTTTCCCTCCATGCCTCATCGTCTGAGTTCTCTTGTCCCAGGAATCACATTATCAATTCCTCTTCTTCCAACAGTCGGCAAATTATGCATATTAACCCTACCCACAGCATCACGCCTGCACATGACGATCCGAAACATCAGCTACAATAGGCGCAGGCGCACTGCCCATACGAACTTTCAGAGTCCCATCCCTGTCGTGAGTGCGCACGCGCAGCGCCGATATACACAGATTGCTCCTCAGACCTAGGAGATAAGTCCATTTGTTTTGGCAAGTAACGTATACTATGTTCATTATAAATCACTTTAGAAACTGGATATAGACATATTATCCCCATAGAAAAAAAAAACACCTACACAGATGCCGCTGGATGTCAGAGCCAAAAACAGATAAACCAGTGCCGCATTCCAATACAAGTGCATCATTCCACATACATAGAAGCTCGTTCATTTTATTTATTTTAAACAAAGTCTATACCTATTTGATATAAAAATGTTTTTATGATCACATGTATTTTGTTTACAACCAGTGTTTACACGCTCAGAGTGCGCCGGCCACGTCACTGAACAGCGCTGTTCACACTGGGCGGTCCGGTTCACTCGCAGGCTTTTTTAGCTTTAAAAACCCCTCTTAGATGAATGTTGTTTAGAAGCCTATGTTTCATTGAGAAAGAGGTTGTATCCTCGAAACGCGTCTAAAATCTGGCAATAAAGAAGAATTTACATCCACACTGGATTGCTGAACATTATTACGGCATGCGCCAACAGATCCCGGATTTTTCTCCTATTTCTACTCGATGTTCCAGATCAGAGAGGGACACCCCCCTCTGATTCCCGGGAGGCAGCTCCGTAAAAACACTGACAAGCACTTCATGGTGGTTGTGTCTGGCACACAACCCCACAAGGTGAGCGGACACCTATGGTGGAATATATCCACATTGACCTATACCTGATGTTATAAAACACATTACACTCAGAGGAAGCTCTGCTCTCTTCTTTTTCTATATCTAGCTTACCGATACAAGGTTAAGGATAACTGTCTTTACTGAGACCGGATAGATCTGTGCAGAGTAAACCTTGGGACCATATCTCTTTGCTGGGACTTGTAGTTGTTGAGCTGTGCGGTGACGGACTTGTGATGAATGACAACCTGACTCCGGTGCTACTGACTGAAGACTTTTTGTTTTTTCCTCCCCAGTTATGAGCTTACCGCTAGGCTCTGACTTTTCACGAGTGTAGTGGACTTACCTTAGATGTGATGCTGCTAGTTTAGACTTCTGATTAGCTTGACGCCTCCTCAGATCACCTCAACTTCTCCACACTGTATTTCTCCTTTTAGTGACCATAATAAACAACCAATCCTCTGCTGTGTAGCAGTTTTATTGGGTGGCAAATGTGTAGTCATGATGACTGACTAAACCTTTTTACTGCTCTCCCCTGGATGGCTGGTTTGAAATGACACACGTGCCATCTCGGCAGCATTGCTGGTTGACGCCATAAGACCAAACATCTTCCTCGTTTGACAAAGACATGGCAGGTTGTCTATGTAGGCCCGGCTCGTAGTAGTACATCCCTTTTGGTAATGATTCATATCTGGATGTAAAACATCATGTACTCCACTATGACGAGGCCATTCCTTCCTCTTGTAGGGGTAGTGCTGGCAGAGGGAGTGGAGCGTTGACTCAACATGGTCTTTACACTGGATCCCCGTTCAGAAGGTGTTTGCTGTTGGAAAGACATGGCGAGCTGACTGTGTAGCTTCTCCCTTAAAAAAATAAAAAATAAAAATATATCCAATTTAGCCTCCTCCTTGGAAGATGAAAAATGACTAATTCTGGCTTCATATTGAGGATATCCAGTACTGATCTTTTTCTTTCATGTGGACAGCAGGTAGTGGTGGACTAGTGATCCATTTAGCCAGGCCCTGTGATGCCTTTTCCATGTGCTTACATAGCGCTGTAATTCCTCAACTCGAACACTGGCTATTAGAGATGAGCAACCTTACAGTAAATTCGATTCGTCACGAACTTCTCGGCTCGGCAGTTGATGACTTTTCCTGCATAATTAAGTTCAGCTTTCCGGTGCTCCGATGGGCTGGAAAATGTGGATACAGTCCTAGGAGACTCTTTCCTAGGACTGTATCCACCTTTTCCAGCCCACCTGAAGGCTGAACTAATTTACGCAGGAAAAGTCATCAACTGCCGAGAAGTTCGTGACAAATCGAATTTACTGTAAGTTTGCTCTTCTCTACTGGCTATGCCTTACTTTTTTGCAGAGAAGACACTGTGCCTGGTAGTCTGCATCATGAGGATGGAAGTTATTTTCTATTTTAAATAAATGACGACCACCACCACCACCAAACATTGACTACAGATGTGTCCCTAGTCGGCTGGGGCGAGCTTCTGATGGGTACTCCAGTATAGGGGTCTTGGGCTCCTCTGGAGCAGCAATTTTCCTCCAATCTTTGCAAGATGCACACAATCCGGCTTGCACTCCTTAAAGGGGTAATCCGGTGAAAACCTTTTTCAATCAACTGGTAGCAGAAAGTTAAACATATTTTTAAATTACTTCTATTAAAAAAAATCTTAATCCTTCCTGTACTTATTAGCTGCTGAATACTAGAGGACTTCTTTTCTTTTTGGAATGCTCTCTGATGACATCACGAGCACAGTTCTCTCTGCTGATGTTATTATAATAATAATAACGCTTTATTTATTGTTGTCCTTAGTGGGATCTGAACCCATGTCCACAGCACTGCAAGGCAGCAGTGCTAACCACTGAGCCACCATGCTGCCCTTAGCATACATCTGCTATGCATGGTTGCTAAAATGGACAGAGATGTCAGCAGAGAGCACTGTGCTCATGATGTCATCAGTGTTCAAAAAAGAAAGGAATTTCCTCTGTAGCATTCAGCAGCTAATAAGTACTGGAAGGATTAAGATTTTTTAATAGAAGTAATTTACAAATATGTTTAACTTTCTGCCACCAGTTGATTTAACCCCTTAAGGACCAGGCCATTTTACACCTTAAGGACCGGAGCGTTTTGTGCACATCTGACCACTGTCACTTTAAACATTAATAACTCTGGAATGCTTTTAGTTATCATTCTGATTCCGAGATTGTTTTTTCGTGACATATTCTACTTTAACATAGTGGTAAAATTTTATGGTAACTTGCATCCTTTCTTGGTGAAAAATCCCCAAATTTGATGAAAAAAAATGAAAATTTAGCATTTTTCTAACTTTGAAGCTCTCTGCTTGTAAGGAAAATGGATATTCCAAATATATTTTTTTGGATTCACATATACAATATGTCTACTTTATGTTTGCATCATAAAATTTATGAGTTTTTACTTTTGGAAGACACCAGAGGGCTTCAAAGTTCAGCAGCAATTTGGAAATTTTTCACAAAATTTTCAAACTCACTATTTTTCAGGGACCAGTTCAGTTTCGAAGTGGATTTGAAGGGTCTTCATATTAGAAATACCCCATAAATGACCCCATTATAAAAACTGCACCCCCCAAAGTATTCAAAATGACATTCAGTAAGTGTATTAACCCTTTGTGTTTCACAGGAATAGCAGCAAAGTGAAGGAGAAAATTCAAAATCTTCATTTTTTACACTCGCATGTTCTTGTAGACCCAATTTTTTAATTTTTGCAAGATGTAAAAAGGAGAAAATTTTTACTTGTATTTGAAACCCAATTCCTCTCGAGTAAGCACATACCTCATATGTCTATGTTAATTGTTCGGCGGGCGCAGTAGAGGGCTCAGAAGGGAAGGAGCAACAAATGGTTTTTGGGGGGCATGCCGCATTTAGGAAGCCCCTATGGTGCCAGGACAGCAAAAAAAAACACACATGGCATACCATTTTGGAAACTATACCCCTCGGGGAACGTAACAAGGGGTAAAGTGAACCTTAATACCCCACAGGTGATTCACGAATTTTGCATATGTAAAAAAAAATATATATATTTTTTACCTAAAATGCTTGGTTTCCCAAAAATTTTACATTTTTACAAAGGGTAATAGCAGAAAATACCCCCCAAAATTTGAAGCCCAATTTCTCCCGATACAGAAAACACCTTGTATGGGGGTGAAAAGTGCTCTGATGGCGCACTACAGGTCTCAGAAGAGAAGGAGTCACATTTGGCTTTTTGAAAGCAAATTTTGCTCTGGGGGCATGCCGCATTTAGGAAGCCCCTATGGTGCCAGAACAGCCAAAAAAAAAACACATGGCATACCATTTTGGAAACTAGACCCCTCGGGGAACGTAACAAGGGGTAATGTGAACCTTAATGCCCTACAGGTGTTTCACGACTTTTTCATATGTAAAAAAAAAAAATTTTTTTTACCTAAAATGCTTGTTTTCCCAAAATGTTTACATTTTTAAAAAGGGTAATAGCGGAAAATACCCCCCAAAATTTGAAGTCCAAGTTCTCCCGATTCAGAAAACACCCCATATGGGGGTGAAAAGTGCTCTGCTGGCGCACTACAGGTCACAGAAGAGAAGGAGTCACATTTGGCTTTTTGAAAGCAAATTTTGCTCTGGGGGCATGCCGCATTTAGGAAGCCCCTATGGTGCCAGAACAGCAAAAAAAAAAACACATGGCATACCATTTTGGAAACTAGACCCCTTGGGGAATGTAACAAGGGGTAATGTGAACCTTAATACCCTACAGGTGATTCACGACTTTTGCATATGTAAAAAAATATATATATTTTTTTACCTAAAATGCTTGGTTTCCCAAAATTTTTGCAATTTTAAAAAGGGTAATAGCAGAAAATACCCCCCAAAATTTGTAACCCAATTTCTCCCGAGTACGGCGATACCCCATATGTGACCCTAAACTGTTGCCTTGAAATACGACAGGGCTTCAAAGTGAGAGCGCCATGCGCATTTGAGGCCTAAATTAGGGACTTGCATAGGGGTGGACATAGGGGTATTCTACGCCAGTGATTCCCAAACAGGGTGCCTCCAGCTGTTGTAAAAACTCCCAGCATGCCTAGACAGTCAACGGCTATCTGGCAATACTGGGAGTAGTTGTTTTGCAACAGCTGGAGGCTCCGTTTTGGAAACAGTGGCGTACCAGATGTTTTTCATTTTTATTGGGGAGGGGAGGGGGGCTGTGTAGGGGTATGTGCATATGTAGTGTTTTTTTACTTTTTATTTTATTGTGTGTTAGTGTAGTGTAGTGTTTTTAGGGTACAGTCACACGGGCGGGGGGTTCACAGTAGTTTCTCGCTGGCAGTTTGAGCTGCGGCAGAAAATTTGACGCAGCTCAAACTTGCAGCCGGATACTTACTGTAATCCTCCGCCCATGTGAGTGTACCCTGTACGTTCACATTGGGGGGGGACATCCAGCTGTTGCAAAACTACAACTCCCAGCATGTACGGTCTATCAGTGCATGCTGGGAGTTGTAGTTTTGCAACAGCTGGAGGCACACTGGTTGTGAAACACCGAGTTTGATAACAAACTCAGTGTTTTGCAACCAGTGTGCCTTCAGCTGTTGCAAAAGCTACAACCCCCAGCATGTACGGACAGCGGGAAGGGCATGCTGGCTCTTGTAGTTATGCAACAGCTGGAGGCATACTACTTTGGCTGGGGATGCTGGGGATTGTAGTTATGCAACAGCTGGAGACACACTGGTTTGCTACATAACTCAGTGTGCCTTCAGCTGTTGCAAAACTACAACTCTCAGCAGTCACCGACAGCCAACGGGCATGCTGGGAGTTGTAGTTATGCAACCACCAGATGCACCACTACAACTCCCAGCATGCACTTTAGCTGATTGTGCAAGCTGGGAGTTGTAGTTTTACAACAGCTGAAGGTACACTTTTCCATAGAAAGAATGCGCCTCCAGCTGTTGCAAAACTACAAGTCCCAGCATGCCCATAAGGGAATGCTGGGAGTTGTGGTGGTCTGCCTCCTGCTGTTGCATAACTACAGCTCCCAGCATGCCCTTTTTGCATGCTGGGAGCTGTTGCTAAGCAACAGCAGGAGGCTGTCACTCACCTCCAACGATCCTCGCTGCACGAGGTCAGTCCCTCGTCGACGTCGCCGCCGCTGCTCCTGTGGCCCCGATCCCAACAGGTACGCCGGGGATCGGGGTCCCCAGCACCCGGGGTGCACGTCCCGCACCCGCTCACGTCCTCCGGAAGAGGGGCGGAGCGGGTTGCGGGAGTGACACCTGCCCCTGATTGGATAGGACGGTAATCCGGCCGACGAATCGGGGGCGATCGTGAGGTGGCACCAGTGCCACCTCACCCCTGCTGGCTCTGGCTGTTCGGGGCCGTCTCTGACGGCCCCGATCAGCCAAGAATTCCGGGTCACCGGGTCACTGGAGACCCGATTGATCCGGAATCCTCCGCAGATTCATCATGACCCCCCCTGGGCGATATGCCCCGATGCCTGCTGAACGATTTCAGCAGGCATCGGGGCACCGGCTCCGCTCCAGATGGCTGCGGGGGGCCGGTAAAACACATGACGTTCTCATACGTCATGTGTCCTTAAGAACTCGGAAATGGAGACGTATGAGAACGTCATGTGTCTTTAAGGGGTTAAAAGAAAAAAGGTTTTCACCAGAGTACCCCTTTAAAGGGGTATTCCAGGCCAAAACTTTTTTTTTATATATATCAACTGGCTCTGGAAAGTTAAACAGATTTGTAAATTACTTCAATAAAAAAAATCTTAATCCTTCCAAGAGTTATTAGCTTCTAAAGTTGAGTTGTTGTTTTCTGTCTAACTGCTCTCTGATGACTCACGTCACGGGAGCTGTGCAGTTCCTATGGGGATATTTTCCCATCATGCACAGCTCCCGGGACGTGACATCATTATTGAACAGTTAGACAGAAAACTTCAGAAGCTAATAACTATTGGAAGGATTAAGATTTTTTAATAGAAGTAATTTACAAATCTTGAAACTTGTGTGCAGCTCTCAACCTAGTGTCCGAGGTATATGTGGTAAAAAAAGATCGATCCCCACCGATCATAAAAGGATAAATAATCTAAAGGAAATAATTTACCACACCTCCAGGGTACATAATGAAATAAGTACTGAGGACAGTATGTATGAACAAGATGTAGATATTATTAAAATACAATATACTAAAAATGATTACTTTTAATAAAATATTCCTGTAATCTTACACAACAATTTAGAACCTATTATCTGCCATTGGGCCCTAATAGCAGAATTAAAACATGAAGCTACTGCCTTGGAATAATAGCACGGATAATGCGGATAAAGCTGACAGTCCGACCACTGAACGTGATGGCAATGAAGCAACTCCTTGCAAGGTATAAATGTATAGAGTATTGGTTTTAACTCGCCAATAGTCCGGAAAAATTGATAATCCGGCAACTGTATGTGTTATCACTGGTGTAGCTTTACAACTGGATATAGTTTGTTGCTCAGGGACCTGCACACATAGGCTTAAAAGGAGGCTTGAGCCCCTGCCCCTTTTCTGCACCTGCCCCTTTAATGCCCTCAGTCAAACAGGAACAGGTGCAGATAGTAAGAGGACCTCGCTGCTGCACAAACAAGTGTTCTGTAAAAGCTCAGGGGTGGCCAACGCAGGGATATGTTTCTCACAGTAAGGGTGCATTCCCACAGGGCGTATACGCAGCGCAAAATTTATGGCAGCAGAGGGAAATACGCTGCGTATTCCTCGCTCTCTATACACGCAGGGCTTTCCAGTGGCAGCCCTATGTGTGCAGTGAGTTTTGGAGGCGGAGCCGAGCGTCACAGACACGCCGGCACTTGGCCCCGCCTCCAAAACTCACTACACACATAGGGCTGCCACTGGAAAGCCCTGTGTGTATAGAGAGCGAGGAATACGCAGCGTATTTCCCGCTGCTGCGTATACGCCCTGTGGGAATGCACCCTAAGTCTCCGGCCATTGTAAGGTTGCTCTGCTCCCTGTACTATTCAGTCCTGGCCCACACTTACACCCTGACTGATAAAATCCCTCCCCACCCTCCAGCAGTCATGCTGCGGCCGCAGTCTGGACCTGTCATCTCCAGCTCCTCAACACTGGGCCCCGCAGAGGAGTGACGAGACAATCCCAGCCAGTCTTCTATTCAGAAGACCAAATCCCTCCGCCAGTGATGCGGCCTCCTCACAGTGTGCACTGCGCAGAGGAGGATGAAGTTTCAGGGCCTGTGAGGTGAAGGTAAAAGAAGTGAGCAGAAGGAGAGACTCCGGATATTATCACTGATGCTGCCGAGTGCAGGGCTGAATGATGATTTATAGAGGACGGAGCATTGCTGATCTCCCGAACCTCCTCCCTCTCTGAACCCCCCCCTGTACCGTGGGCCATGGAGGCAGTGACCACATACAGCTGGGAAGTGGAAGGTGAGAAGGTTACTTCTTCATGTGAGTCCGGACCTGTCCGGGGGGGGGGGGGGGGTCAGCTTCTTGCAGTGACCTCTGACATTAAGGCTTAAAGGAGTACTCCGGAGCTTTGGTACTTAAAAAAAAAGTTTACCTCATCTGATAGCTTTTTTTTAAAGATCTTTCCAACGATACCTCATTTGTCAAATTTGGCCCAACCATTCTCTTGTAATTGCCACCTGTAGCAGTAAGCAGCCATGTCATAAAGACTACATTTCCCATGACTCCCTGCGCCAGCTTCCTGTTAGCTGCTGCTTTCTCTCTCCCCTAGGGTTGCCACCCTACCGGTATTTTACCGGCACAGCCGGTATTTTCGTTCAGATTCCAGGCTGTGCCGGTAAGTTTGGATGAAAAATATCGGCCATGCAATGGCCGGTATTTTTCTTTCACTGTCATCACACACTAACCTAAAAAAGCGGCGCCACTGAGCGGGGGTGCGGGCCGCACACCAGCACCATGCCGCTCAGCACAGCACCCTGTCTGACTCTGAGGCTGTCCCAGTCTAAAACCTTACCTGGCACTGTGCAATGCTGTGCGGCCCGGATCTGCGTAGGGACGTTGCGGAAGTGACGTCACGCCGCAGACCCGCGCAGGACGTCACGTCACTCGCCGGCCCGAGACTGAGAGGAGAATAGAGAGGTGCTGCGGTAGTAGGTAAGTGTGTCTGTGTGTGTGTCCGTTACTATGTGTGTGTCAGTGTTTGTGTGTCTGTCTGTCAGTCAGTGTTTGTGTGTCTGTCGGCCAGTGTGTGTGTTTCTGAATTCCACCCCACCCACCCCAATTCCCCTGTGGCAATCCCTCCCCCCACCCCAATTCCATGGGGAAGAGGGGGGGGAGGGGGGTAACTTACTATACCTATGGAGAAGAGAGAGGGGGGGGGGGTAACTGCCTATACCTATGGGGAAGAGAGAGAGGGGGGGGGGGTAACTGCCTATACCTATGGGGAAGAGAGAGGGGGGGTAACTGCCTATACCTATGGGGAAGAGAGAGGGGGGTAACTGCCTATACCTATGGGGAAGAGAGAGGGGGGGGGGTAACTGCCTATACCTATGGGAAAGAGAGAGGGGGGGGGTAACTGCCTATACCTATGGGGAAGAGAGAGGGGGGGGGGTAACTGCCTATACCTATGGGGAAGAGAGAGGGGGGGGGGGTAACTGCCTATACCTATGGGGAAGAGAGAGGGGGGGGGTAACTGCCTATACCTATGGGGAAGAGAGAGGGGGGGGTAACTGCCTATACCTATGGGGAAGGAGAGAGGGGGGGGTAACTGCCTATACCTATGGGGAAGAGAGAGGGGGGGGTAACTGCCTATACCTATGGGGAAGAGAGAGGGGGGGGTAACTGCCTATACCTATGGGGAAGAGAGAGGGGGGGGTAACTGCCTATACCCTATGGGGAAGAGAGAGAGGGGGGGTAACTGCCTATACCTATGGGGAAGAGAGAGGGGGGGGGGGTAACTGCCTATACCTATGGGGAAGAGAGAGGGGGGGGGGGGTAACTGCCTATACCTATGGGGAAGAGAGAGGGGGGGGGGGGTAACTGCCTATACCTATGGGGAAGAGAGAGGGGGGTCGAGGGGGGGGTAACTGCCCTATACCTATGGGGAAGAGAGAGGGGGGGGGTAACTGCCTATACCTATGGGGAAGAGAGAGGGGGGGGGGTAACTGCCTATACCTATGGGGAAGAGAGAGGGGGGGGGAGGTAACTGCCTATACCTATGGGGAAGAGAGAGGGGGGGGGGGTAACTGCCTATACCTATGGGGAAGAGAGGAGGGGGGGGGGTAACTGCCTATACCTATGGGGAAGAGAGAGGGGGGGGGTAACTGCCTATACCTATGGGGAAGAGAGAGGGGGGGGGTAACTGCCTATACCTATGGGAAGAGAGAGAGGGGGGGGGGGTAGACTGCCTATACCTATGGGGAAGAGAGAGAGGGGGGGGTAACTGCCTATACCTATGGGGAAGAGAGGAGGAGGGGGGGGGGGTAACTGCCTATACCTATGGGGAAGAGAGAGAGGGGGGGTAACTACCTATACCTATGGG